>NW_027459279.1:110000-432500 GCF_050624435.1 Tenrec ecaudatus
GTAAAAAGGACACAAAGTCAGAAGCCCTTCAGAGATTCTGCAAGGGTGTATGTGTGTGTGTGTGTGTGTGTGTGTGTAAAAATCACGCGAAGTGAGAAGCCCACTATTGATTCTGCAAGGGTGTGTGCGTGTGTGTTGTGTTTGTAATAAGTACACCAAGTTAGAAGCCCTCCAGAGATTCTGCCAGAGTGTGTGTGTGTGTGTGTGTGTGTGTGTGTGTGTGTGTGTGTAAACAACACGAAGTTATAAACTGTCTGGAGATTCTTCAAGGGTGTGTGTGTGTGTGTGTGTGTATGTGTGTGTGTGTGTGTGTCAAAAGAACAGGATATCTGAAGCCCTCTAGAGATTCTGCAAGGGTGAGTGTGTTGTGTTAAAAGGACACTAAGTCAGAAGCCCTCTAGGTTTTCTGGAAAAGTATGAGTGTGAGAGTGAGGGTGTGTGTGTGTGTGTGTGTGTGTGTAAAAAGGACATGAAGTCAGAATCCTTGTAGAAATTCTGCAAGGGTCTATGTTTGTGTGTGTGTGTGTGTGTGTGTGTGTGTGTAAAAAGGACACGATGTCAGAAGCACTCCAGAGATTCTGCAAAGGTGCTTGTTGTGTGTATGTGTGTGTAAAAAGTTATGAAGTCAGAAGGCCTCCAGCGATTCTTCAAGGGTGTGTGTGTGTATGTGTGTGTGTGTGTGTGTGGACGTGTATTGTGTAAAAAGGACACAAAATCAGAAGCCCTCTAGTGATTCTGCAAGGTGAGTCTGTTGTGTTAAAAGGACATGAAGTCAGAAGTCATCCAGAGATTCGGCAAGGGTGTGTGTGTGTGTGTGTGTGTGTGTGTGTGTGTGTGTGTGTGTTTAAAAAGGAAAAAAGTCAGAAGCCATCCATAAATTCGGCAAGGATGCATCTATGTGTGTGTGTGTGTGAAAAAGGACAGGAAGTCAGAAGCCCTCTAGGAATTCTACAAAGTTATGAGTATCAGTGTGAGGACAATGTGGTGCTTCAATCTCTTGTGTGTACTTTTGCTATGAGTCAGGAGCTCACTCAATGGTATCTAACAAGTTATTGTGAGATGACATAAGAGGACTTCGTGGAGGCCCTTCCAAGAGAGGGTTGGAAGATAGCATGGTAAGAGGCCTGGACAGGAATGTGCTCATTCTGCTCATTGTTTCCATCCCCTTCTCCAAGAAGCCAATGCTCTAGGGAGGAAAGGCAGGCCAAGAGACAGGGAAGGGCTAGGGAAGAAGGAGCGATAGGAGAGCAATAGAAAAGACAGGTTACTCTCCCTCATTCCCAGTATAGCTCCTCAAAACTCAGGTAAAGCCTCTGATTCTGAGGCTGAGGCTTATAATAGGAGCAGACTGAACATTTAATCCCTCAAGCTGCCTGGAAAGTGTGGGAGCTGATTAAGATGGCAAGAGATGAAGAAGGAAGGAATCTACTGGTTACAGATGTGAAAGCACCTGTTAGTGAAGCCTTCTCAGTTTCTTATTGCCTTATCAATGTCATCAGTCCACTTAATGTACTCACTTTCCAAACGCCTATTAACCAATTGTACATACCTTGAGTTCTTTCTAGGAGGCAATGTTAATATTCTCATTTCCGAGTTGAGGCCACAGAAGTTTGGACAATTTCTGGTTGTTGTTGTTGCTGGCAGGTGCTCATCAAGTTGGTTCCAACTCATAGCAACCACCGTGCATACTGGAAGGGAGCATGGCCCCGTCCTGTGTCCCCCTCTCTGGAGGGCACTTGCCTCAAATCTTTAAATTCAAAGCTTCATGTTTTGTCAAATGAAATCATTTCTTCAGTCAATCTCAGAAATCTTTATGTAAAAAGTTGGAAACGCCTTTCACTCAATGTCTAGGGAGGCTGAGTAAGGTGGGAGGGGCTCCAGGACAGATGGTGGGAATCACTCCTGCAGGTGGGTGGTAGGTTGGCGAGGCCAGTCTGACTTGCCTCCCTGCTAACTGACCTCAACCAGCAATGGGCAGCTGGACACATGGCATGAAGTGATCTCTGGTCTTCGTGGCGGTGGATGCCAGTAGACCGTCAGGTATGGGAGACCCATGAGAAAATAGGTTACTTTTCTCTTTCTTTCCAAGTTTCTCTGTGATCTCTTTATGCTGCCTGAGCCCGCATGCATACTGACAAAGGCAGACATGTGCACACACATGGCAAAGTAAATAGAGACGCCCACATTCACAGACGTCTCCATCCACGTGCAAATAGGCACATATGTGCACATGCATGCCAAAGCAGGCACAGACATCCATGAATGCACATGTATTCCTGCAAGCTAAGTTCCATGGGGAAAAAAAGATCAGATCTATCACTGTCAAGTCCACTCCAACTCAAAGCAACTGTAGAGCACAGAGAAGAACTGGCCCATTGGGTTTCCAAAGCTGTCATCTTGTCAGACACAGTCAGCCACCACTTTCTCCTGCACAGCAGCTGGGGTTTTCCAACTGCCGGCCTTTCACTTAGCAGCCGAGCACTTGCTGGTTTTCATAGGAGTCTGGAAATCAGTTTCATTGCCTGCTAGTCACACCTCCCCTGTGAGTTAGCACAGCCTGGTAAGCTTGGAAGGAGAAAAATCTTCCTTCCAGAGGTAGTTGAGTGGTTTTCCCCTGAGGAAATGGTTCAGAAGAAGATTTCCTTCAAGAAATCAGAACACTCTTGACGAGAAATTTCCTGCCAAAACATTTGTTTGCTTGACAACGAGACAAGTGAAGCAGCCCCCTGACTTCCCCTTGGGTCCTCTTTCTCATCATGACTGCTCTGCTCAGCTACAAGGCTCCAGGTCCTAGGAGCAAGGATGCCCTTCTATTTGGAACCTCACAGGGCTCCACTGTGAGTCAGGGAAAGACCTGGAAACTTGAGCATCCTGAAACGGGGCCTGCATAGCAATATCATCTGTCATCAGGCTCATCGTTTCTCTCATTTTATGTAAGATCATTGAGCCCTTGGAGCCCTGAGAAGTTCTCTCAGCGGAAGCCATCCTCCTCCCATGAATCCAAGAGGGACTGCTTAAAGATTGTTGTCTTCTACTTACAGGAATTCCAGCAACCAATTGCAATTGAGTCAACTCGGACTCATGTAGAGCCCAAGTGTGTTAGAGAAGTCCGGTCCCTAGAATTTTCCATGGCTGGGGTGGGTTTTTTTCCAGAGGCATATCACCAGGCCCTTCTTGGAAGGCACCTCTGGGTGAACTCAAACCTTTAACCCGTAGTTCGCAGCCTAGCTCATGAACAACACCATCCAAAGACGGTACAGTTCCTTGCAAATGGTCACCTGCAGTAGATGAACCAAGGTTAAGTAACTGCCTGAGAAACATCAACCAGAGGAAAGCAGAGTGAACCCCAGGGTTCTTGGGAAGAGGGCCAGAGAGAGAAAAAGGAGAAAACAGCTTTCTTGGGACATCAGAAAGGAAAGGACTCCACTTAGTGGATGCCATAGAACAATCCCAAGCCAAGCATGGGTGAGAAACAGACCCCACCCAAACCCAGCGGGCTGGATTCTGTCGCCAAGTGTTGAACACCAGACATGTATATGACAGAGCCGCTAGTCGTCGTGGAAAGAAACTGTTTGCCCATTGTCTGGTAGTTTTGCAGCATTTGAACAACCAGGCCTCTGCTTCCTCTTCTGGCCTGAAATATAATTGCAGCCATAACCGCCCAGCGTTTCAATGGGTCGAACTCCCTGGGGAGGGCTAACTACCCAAATCATTTGGGAGATCATTTTAGGATTGTCCAGGAGATCTTTGGCTGTGTCTATTATATGAACTATGGTGTCTTTTTTTTTTAAAAGAAACTTTTTATTGTAAGGTGGGTTAAGATTTACAGAGAAAGTCAGCTTTGCACATAACAATTTATACACGTTTTGTTATGTGACATAGATGACAATCTCCTGCAATGTAATATCACTCATGCCATTGAAACTCTGCTTCCTGTTTTCATTCACCCTTCTCCCCTAACCTTGCCTGCCTTTTGAATTTGGCCTTGGGCAAATACTGCCTATTTGCTTTTGAATGGTTGATGGTTCTGAGGAATGTGTGTTCCTCAGTGCTATGATTCATTTTGGTGTAGTTGTTCTTATCAGGTGCCATTGAGCCAGTTGCAACCCACATTGACCCGATGTCAAACAGAAAGAATCACTACCTAGCCCTGAATTATTCTCCTAATTGTTCCCAAGCTTGAGCCCCTTGTTTCAGTCACTGTCAATCCATCTCCTTAAGGGGCTTCCTCTCTTTCACTGTCCCTCTACTTCACCTGGCATGATGTCCTTCTCCAGGGACTAGTCTCTCTTAATAACATGACCAAAGTATGTGAGAGGAAGTCATACCATCCTTGCCTTTAAGGAGCCCTCTGACCATACTTCTTCTAAGACAGATCTGTTTGTTCCTTAGGCAGTCCATGTTACTTTCAATATTCTTCACCAGCACCACAATTCAAACATATCAATTCTTCTTCAGCCTTCCTTATTCAATGTCTAACTTTCACATACTTATGAGGCAATTTAAGTTACTATGGCTTGGGTAAGGTGCACCTTAGTCCTCAAAGTAACATCCTTGCTTTTTAGCACTCTACAGACATATTGTGCACCAAATGTATCCATATGCAATGCGTCATTTGATCTCATGATTGCAGCTTCCAAGAGCATTGATTATAGACCTCATCAAGACAAAAATCCGTGACAACTTCAACAAATAAAAAAAAAACAACAAACTTCTCCATTTATCATGGTACCTATTAATCAAGTTGTGAGGATGTGTGTCTTCTTGACATTGAGTTGTAATCCATACTGAGGGCTGCAACCTTTGATTCTCATAAGGTTCACTTTATAAACCTGTCTATTTTTCAGGGGGTGGAATTCAGTTCCAGACCTGAAGGGTGATGAAGGATCATAGTAGTGGGGATCTCACTAGTCTATCTAACCAATAAACCTCATCTTTTATCATTATTATTATTACTATTGGTAGTAGTAGTGTGACTTTCAGTTTTCTTACACATTACTCCCCACTCTATCTAGGATCATGTACCATGATCCCTTTCAGAGCAGCTGTTTGTGATAGGCAGGCACCATTTAGTTCTTCTGACCTTAGCATCATAGAGGCTGAGGTATACGCATAGTCCATTACTGATTTGGACTAATTGTTGCCAGGCATCTTGATTTTATTCACTGTTATTTGCTCCAGACAGGGTGCCATAGTTTATTGTGCCAGCCTGGCCGATAAACACAAGTAGGATTAATCGAAGGGCAGAGGGATAAATGGCTTCGTGTGCCTTGCCTTACTTGTTCTGTGCCTCAATTTAAAGGGGTACACTACCTGTGGGATGCCTAGCTTGTGGACTGTGTCGCTGTAAGTTGAGGTCCATTTAATCCCACAGGATTGGTATGTTCGTCTCTGGAGTTGGGGACCGACAGTTGGTGACAGTTGGTAACTTGTCATGCTGTTTGCTCCCTGGGTATATATAGCCAAGCTCTCTCTACAGAAAGGGACTGGCAACTGGTGGCTCTCAAGCCTTAAAGAACTGCTAGTGTCTCACTGTTTTATAATTTCACTGTTAGTTTCTTGTGTTATCTTATCTGTACATAATTTAGTGGTTCATTTCTTGTATTGTATATCTAGCTTTATAAATATATTTATATATAATTACTAGCAATATGGTTTTGTCTCTCTAGAGAACCCTGTCCAACACATAGGGTGAGACCAAGAACCGACTTTTAGTTTGCTACTCACTAGCTTTTGAAGACCCCAGTCACTTCCCTGATGGATACAGAACATAGTCTTTGTGAGCTAGTTTGTACCAATTGATGTTGAGGTCTCTCAGAGCTATGTTCCTGATCCCCCATATTTAGGACACGCTCCCTCAAGGGGTTTCGTTATACCTAAGACATTTTCATAACTATGCCTCCTGGATGCACTATTATATTCATGGACATATTTGTAGTATATGCTAATATGTATATAGAACTATTCTCTGGCAAACCTATATTTATTCATGGGTTTAGTCCCATTCTCCTTCCCACAACTGCTCAGATTTTGTGGTTTTTCTATCTATCTATTTATCTCTCTAACTATCCTTGTATGTTATTATTATTATTGGAGTATTTATCTCTGTTGCTTTTAATGCTTGTAGTCTACTGAGAAAGGATAGTGTTTTGATGTTCTAAATGTTTCCTCATTCTCTGGGTTACATGACACAAACCAATAGAAGAAGAGAAAAGAAAAAAAATTAACCCAAGTAATAACACCAACAATAAAACCAATTTAGTCTTTTGGTTAAGAATTAGTCAGACTTTTCCACTCCTAGGCTAACCCTTGAAAGAAAAATAATTAGATAAAAGACCATAGGGAGGAAGAAAGGAGAGTGGGAAGCAAGGGAATAAAGAAAGAAGGTGGCAGGGTTGTGTGAACAATTAATGTGGACCTTCTTTGATGTGTATTAAAAATAATATTGATTGGTTTTTTCAATACTCACCAAAAAATATTTTATATCAATCAAGAAAACCTCACTACTCTGGAATCAATTCTGACATATAGCAACCCTTTGGACAGAGTATAGAACTGCCCCTGTGGGTTTCCAAGGCTGTAAATCTTTACAGGAGTAGAAAATCTCATCTTTCTCTTGTGGAGTTGGGGGGGGGGAGTTTCGAACTTCTGATCTTGCAGTTAGAAGTCCAACTCATAATCTACTTCACCAACAGGGCTCCTCTTTCATCATTAATCTAGACTGTTTGACCTTCTTGGCTTACTGGGTTTTATTTTCTCGCTTTGGAAGACATGGTACCAAAATACACACCATTTCCTAGCCCCCCCCAAAATCAAAAGTAAGCAAAAGCAAAACAGGAAAAACTAGCATCCCAATCCAAACCAACTAACCTTTTAGCCATATAGATAAAGGATACTAGCAGCCAACCTCTGTGTTGGGGGCAATAGGGATGGATGGGGACAGTGGTTAACAGGCACGTGTCAGCTCATCCACAGGGGACATTCAAATTCTAGCTCCAGACTGTTGTTGCCTTGGGGAAATGCAAGGATTTTAAGGCCTGATTTTCTGTTTGTAACTGAGATGCTGAGAATATAAAATTCGATGTGAAATCGTCAACTTTTCAAATATTGGATCACATTAGTTAAAACCACTTTTCAGGCTGCTCATCATCATATTAGCACATCATTAGGTTAAAATCATATCAAAGACATCTGGTTTGTCCCCTGTGATCTTTAAGGACAACTGAAACATAAGGATGGGAATGTGACATTCATTCTTCCTCTAGACCCTCACCCATTGCCTCCATCGGCTGGCTTTCATAGAAGAGGCAGACGGTTTTGTTCAACTTCAGCATAATCAGAGTCCTGAGAGTTAAACACAATACATATATAATTTCATACTAGTCATTTTAATATTAGCCCAAACAAAACCAACAAAAACCCAACCCGTTGCTGTTATGTTGGTTCTGGCTCCCGAGGACCCCCTGGGTGCCAGGGAGAAACTACACATCACAGGATTCTCAAGCCTGTGGGCTTCTAGAAGCAGGCCATTAGTTATTTCTTCTGAGGGGTGCAACTGCCCACCTCTTGATACGTTGAGTCCTTAACCATTTGTGCCACCCAGGGTCTCCCAGTCTTCGTATGTGACCCCCAAATTCCTTGACAGGCTACCTATAGGAAGGTAGAGTCTATGCCCTTTCCCCTTAAATTGGGATGTTTCATGACCTCTGTAACCAATAGATTATGGAGAAGATGACACTGTGACATCTAGTTTGAGCAACCCCCTTCCCTCCCCCAAAGTGCTTCACAGCTTCTGAAAAATCCCTTCAAAGATTTCTTCTTGAGTGTTCACCCTCAGAATGTCCAGCCTCCACGTGCTACCTCTCAGGACACTTCTCAGCTCCCGGACACTATGCTGAAAGGAGCCTGAGCCACCTGGAAAGGCCACGTGGAGACACTCCAACCAACAACCCAGCTAAGCACCCAGCTAACGGCCAGCTTCAGCTGCCAGTCCTCTGAGTGCACTTGTAGGCACTGGAGTCACTAGAGGCCCCTGCCCCAGCTCCCATGTGACTGCCAACTCATGGGAGACTCCAAGCACGACCCAGTGGCCTCCCAGCAACCACACGATGATGGTCCTTGTTTGAAGCCACTGCGTTTGGGGAGGGGGCGTTTCTTGCCCAGCCACAGGGATGAGAACCTGCATCTCAACAACATGCAGGTGGGTGAGGGGGCCATCTCTTGAGCCAGGCAGCCTCCCTTCTTGTCAACTCCTGGGGATTTTTGTTGTTCTTGCCACTGCTGCCCCAATTCCCCAGGAGCTAGAGGAAGGCAGGCAGCAGGCCTCAGGTGGCCAGGAGGCAGGAGCCTCTGTGGGAAGCAGTTACAATGGGAGACATAAACTTAAAGGCAGGAGCCTGACTTTACCTTTGCCTCCTGGAGATTTGGGGTGCAGAACACCTGTCAAATCCCATCTTCTGTCCAACCCTGATCATACGTCTGTCTTATGATTGCACACAGGACGCACACTTGTGAACACCCAAAGAACAGGGTCTGGCGCCAATAAACCAGCGCCACAAGGAACTGATGTTTCTCCAGCAATGGGGAGGGGTGGGATGAGAGGAAGAAAGGAGTACAAATCACTGGATCAAAACAAGGTGGGGAAAGGGAGAGAGTGAAGGAGGGAGACTGGGAGGCTGAAGGGAAAAGGCAGGGAAGGAAAGGAGAAAGGTGGGGGTGGGTAGAGGGGAGCGAAGAAGAAATGCAGGAGTGCGGGAGGGAAGATGGAAGGTGAAGGCAGGCAGGAAGACGTGAGCAAAGGGAGGGAAGGAAGAAAAGAGAAAGAGAAGGGCAAGAAGAAGAAAGGAAGGTAGGGAAGAAAGGAAGAAAATGAGAAACCTAATGTCAATGGCACCCTCTATGTTTTTATTTCCTGTTTTTCTGAGGTAGCCTCTTCAGCAGAAGCAAATGGGCTGAATAGCCTCAAACTCCACCTAGGTAGAAAGCACGGGTTTCATTTCGCCCGGGCCTGTGAAAATGTTTGAACTGAGCAGCATTAACACGGAGACAGCGATTACCCCACGTGGCTGTTGCGCTCTGATGATACCAAGGCAACGGGAATGGGGGCTCATTATTTCACCATGTGACAAAAAAATTTGTATTTTGACGTTTCACCCTGAACGTGGGGAAGGGGGGCGTGGGGGAGGAATCAGGGGCCCTTTGTGGCGTCTCCTCTTGCCATTGTGATGCCCCTTGGCCTGCCAACAACCTGAGGTCCTGCACTCTGCCAGTGAGGGGCTTGGCTGCAGGCCCTAGCCCAGCATTTCTTATCAGATTTACTGTGACAAGTGATGGGAGAAAAGAAAGATGCTGTTAACAGCGCATCCGTTCAGACCCTGCTATTTAGAAATTTGGATTTATATTTTGTCAGAGAGTAGTAGCACTGATGTTAATCTTTGCACTACCCTTGGAAAAAATCATTCATAATCTTAAAACAATAATCCATAGCATTTATGGAGCTTGAGAACCAAGGGATGGTCAGAAGCATTTTTAGACAGATGTCTCATTTCATCTTCAAAGCAACCCAGTGAGGAATAAGAAAAGTTGGCTTATGACATCCCTTTTGGAAAGTGAGTCTTTGTAAGCACAGAGAGGTCCAGGTTTGCCCAAGGTCACATAGTCAATAAGTTAGAGAGCCTGGATTTGGACCTGAGCGGTCTGCTGCCAGAGGTACTTTTTTTGCTCGTGTTTATTAAGGCAACTTGCAGCTCTGGCAAGGATTCAGATAGAATTGAGGATCATTTTTTTAACAATTTATTAGGGGCTCATACAACTCTTATCACAGTTCATACATATACATACATCAATTGTATAAAGCACATCAATCTTTGCCCTACTCATTTTTTTCCCCTCTTTTCTTTTTTTACATTTTATTAGGGACTCATACAACTCTTATCACAATCCATACATATTCATACATCAATTGTATAAAGCACATCCATACATTCCCTGCCCCAATCATTCTCAAAGCATTTGCTCTCCACTTAAGCCCTTTGCATCAGGTCCTCATTTTTTTCCCCTCCATCCCCTTCCCCCCTCCCTCATGTGCCCTTGGTAATTTATACATCGTTATTTTGTCATATCTTGCCCTATCCGGAGTCTCCCTTCCCCGGTTCTCTGCTGTCCCTCTCCCAGGGAAGAGGTCACATGTGGATCCTTGTAATCAGTTCCCCCTTTCCAACCCACTCACCCTCCACTCTCCCAGCATCGCCCCTCACACCCTTGGTCCTGAAGGTATCGTCCACCCTGGATTCCCTGTACCTCCAGCCCTCATATGTACCAGTGTACAGCCTCTACCCTATCCAGCCCTAACAGTGCTTCTCTCTATCCTTGTGGAGCCCTGGTGATGGGCTGGGCTGCTAAGTAGTAGGTTAAACAAGGTTTCCCCTCCTGTGAAAAGTTACACTCTCGGGAAACTCACGGGTGCCAGTTCTACCCTGTTCTCCAGGGTTGCTCTGTATCAAGGTCAACTCAATGGCAGTGAGTTTGGCTTTTTAATGTCTCTCCCTGTTGTTGTTGTTGTTGTTGTTGTTGTTAGTTTGCCATCCAGTTGGTTCTGGTCCATGGCACACCTATTCACAGCAGAATGTAACAATAACAGCTCCTCCTCCATCCACCCAAGTGTTCCTATGCTCAGTCCTCTTGTTGTAGTCACTGTGTCAATCCAGCTCTTCAAGGACCTTCAACCTTTTTTCACAACCCTTCCATTTTTCTAAGCATGATGCCTCTCCAGGGACTGGTCTCCACTGACAACATGTCCAAAGTCTCACCATCCTTACTTCTAATGGGAATTCTGGCCGTACTTCCAAGACAGATTTTGTTTGTTCTTTTGGCAGTCCATGGTACTGTGAATATTCTTTGCCAGTACCATGGTTCAAATTCATACAGTTTACCTGGGTCTTCTTCACTCTATGGCAAGCTTTTCACATGCAGATGAGGCAAATGAAAATACCATGGTTTGGATCAGGTGCACTTCCTGCTTAAAGTAACATCCTAACTTTTCAACATTCTAAAGAGCTCTTATGCAGCAGATCTACCCAGTGCAATGTATCTTTTCATCTCTTGACTGCTGCTTCCAGGAGCATTGCTTGTGGATCCAGACAAGACAAAATCCTTGACAACTTCAAGTTTTTCTCGATTTATCATCATGTTACCTATTGGTTCAGTTGTGAGGACTTTGGTTTTCTTTTTGTTGAGTTGTATCCCACATTGAAGGCTGCAATCCTTGATCTTCACCAGCAAGTGCTTCAAGTCCCCCATCCTTGTCAGCAAGCCAAACTGTGTCGTCTGCATATAGCAGGTTGTTAATAATATTTCCTCCAAATCTGATTCTGTGTTCTTCTTCATATAATTTGGCTTCTCTGATTATTTGCTCACCATACAGATTGAAAAAGTATAATAAGTGGGTGCAACCTGGAAGCACACCTTTCTTGATTCTTAAACCATGCAATCTACCCTTGTTCTATTTTTGCTACTGCTTCTTAATCCATGTACAAGTTTCACATGAGCAAGACAAAGTGTTCTGGAATTCCCTTCTCTAATCTATCCATGTTTTGTTATGATCCACACAGTCAGATACCTTGGGTGTTAATAAAACTTAAGTAAACATCTTTTGGGTATTCACTGCTTTCAGGCAAGATCCATCTGATATCTGATATCCTTTGTTCCACATCCTCTTCTGAATCTGGCTTAAATCTCTGGGAAACCAAACTCACTGCCTTGTAGTTGATGACAACTCATCCTGACCCTATAGTATAGGGTAGAACTAACTGCCCCTGTGAGTTTCTGAGACTGTAACTCATTATGGGAATAGAAAACCTTGCCTTTCTCCCACGGAGTGACTGGTGCTTTTGAACTGCTGACCTTGGGGTTTGCAATCCAACCTGTAACCACTGTGCCACGATGGCTCTTGAATGCTGAATATGGTAACTTTCTGTCAATGAATTAATGCAACTGTTGTTGTATTAGCTTCAGTACAATTTGACTCACATGTGATGCCAATGATAGGGTTACATAATTTGACCATTCCGTTGGTCTCCCTTCTTTGGTATGTTTACACATATGGATCTCTTCCAGTCCGTTAGCCAAGTAGCTGTATTCCAAATTTCCTGACATAGATGAGTGAGTGCTGCCAGTGCTTTATCAGCTTGTGGAAACATTTCAACAGATATTCCAGAAATTCCTGGCATCTTGTTTTGGGTTAGACCTTTCCATGCATCTTGGATTTCTTCTTTCCTGACCATTGGTTCTTGCTCATATGTTACCTCCTGAAATGGTTGAATGTTGGTCTATTCTTTTTGATACAGTGACTCCATATTGTTTCCATCTTCCTCAGATGTTTCCTTCATCATTCAATATTTTTCCCATAGAATTTTTTAATATTGCACCTCGAGACTTGACATTTTTCTTCAGTTCTTTCAGTTTAAGATATGCTGAATATGATCTGTTTTGGTTTTCTAACTCTAGGCCTTTGCACATTTTGTGATAATATTTTACTTTGTATTCTCGAGTTGTCCTTTGAAATTTTCTTTTTAGCTCTTTACTTCATGATTTCTTCCATTTGCCTTAGCTACTCTCTGATTAAGAGTAAGTTTCAGAGTCTCTTCTGACAAGCACTTGTATCTTTGCTTTATTTCCTTTTTTTAAAAATGACACTGTGCTTTATTCAGAGATGTTCTCAAAATTTGGTGGGTTATTATCAAGGTTGTATATTGACTCTCGTGTACTTGTTTGCATTTTCTTGAAATTCAACTTGAGCTCACATATGAACAATTGCTGATCTGTTCCACAATCAGCCCCTGGACTGGTTTCAGTTGCTGATATTGAGCTTCTTTTATTGTCTCTTCCCACAGGTGTAGTCAATTTGATTTCTGTGTATTCCATCTGGAGAAGTCCACATTTATGGTCACCTTTTTTGTTGTTGATCATATGTTTGAAGAAATCATTAATCATGCAAAATTCTAACATACAATCAAGATAAATTGGTAATTATTGGTTATTGGAGTGCAAATGTAGGAGCCTAAGAGGAAAGAAGAGAAGTTGGAAAATATAGTATATGCTATCAGCAATTTACTGGTCTTGCAAACTCTGTCATGCGATCTCCAGCTTGGTTTCTATCACCAAGACCATATTTTTCAACTACTGATCCTTCCTCTTTGTTTTCAACTTTTGCATTCCAATAGCATTTTGATAGCAAGTCTGACAAATTGGGACTGAATATGGTGGTAGAATTATTCAATTTCTGCATCACCAGCTTTGGGTGGTTGGTGCATAAATTTGAACAATAGTTGTATTGATTGGTTCTCCTTGAAGGGGGCTAGATAGCATCCTATCAAAGATAGCATTGTACATTAAAATAGATCTTAAAATGTCCTTTTGATGATGAATGCAATGTTGTTTCTCTTGATTGTGTCATTTCCAGCAGAGTAAACCATAAGATTTTCTGTTTCAAAATGGTCAATATCAGTCCATTTCAGCTAACTAATGCTTACAATATCAATCTTTATGTATTCCATTTCATTTTTAATGACTTCCAATGTCCCTAGATTCATATTTCCACACACCAAGTTTCAATTATTAATGACGATTTGAACTGTTTCTCCTCATTTTGAGTTGTGCCCCATCAGCAAATGAAGGTCCTGATGGCTATACTCGATTTGCATCATTATGGTCGACTTGCCTATGAAAAGTCACCTCTTCCTCTTCCTCAGCCGTATTTTGAGTACTTTCCAAGTTGAAGAGCTCATCTTCTGGCACACGTTCTGACAATGTTCTTCTGTTGTTCATGGGGTGTCTAGTAACTGACAGTGTTGCCGCTATCCATAGGGTTTTCAATGGCTCATTCTTCCCATGCGGGCAGCCAATTCCTTCTTCATTGTCTGTTCTTTGTCTGGAAGTTCTTTGGGTGACCCTGCTGGTATATGAAATGCCAATCACATAGCTCCCAGTATCACACAAAACAAAAGTCACCACAGTACCACAAAATGCCAGACAAGTGATGGACCTCTATTCTTAGTGAGGCGTGGCCTGGTGGAAGGAGTGTGCCCTTAGTTGGTTCTGATCCACTTACTGGAACAAATACTGTTAGTTTTTATTTCGTAAATGTGAAATGCATAAAAGAGACCCCCAAAATATCCTCCAATTCAGACTTTCTGCCTTTTAAAAGAGGATAACCCACTCTGATTCAAAGTAATTGAGGTGTTTTGTTTTCCCCTCCCTCTGAGGCTACAGAGACTAGACTAATCACAGCTGAGGTGGAGCGACTGAAATGACTTAAAGCACCAGCTAGACTGGCTGTCATAAGCAGTTACAGTCAACAGCTACAGACTGACAGAGCTGCTCAGCCAAGAGCTGAGGATTCTCAACTCCCACTTCTACTGATGGGCACAGCCAGTGGCCTCTGGGAGTTGACTGGAACCCAGCAGCCAGCTGTGAGGAGCAAGCTAATTCATCTCAGCCTGGCCCAGGTCATCAAGTCACTGAAGGAGTATCGGGAAAGAGGGAAGAAATTTGGGGTCCCACATTTGGCCACAGACAAAAGTTGTTCTGTGTTTAGACAGTAGTTCTGGGCCTGAGTTTGGGGCAGGTGTGATGAAGGAAAGTGGGCTCCCTCCCTGCATCTGGGAACAGATGGTGGGGCTGCCCTGGAAACAGCAGGCCAGTCAGCTGGAGCAAAAAAGGCTTGGACTCTAAAGCCCTGGCAGGGCAGACTGAAGCTACCTCGACTGTTTTTTCTTAACCCAATGGCTCCCGCTACCCTCACCACCCCCAACTAGGTAAAAGGGAAGAAAGATTCATTTTCTTTACAGAGGCAACTTTCTAGAAAGGAGAACAGCCCACCAGCTGTGAAAGGTCCCCTTAAACCATTTTACTTTGAGCAGGAGGAAGAAATGTTGAGATTCCCAGAGCCACTTGGAATTGCGGATCCTCTAGTTTAGGTCCAGTGATGCCAGATCGATTTTTCTAGAGAAAGTCAAAATTCCTGTTTTCTTAAAAACCTCCTGATTTTTTCAAAGGCGATTCAATAACATTGGATAGAAGCCAGGTAGGCCAAAGAGTCCTGGTGGCACAGTGGGTTATGTGTTGGGCAGCTAACTAGAAGGTCAGTAGTTTGAAACCACCAGTCACACTGGGGGAGCGGGGGGTGGGGGATAGGGTGGGGGGCTGTGCAGAGATGAGACTTTCTAGTCCATATAGAATTTCAGCCTCGGAAACCCACAGCGGCAGTTCTGCTCGGTCTTACAGGGTCACGGTGAGTTGGAATCTTCTAGATGGCAGTGAATAAGCAGGCCAACCAGAGTCCACACAGGTCCTCATTTGGCTATGGGAGTCCCCAGTCTGTGACCCTCACAGAATCGACCTTTGTGTATTGATGTTAAAAGTGAGATCCAGAGAGGGGAGCGCCTGTCCCCTTGAGGAGCAACGAGTTGACTTTCCAGTCTCCAATCTGTAGCAGACACTCCCGGTGCTCCTTCTCTTCACTCCCAAATTCCTGATTCCGTGTACTCGCCTCAGTCACCGAGGGCCAGCTCTGAAGGTCCCTTTGCTGGTGCTGGCTGAATGAGCTGAGGAACATATGCCCCTGGGAACAGCCCTGACCAGGCCCCTCACTCCTTGGATGGCAAAACTCTGAGAGGCGTGTGCTACACCCTACCCCTGGAGACTTCCTAAGTGATTAAGCAGCAGGTTCCCAGGTTTGTAATTGGATTCACAATCTATTTGTTATCGGTGGCCTTCCCTCCACTGGCTCACAACCCCACATCATTACCTGCATGTTCAGAGTTTCCTAAATAAGCTCATTGCCTTTAAGTCTTTGGCCAGGGTCTGCTTCAGTGAGAACCCAAACTAATCCCAGGTCTGAATCATTATGTGTCCTTCCTGCCATCCAGTTGATGCCGACTCATGGCAACACTATAGGATAGGGTACACCAAACACCAACCTCCCGTTGCTCTTCATCTGCCTCCACCTTGTTCAGCTTTAGTTGTCCGTGGAAGCGTTTGACACCCATCTGATGCTTCGGAACCCAGAAAGGAGGAAAGGTAAAACTGGGATTCAAATGAAACAGCCTTAAGCAGGACCATAGCCAAGATGTGCCCAGGGCTCCTCGCAGCATTTGTCGGGGCTCATACAACTCTTATCACAATCCATATATACATCAATTGTGTAAAACACATTTGTACATTCATTGCCCTCATTATTCTCAAAACATTTGCTCTCCACTTAAGCCCCTGGCATCAAGTCCTCATTTTTCCCCTCCCTCCCCGCTCCCCCATCCCTCAAGAAACCTTGATAATTTGTGAGTGGTGATACTGAGAGAGTTTTGGGAGGGTGGATTGGAAAGAGGGAACTGATTACAAGTATCTACATGTGACCTCCTCCCTGGGGGATGGACAACAGAAAAGTGGGTGAAGGGAGACATCGGAGCGGTCAAGATCCTGCCTTTTCAATTCCTCCATAGGGAGGCATGGTTGACGGTCATGGTCAACCCCAATGGCTGGATTGAATTCACCTGGCCCAGATGGGCCAATCCAGGTGTAATGCCCACCTAGGTGTACCACCCCTTCCTGGCCGGAAGTTTGAACCTGAGCATATGTAATGGATGGCCCAGTCCCTATGCTAAACCACCTAATAGTATTTGCAAGATGCCAAACACCGTTCTAAGCTTTTTGTGTATAATAATTCAATTATTCCACTTAACAAGCCTATGTGTGGACTCTATTCTGGCCTCATTTTACAGATGAAAAAACAGTGGCACAGGATGATAAAGTCATGAGCCTAGGACCACACAGTGAGGAAGTGGGAAGGAGTGATTTGGACCCAGGCTGCAGAGCCCATGCCTTGGGTGCCTACAGCTGCCATGTAGGACACAGAAAAGCATGGAGCAGACTCGGCGTAAGACATTAGGGAGTTGGGAGGACTGTAGCATGAATGTATGTGCTATGACTTCATGAGAGTAGCTGCTACTCAGATCCAGAAGAGAATGCAAGCCTTTTGCAAAAATTATTTTTTCCAAGAGAGGGTGGAAAACTGCATCTTGTGCGAAATCCCCCCAACCTGCACATGTGCATAGCTATTTCAGAAGGTTCCAAACAATGTGTGCTGTGCGGCAAACCAAACTGAGCTCAGGGGGAGCTGGTCTGTGGGTTATGTTAGCCAGAAAGTGAGCAGTTTGAACTCACCAGCCACCACTCCAAGGGAGAAAGAGGAGGCTTTCTGCTCCCATGGACTTACAGTCTTCGAAGTGGCAGGGAGCATTTCCATGCCTCCTATGATTAGGATCTCGAAGGGTGAGGGTTGAGTTGGTTGAGACCTGTCTTCTGGGCATTTCCCAGAAGGGCTTCCTGCAGTGGCTCTGCCTTCAGGAATGTCTGATGACCTTGAGGGCAGCAAAGTCCTAAACACACTCAGGCAGTGGTTCTCAACCTTCCTAATACAGGTCCTCTTGTTGTGGTGATGCCCACCTCCCCCAACCATTAAATGATTTTCTTGCTACTTCATCACTGTAATTTTGCTACAGTTATGAATTGGGTGAGCCCTGTGAAAGGGTCATATGACTCCCAAAGGGGTTGCAACCCACAGGTTGTGAACCACTGCACTAAGGGTTCCCCTCCCTGGCAGCCCTACCAGTGTCTGGTGTGCATAGTTCTGTGAGGTGAGAGAAATGGACTTAGTGTCTGCTTCTGGTGACAGTTGATGTGGGTGGGCTTTCTCCCTATGCCAAATCCCTCTCGAGCCATTTGTCACCACAACAGAGGGAGCCATGCACAAAAAAGCAAGAAGAGGATGCAGCACAGCAGGACAGCAAGCAGAACAAAGATTGAATAAGCACAATTCACTTCAATCATGAATCGGTGCCCTTGAGATGTGAGGAAGACCCCAGTCTAGTGACATTAGATCAGGTTTAGGGATTGAGTGAAGGGACCCCTCTTAGCTCCCCTCAGCCCCTAATTTGCTTTCCCATTGACCCTGACCCTTGCATCGTGATTGGTCCTTATTCCAGCATGATGGTTGGTTTCATAACCACGGCATATGGGAATGTGTTAGTCGATAGGTTGTACATGCACAGCCTCTGGAATGGGTAAGTGAGGAGGCGATTTGGGCTTGCTCATGCAGACCTCTAGTTGTCCTTGACATGACTGGTAGAAGGGATCATGTGAAGTGATTTGAGATCGGCATTGAGATCTGATAGGTCATGCAGACTTCTAGCTGATCCTGGCAGTACCCTATTTTAAGGAAACAGAATGTTTGGCATTTAAGTCGTATTTGAGCTTAAATTTTGAGCAATAGGCTGTGGCTCACAGTGAGAGTCTATGTGGAGACCCTACATCCATTTTGAGGGGCCACAGATTCAGCCGCTATTGAGTTCTTTCCTACTGCTGACTGGCAGTGGAAAGCTTGTCCCTCAGGAAGTGTGCTTGGGTCCACTCCCCGGGCCAGACTCAACAATATACGGTAGTGTGCACATCCCAATGAAGGTCCCGCTCATGCTCTCACAGGCCCTCCTGAAACTCCATGAATTGATCTGCCTTCAGTCACAATTTTTGTGACAAAGTTGTTTGTTTTCTATGTCTTATTTAAGTTTTCAGGAGCCCAGGTGGTAATGCTGGATAGTGTTGGACTATGAAGAGCAAGGTCGCTGGTTCAAAGCCACTAGTCATTCCACAGGAGAAAGATGAGGTTATTGCTTCCTGTAAAGGTAGCAACTTCAGGATCCCTACACAGAGTCACTATGAGTCAGAGTCAGCAGGACAGAATGGGTGTCATTTTATTTAAGTCACTATGGCTGTGGGTCCTTCCGACACCATTGTGGCCTCATGCGGATGCTCTCCTCCATCCAGAACAGCAGTTTGTGCCTTTTTCTTGTGTAAAACTTAGCAATGGAGTTCCTAATAAAATATAGTTGAATTGGGAGTCATTTCCCCCTAAAAACAAAGTAAATACATAAATAGAAACGAGACTATGGTGCTAATAACCAGTTGGAGAGTTGAGAGAGCTGAACTCTCAATCCTGATAGAAACCCATTGTGACTGAGCACCTGCTCAAGGTCATCCACAGCCTATGAGGTTGAGCCTATGTGTTGGGGAGTAATTGTGTACATAAAGTTAACAATTTATCTTTCTAAAGATTCTGTCTAAAACTTACTTTAAATAATAAGTTTTCCCCAGGGCTAGGTAAAGTTCAGGGAGTTTAACCCCCTAGTATCCACCCCCTCTCAGCATTCATCATGTTAGGCCAGAGGAGGCAAGTCACACCCACTACCCAGGGAGCACTGCTTCCAAAAGCACATTGCCTGTGCCGGGGCAGAGGGGAGGTACCCGTACCAGAAATGCTGACAGAGTGGAACCAGAGAGCTCAGGCCCCAGCTTCCCGAGGGAGCAGCTGTGATGATTCACTTCTGGATGAATATGGTTAAGCAAAGGCCAAAGGCATGACTTTTTGCAGCATGAAAAGCAGATGTGCAGAGGTTGTTCACTGTATTCCAGAAGTTCACACACTCTCCGGAGGCTCCTTGGCTCAATGGCAGGAAGTCATTGGTGGCTTCCACCTTCAATCCCAAAAGGTCACTGCCGTCCAGTGGATTCCTACCACAGTGACCCTATATGGCGTTTTCAAGACTGTAAATCTTAATGGGAGACAGCATTCTCATTGTCCCCCTTGGGACAGGGAGCTAGCAGCCCGTTTTGCCACCAGGGCTCCTTCCTCTCTAATTCTGCATCCAGTCCCTCCGAATATCCTGCCCTGCCCTTGTCTAGGCTTCTTAAATGTGTTCCACGCTGCTTATGTTAGTCTGGGTGCAATCGAGAAACAAATCCACAGAAACATGTATGTATAAGAGAGTTGCATGTAAAGGGTGATTGCACATCACGAAAACATGCTCGCATGTGCTTATGCACCCGCTTTGTCTTCAGCGATCATGTCGGGGTAGGCTGGTGTGCTTTTTCCATGTGGGCTTTGTTGTTTCTTAGCTAGATGGCCCCCTGTTTGTCTTCCAGTCTCTAAGACCCCAGACGCTATATCCTTTGATAGCGGGGCACCATGGTGCTTAACTACTGCACCACCAGGGTTCATTAGCATGTGACTTATCTCCTGTCATTCACACTAGATGCTCAAAATAGCAGGAGAACAGGTTTCTCCTTTGTGGCCACACCAGGTACTGACAGAACCAAGAACAGAGACACAGTTATATATCTTGACTATCATTTGCATATTATATGCCAGGAATCCCTAGGAAGTGTCTTGGAATTGTTCTACTCTGGTTCAAATTTCACACACCCTCCCAGTTTCCATACTGACTCAGCCAAACCCCTAGTAACTGATTTGCACCTCCTATCAACTTGGAGAAAACACCCTATGCCAGATATAGAAGTGGACATACTTGGTACCCAGAAAACCTCTTCAGTGTTTTGAGGGCGGCTCAGCAAACACCCTATGTCAGACATAGAGGTGGACATACTTGGTACCCAGAAAACCTGTTCAGTGTTTTGAGGGCGGCTCAGCAAACAAAATGGGCACAGTGATTAAGCATTCAGCTGCTAACACAACGGTCAACTCTGTAGTGGTTCTGCAAGAGAAGGATATGGTAGTTGACCCCCCAAAAGAGTTACAAACTTGGAAACCCTACGGGTATTTGTATAGGGTCGCTATGTGTTCCAATTGAGATGATTGTCATAGGTTGGGTTTGGTTTAACCCGTCTTACTGAGTATATACATACTCCTTCTTTACACGCGATCAGTTACTTTAGAGGAAAAAGACATGCCTGTCCCAGAACAATCCAAGGACTGGTAAAGGCAACACCCACAAAGACACTCCCTCTGCCTGCCTAACTCTAAAATGCTGCCCATAAAACACTCTGCCTGGTAATATGTGGGCAGCACACTGGGGAGGTGCAGCAAATGTGTGTTGAATGTATGAGGCCATTTCATAGTTTGGTTGCACGATCAGGGTGTCTGTCATAAAGCCCATCTCTTTGACTCCACCTCTCAGCAGAGATGAACACAAGCTTCCCATTTTTTTCTCGGCAATGTCCTTGTCAAATAAAAGTTCCTTGTAGATCAGTAACTTGCCACAGAGCAAAAGATATGGGAAGAGGCTCATCTTTCTCCTGGCTATGAAATAGAATGGCAAGCCCTTCCCTTCAACACACACACACACATACACACACACACACACACACACACACATGCAAACACACATACGCACGCATGCACACACTCGCACACACACACACACCTGCCTTATAACTTCATTCGGTTGATTAGCAAACAAAGCTCTACAACCCAACTATGTGTTTTTCTTCTCCAGAGGAATGACGGACTTATATACCCTGCATTGTCTTTATTTAATGGAATTGCCCCAGTTCTCCTCACCTTTCCTTAGATAGTGCAGTGAACTATTAGATAACTGCAGGTATTGAAAACTAGTATTGATTTCCAGTTTGTGTCACCTTTGGCTTTGAGCACCCTCCACTTCTCTAGTAAGCTTTCCATTGCTTTGGGGAAATTTTCTCTCTCTGAATTTATTATGTGAGGGGGGTAGTGTAATAATCAATGTGCCTATGGAGGACTACCCTTCATGACCTAAACTCATTAAGGGGCAGTGCCTGATGGAGCATCAGGTTGGAGGAAGGCTTATTAACAACCTGCATTATACAGATGACACAATTTTGCTGAAAATGAGAAGGACTTGATTCACTTGCTGATGAAGATGAAGGATTAAAGCCTTCAGTTTGGATTACAACTCAATGTAAAGAAAGTCCAGACCCTCACAACTGGACCTATTGATAACATCATGATAAATGGAGGAAAGATCGAAATTGTCAAGGATTTTGTCTTGCTTGAATCCACAATCAATTCTCATGGAAGCAGCAGAGAAGAGAACAAATGACACATTTCACTAGTCAAATCTGCTACACGAGACCTCTTTAAAGTGTTGAAAAGCAAGAGATTACTTTGAGGACTGGGGCGGGTTGACCCAGGCCATGGTATTTTCAACTGTCTCATATTCATGTGAAAGTTGAACACTGAATAAGGAAGACCAAAGAAGAATAGATATATTTGATTAGTAGTGATGTAAAAGAGTAATGAATGTACCATGGACTGCCAAAAGAACAAACCCATCTAACTTGGATGAAGTACAGCCAGAATGTTCCTCAGGGCAAGGATAATGAGACTTTGCCTTAACTTTGACATGTTGTCCGGAGAGATCAGTCCCTGGAGCAGGACATCGTGTACTGGAAAGTAGAGGGGCAATGAAAAAGGGGAAGGCCCTCAACAAATGGGATTGACACAGTGGCTGCAACAATGGGCTCAAACTTAAGAACAACTGTGAGAATGGTACAGGACCGGGTAGGGTATGATTATGTTGTATGTATGGTCACAATGAATCCAAACCCTCCCTATGACACTGAACAACAACAACAACAACCACCACCTGAATGAATCCTCTGGGAGGACTCTTGAATGTGAGAAAAATGGAACGAAGCCAGAGAAAGGATTGGAGGATGTCTTAAGTTCTTGTCTTAATCTCCTTAACGAAAAATTATCCAACAAGTCAGTAGCCTTAAAACACTTTCCCCCTGCTTTGGAGCTTACAGGTTCAAATTTGGGGTGAGACTCTAGGTCAGGGTCCTTCTTTGTGGATACCAGAAAGTTCCTTGGCATTCCTCGCTATCTTTCTCCCCGTACTGTGTGTTACTGGGTCTATCCTGGCCTTTAACTCAGAAGTGTTTAGGTTTAGGCTCAAGCCTATTCTCATATGGCCTCATTTTTTAAACATTTTATTAGGGACTCATACAACTCTTATCACAATCCATACATATACATGCATCAATTGTATAAAGCACATCTGTACATTTTTTGCCCTAATCATTTTCTTTTTTTAACATTTTATTAGGGGCTCATACAACTCTTATCACAATCCATACATATACATGCATCAATTGTATAAAGCACACCCGAACATTCCCTGCCCCAATCATTCTCAAAGCATTTGCTCTCCACTTAAGCCCTTTGCATCAGGTCCTCTTTTTTTTCCACTCCCTCTCCGCTCCCCCCTCCCTCATGTACCCTTGGTAATTTATACATTATTATTTTGTCATATCTTGCCCTCTCCGGAGTCTCCCTTCCCCCCCTTCTCTGCTGTCCATCTCCCAGGGAGGAGGTCACATGTGGATCCTCGTAATCAGTTCCCCCTTTCCAACCCACTCACCCTCCACTCTCCCAGCATCGCCCCTCACACCTTTGGTCCTGAAGGTATCATCCACCCTGGATTCCCTGTGCCTCCAGCCCCCATATGCACCAGTGTACAACCTCTGCCATATCCAGCCCTGCAAGGTAGAATTTGGATCATGGTAGTTGGGGGGAGGAAGCATCCAAGATCTGGGGGAAAGCTGTGTTCTTCATCGGTACTACCTCGCACCCTGACTGACCCATCTCCTCTTCTAAACCCCTCAATGAGGGGATCTCCAGTGGCCATACGGCCTCATTTAT
This sequence comes from Tenrec ecaudatus, assembly GCF_050624435.1. NCBI lineage: Eukaryota > Metazoa > Chordata > Mammalia > Afrosoricida > Tenrecidae > Tenrec > Tenrec ecaudatus. The sequence continues at coordinate 133,528 of NW_027459279.1, forward strand.
ATTACAAAAGAACTCCCTTCTTTTCAAACAGGATCATGTCCACCAAGGTTCAAATTTCTCACATATTTTGAGGGGGCTACAGATCAATCCATAATGGTTCTTTTGGGTAGCTGTAACAAATGGCTACCAATCGAGTGACTTAAACAGCAGGCATTTGTTCTCTCACTTTTCTGAAGGGCCAAGGGTTAAAATTAAGGTGTGGGCAAGATTCATTCTTTCTGAGAGCTCTGAAGGAGAATCAAAGTAGCCTCTCTCTGCTTTTGGTCACTGCTGCTAATCCTTGATATTTCTTGGCTTATAGATGCACTGATCCAATCTCTGCCAGTGTCTTCACACGGGGTCTCTGTGTGCCCAGTCCTCTTCTTATAAGAACACACCAATCAGTGCATGTAGCATCCATCTGAAATCTAAACCCAGAAAGATGGAGCTCTTGAAATCCTTAACTAAGCACATCTGCCAGGACCTCCTCTCCAAGTAAGGCCATAGCCTCAGGTTCCATGTGAACATTAATGGGTGTGTGTGAATGTGATTTAATGTACTACAGAGGGCACGCTTTGGCCTCAGGAGGAGTGTTTCGCCAGTACCTGCTTCACAGCTCTGAGATTGCCCAGGCATTTGCCACATTTTCTTGTCTTCCCACCATTTATCCACCATTAGGCCTTTTTCCCTAAGTTAGTCAAGCGTCAGTTTCTGTCACTTGTGATCATGACCCTCCCTCCCGCCCAGGTCACAAATTTAAACTGATACAGGCGGTTTCTTTAATGGGCACTATGTTATCCTGACTAGCAAGCATTGCTAAGGAGGGAGGATGAATCAGCGAGAACCCGCTTGCTTCATCTAGCTTCGGGGCAGTCCACAGAGGACTGATCCCTGAGCCACTAACGAATTTTGCAACTGTCACAGAACAATGCAAATAAGTAAGATCCACATCTGCTGAACACCATCATGAGGTCAAACTGTGTGTAAATAAATGCCTGTTTCAAGGAGCGAGTAAATCCTAAGGTAAGGAGTGACACGGCTTTGTTGGCACAAACCCAGCAAGGCATTATGGGTCGGATATTAATGAACTCATGCTCCTGGGCCTCACAGAGCCCCAGCTCAACTGCTTCAGCTTGTTGACAAACTGAACTCAGGGTACCCGGAGAGAGCACTACCATTTTGATGAACAGGGTTGGTTGGGGATGATGCTTCCTAACTTGCATTTTAATATAAATTTGATGCTTCATCTGAGCAATGTGGAAAGAGTATTCAGATAAAAGAGAGGGACAAACATCAAGTGACCAGAGGATGAAACTTCTATCTAATATGTGCCCACTGGAAATGCTTCGTGGGAAGGTATTTTTTGGGGGTGTGGGGTTGTTCCCCTACCCTGCTCCAAGCCTTCCTCCTCATACCCACCCCCACCCCAGCATACATCCTACTGGGAGAATGTCTCTGAATAATGAAGTTTTAATAAATGAAGCTTTAATGAGCCTGATAGTCTGCCTAAGACCCCTTCAAACTGTAGTCTTTCATTTGTATTCTTCCTTCCTTTTTGAAGAAATGAACCTGATGGCAGGTAGTATGTTTCCTTTCCAGGATGAGCTGATAGAGCCTCTCGCTGCTGCAGTGGGAGGTGAAACATTAAAAGGCCCTCTGTGGCCATGAGACATGCCCACTCTCCAAGAGACACTGGGCAGGTTTGCTGAAGCTCCTCAGAATTGACTAGTGGCCCTGGTCCACCCATCTCAACCAACCCAGTCTTCATTTGCACTGCATGCCCTCTCTGAGCTCCAACTGGATGTTTCATTTGAGGATGACAAAACCTCTATTGTGTGAGAAGTTGCGCAGACATGTGAACTAATCAATGCTCCCCCTGTCCCCGGGGAGTGTGAAATTCTCCCATCATGACTCACCAGCTTCCCTGGAAATTCCTGTCCTAACTCAGGCACTTAATATCAATGGTGTCTCTGCTTCCTTCCTTCTTGCACACCCCCCCCAGGCATTAACTGTCATCCTTCCTCTCCCTAAAATATACTTTGAATCTATTCACTTCATGCCATCCCTACTGCCCCAAGGTGTGTCTTGCATTGACTATGAAACTAGATTCTGTATCCATTTTCCAGGGCTGTCAAAACAAAGCATCGTAAATCAGGTGGCTTTTAAGAACAGTCCACCACCTGTCTATCAGTTCGTGGTGCAGTGGTAGCTAGAGTGTTGCTGTGAAATTGGAAGCCGTTCCACTGATATGACAAACCCCAGAAGGGTCAGCAATGATGGGCAGGCTTCAGTGGAACTTCGAGCCCTGTGGTGCTCAACCTTCCTTTAATACAATTCCTCATGTTGTGGTGACCCCCAACCATAAAATCATTTTCCTTGCTACTTCATAACTGTAATTTTGCTACTGCCATGAATCGGGTGACTCGTGTTAAAAGGTCGCTGGACCCCAAAAGGGGTCACAACCCACAGATTGAGAACCACTGCTCTAGCCTAAGGCAGACTAGGAAGAAAGACCTGGTGATCTACTTCCAAATATTAACAAATGAAAGCCTTATGGGTCACAACAAAATATGGTCCTATAGAGTGCTGGAAGATGAGCCACTGACCTGCACACAACAGCTACAAAAATAGACTCAAACACACCAAAAAAGGCCTGCTGAACTCCAAAGCCCTAACAAACCCACTGCCCTCAAGTCCATGCCAACTCATAGCGGCCCTATAGGACAGGAGTGAACTGTGTATTAGTCTGGGTATGCTAGAGGAAAATCGAGGGAGACTCATGTGTATGAGAGAGAGTTGGTGGTTTTTAAAAATCATTTCCCTATTATTTAATCATTATATTAGGGATTCATACACCTCTTATAACAATCCATCCATCCATCCATCCATCCATTATAAAGCACATTTATACATTCATTGCCCTCATCATTGTCAAAACATTTGCTCTCCACAAAAGCCCCTGGCACCTGCTCCTCATTTTTCTCCTCCCTCCCCACTCCCCCCTCCTAATGAACCCTTGATAATTTTATTGGGGGCTCATACAACTCTTATCACAGTCATTCATTCCATCCATCCATCCATCCATCCATCCATCCATCCATCCACCCATTGTGTGTCAAGTACATTTGTACATGTGTTGCCCTCATCCTTCTCAAAACATTTGCTTTCTACTTGATCCCTTGGTATCAGCTCCTCATTTCCCCACTTCCATCCTCCTCCCCCTCCCTCATAAATCCTTGATAATGTATAAATTATTTTGTCATATATTACACGTCAAACATCTCACTTCCCCCACTTTTCTGTTGTCCGTCCCCCAGGGCAGAGGTTTTATGTAGATCCCTGTAATCGGTTCACTCTTTCTACCCCACCTTCCCTCCACCCTCCTGGTATTGCCACTCTCACCACTGGTCCTGAAGAGATCATCTGTCGTGAATTCCCTGTTTCCAGCTCCTGTCTGTACCAGAGTACATGTTCTGGTCTAATTCTACCTTATAAATCCAGAGAGAGAGTTTTATATCGAACAGTAATTGTACATTAAGCAAACGTCCCAGCCCAGTGCAGATTAAATCCATAACTCTGATATTAGCCCATATGTCTGATACCAATCTATAAATTCCTTTTCAGACCCATAAAACATGTGCAATGATGCTGAATGCAGGATAATCACAGGCCAATGGGTGGAAAGTCTTGTGGATCCAGTGGCATTGTAAGCATCTCAGTGCTGGCAGCGATCTCTCTGAGGCTTCTTTGGCTTCAGAGGTCTGATCGCATCCATTTGGCTTGCCTTCTGCAATGTCTCCCAACGAGTACCAGAGAGAGAGAGAGAGAGAGAGAGAGAGAGAGAGAGAGAGAGAGAGAGAGAGAGAGAGAGAGAGAGAGAGTGAGTGAGAAGAGAGCGATGTCTTCCACCTCCAAGGAGGAAGTACCAGATTTCTCAGAGTTCTCAGGAGAAGGCTATGCCCACATAAAATTCTCACTATTTCCAGATTGGCAGCCTAGACTCCACGCCTACACTCCTAATCCTTAACTTGACAGAAGATTAGATGACTACCACAGGCTCCTAATCCATAACAAGCCCATTTATTTTTTCCCTGCATACCGACACCAATCCAATACCCAAAGCTTTACCCAATGGGTAGAGATCTACTTCTAAAACATGAATATAGAAAAATCGCTTTTGCTTGAAGGCTCTCAAGGAAATGCTCACTGAAAACTCCATTCCTATTATCTCACCTCCCCCAAATTAGTCTTCTTCTGGGCTTTCAGTCACACCAAGATCTCTACTGCCCCAAAGTGCCAAGTTCAAAGTTCCAGTTAATCTCCCTGATCCTGAATTTTAAGAACTGTGTGTGTGGGAGGGAAGGGGTTGGGCTGTTTGTTGAACTGCTGGGTTTTGGAGCCATTTGTTATGCAACCTCATTTTGTCAATGACTGGTTAATTAATGCAGCATTCATTTGCCCTTCTTCCACTCACAGCACATGGCTTGTATCTTTGGGATCACTCTTCCACCATGCTCCATCTCCATGCTTCTGCTGGCATTGACCCAATCTGCCAGCTCCAGGCCTGCCTAGTCAGGGCATGACTTCCTCTGTCCAAAGGGACTTGGTCAGACTCAGTATGTGACTCATGCTAGGTTAATGATATCTAACCCTAAAAATGCCCCAGAAACAATTACCCCATTGCCAATGAGTCCATTTTGAATCATAGAAGGCCCCTGTGGGGTTTCTCAGACTGTAAATATTTATGTGAGCAGAAAGTTCCATCTTTTTCCCTATGAGGTAGCTGGTAGGGTAGCACTGCCAACCTTGCAGTTAGCAATCCAATGCTTACCTGATAGTACCACCAATGATTAGAAAGGAAAAGAGCCTCTCTCTAATAGAATTCCTGAGCTTCTAGATAAAACTACAGCTGTCATCAGGAAGCCTCCGTGAAACTCAAAAGGAAACAGCACTGAAAGGAAAAGGTTCAAACTCTGATGGTATCAACTGAGTGCCAGAACCCAGCTATTCCTGATGCTCTGTCCCCAGACTTACAAATTCCATAAACCTACCCATTCATTCCTTCTCCTGCTCCTTCCCTTCTTACGCCCCAAGGTACTTTGACTTAGCTTTGAAGGCACTCACAACTTCACGGGTTCTGCCTTGCACAGGTGTCTGCTTGCTTCCAGTTCAGTCCTGACATTGTCCCTATCTTTAGCCATGTTAGGCTTGCATCCTAGAGCTTTCCTTTGCTTGTCTCCCTATTGCTCTTGTCCTATGAAGTCTGTGGCTTTATCTTTAAGTATAAGTCCTGCCCTTCCGCTTTCGTAGAAATCTGTCTCTGTATCTTGGCTCGTGGCAGGTTGTGTCCTTCAAAGATGACTGTCCTAATGTTGCACATCGCACATTCTCTTGTTACAAGATGAATTTGTGTTCATTTTTCCAGAAATAGGGCCTGCTTTCCCTCTTCCTTGCATCTTGGCAGGCCTTTGACTATGGCAGAAGTGTTGCTCTGTGACTTCCACCTGGTCGTATTGGGTTGTTCACCATTGGGACCCTGTCAGGTCAGGATATTGCAAGGAAGACCAAGCCAAATGAAAATGTCACCTATAGGGTTCTTCTTGAGCTCCAACCAATAGAAGTATCAGTTGTGTGAGGGAGTGAGTCTTAAGAGAGCTGCAGCCTCTGTCCTTTGAGCTACCCCAGCTAATGCTTGATGAAGCCAAAACTAGTGTCCTCACTGAGCTCTGCCCAGATTGCAGATTTGTGAGCAAAATTGATGTTATCATTACTTTAAGATGTTATTTGTGGGGATACTATCTGTTTGCAGCAGATCATCAGAATACTGCCTAATCAGACTGCATTGCCAGTTTTACTCTCTCTCTCCGTATATATATATAAATATATATAGATAGATAGATAGATAGATAGATATAGAGATAGAGATAGATAGAGAGAGATAGAGAGATAGAGAGAGATAGAGAGAGAGATAGAGAGAGATATATAGAGATATAGAGATATAGAGATATAGAGATATAGAAATAGATATATAGAGATACAGAGATATATAGATATAGATATCCTCTTCTCATCTGTCAGTTGGTTGTACTATAATGGTTTGTGTATTGTTATGATGCTGGAAGCTCTGTTCCCAGAATTTCAAATACCAGCAGGATTGCCCATGGTGGACAGGTTTCAGTGAAGCTTCTAGACTAAGACAGACAAGGAAGAGGTGCCTGACCGTCCACTTCCAAAAATTACTGAAAGAAAACCTTATGGATCACAAGAGAACACTGACTGACTAATGTGTTTTGGACACACTATCAGTGGACAATTGCTAGAGGAAGACATCATATTTGATGAAATAGAGGGACAGGGAAGATCCTTGTTGAGGCAGATTGACCTAATCGCTGCAACAATGGACTTCAACATTCAGGAATGTGTGACAATGGTGCCAGATAAGACAGCACTCCATTCCATTTCATATAAGGTCTCCATGGATCACAGTAGACTTGATGGCACTCTCTATATGTTTGTCTTCAGTGACTTCCCATAGGGCTGCTCTGCCTGGCAGCCTCTATTCTTCATGCTTCCAAATGGGGAGCACAACAGGTCCATAGTCACTGATATTCCCCTCAATCACCAGGTAAAGTAAGGAGGCACGAAGCTAACTAGGTTGTTCTCTTTGCCTTGTCTCTCTTCCTTTTCCCCTCCTCCAACAGGGCTAGAGGGGGTAAATACTTACCTTGCAGTCTAGAAGAGAATTTCTTCCACACCAAAATCTTCTCCTTCCTCAAAAGGCACATACATGCCTTTCTCCTTGTTTTGAATTAAAATGGCAGATGGGATGGTAGGAAAGAAAATGAACTAGTCTAACAGAATGGCCAAACAGATTTACCTTCCACATAAGAATGCAAATAACTCCTCAATCTTGTTATAGAGTCATGATATGATGAGCTCCATCAAAGCAGAGTAGAACACCACGGAGGTCAGACCAGAAAGACCATATTGAGTTGATTTTGTATGAGAGATTCTAGTTGCTAATTATACTTTTCATAACAGACAGATGGCAGGTATAGAAGCCCAGACTTAAAATGTCTTTATCTAATTGCCTGCCTAAATATATATTTGCAATATGGTCTTCAAAGGGAATACTTTCTTTACCTTAAATACCATTTCTTTTTCCCCTCTTTTATGTAATTTTATTGAAGTATCATTGATGTACAATAAACCATAGTGTGTTTTGCTCTTTGAGGTTTTTAAAAAGAATCATTTTATTGGGGGCTCCTACAACTCTTACCACAATCTATACATACATCCACTGTGTACATTTGTTGCCATCATCATTGTCAAAATATTTGCTTTCTACTTCAGCCCTTGGAATTAGCTCCTCATTTCCCCTCCTTCCCCCTCCCCCACCCTCATGGACCCTTGATAATTTATAAATTATTATTCTGTCCTATCTTACACTGTCCGACATCTACCTTCACCCACTTTTTTGTTGTCCCTCCCTCATGGAGGAGGTTATATGTAGATCCTTGTAATCAGATCCCTCTTTCTACCCCACCTTTCCTCCACCCTCCTGTTATTGCTACTCTCAGCACCAGTCCTGAAGGGGTCATCTGTCCTGGTTTCCCTGTGTTTCCAGTTCCTATATGGACCAGTGTATATTCTCTGGTCTAGCCAGGTTTGTAAGGTAGAATTGGGATCATGATAGTGGGCGCGGTAGAATTTAGGAACGAGAGGAAAGTTATATGTTTCATCGTTGCTACACTGCATCCTGACTGGCTCATCTCCTCCCAGTGACCCTTTTGTAAGGGGTTGTCCAGTTGCCTACAGATAGATCTTGGATCCCCTAACTGTACCCCCCCCCATTCACAATGATATGATTCTTTTTGTTCTTTATGCCTGATACCTGATCCCTTCTACATCTTGTGATCACACAGGCTGGTGTGCTTCTTTCATGTGCGCTTTATTGCTTCTGAGTTAGATGGCCACTTGTGAACCCTCTAGTCTTTAAAACCCTAGACTATCTTTTGATAGATAGGCTCCATAAGCTTTCTTCACCTCATTTGTTTATACACCCACTTTTTGTCTTGAGTGATTGTGTCGGGAAGGTGACCATCATGGAATACCAGTTCCTTAAATTCCATATCTATAGGCTTAAGTCTTACCCACAGGAAGCCTATTTTTATTTTATCCCTGGAACAAAATCTTGCAATAATTTTCTCTTTTTGGGTAAGTCCATCCTGAATCACTTATCCTTTAACATTTACAAGAATTTATCTGTAACCAACCCCATTTACATAGTCTCATTCATGCTATTTCCACAATAATTGCTAATAACCCTATTTTTTAGAATCGGAAGAAAGCATCAGCATCAATATCCCATTGCCACTGAGTTGATTTCAACTCATGGGTACCCTATAGGACAGAATAGTATTGCCTCATAGGTTTCCAAGGCTGAAAAAAAATCTCTTTATTGTGAGATGAGTGAAGGTTTACAGAATACATCCGTTTTCCATGTGACAGTTCACACATATTTTGCTTCATGATATTGACTGCAGTCTGCTCAACGTAATATCACTTATTGCACTTCCTCCTTGTAGTTCCTGTTTCCATTCCCCCTTCTTTCCTGACCGTTCTGAACTTTATCTTTGAATAAATTATATCCTTTTGATTCAAATAGTTGATTAGTGTTACTTTTTATCTTATAGATCTACCTATTGTTTGGCTGAAGATTGAGCCAAGGGAGTGAGTTCAGTTCCAGATCTGAAGGTGCCTAAGGACTACAGTCTTGTGGGTTCCAAGAATCTCTCTCTGAGCAATACCCCTGAACTTTTAAAATAAGTTTAAACTTTGTTGCACATATTTCTCCTTTCTATCCCAAAATTCCAAAGCAAACTCATTATCATTGTGTTGAAGCTGACTCATAGAGACCCTACAAGATAGAATAGAACTTCACCCTTTCATTTTCCAAGGCTTAAATCTTTACCAGAGCAGACAAACTCATATATCTCACATGGACCAACTGATAGGTTAGAACCACTTACTTTGTGTTTAGGAGCTCAATGAGGAGTCCACTCTGCCATTAGAGCTCGTTAAGAATGCTATTCAGGATTCCCTAATGCTATCCCTCTCAGATCAGTTGGTAGTGGTAATAAATGTAAATCTTAAGGGGGTCAGACTGCCACATCGTAACTCTTCCTTGGGGAAGATGGTGGGTTTGAACTGCTGATTGATTAGCCCTTAAGTGCTTAATTACTGCCTCACCAGGGTTCTCCTTAACATCAGAACAGTGGACACTTATTGGTTTATCTTGCTGGTCTCTGTTCCCTAAAAATTGCACTTCATCCACAGGGTTTTCTTCCACAACACACAGCTGCTAGTGTTTTTGGTTTTTTTCTCCACATGACTTCACCTTCCTGGTCAAAGCTGATTTGTCCAGTGCTAAACACACAATGAAAACATAGCCATATTTGCACACTACACAATTTGAAGTGAGACAGCAAGCTATTTGTTGAGTTTTTTGAATGACAGAAGTCTAAAAGGAAGTGTTATGATGCAGGAAACAGTGAGTTTTGATGTCCAGGATCTATGCTGGGGACCCAGTTGGCACTCCGAATGACTATTCAAAGTGATGGTATGAATTCTCCTCTTCCATGACCTACACATATAATAGATATAACCACTAAGTCCATGATTTGACAAATGTCTTGTGTGATTGAGTTTTGGTTCCCCATAGGATTAGATCCTGAGACAAAGGTTTTAATTAAGCCATTTTTGGGGGAGATATCAATAAGGAAATGGGAAGCAGAAAAGGGAAAGAAGGCAGCCAATGAAAAGTACATTATCAAACAATTTAAAATAGTGAGCAACTGGAGGTTAATCTTACTGGAGACACTCTAGAAAATCCACTAGTTATTCTGCCCAGAATGTGAGGGAGTGTGGCTATTTGTCCAACAACTCCTATGGGTCATTGGTTAAGGGTTACTCCAGGAAGCAAGAATTAACTCCACAACCTCCTAAGCCATGCATGCTCAGGTACAGTGGTCTACAGAAACTAGAGAAAGCAGGAAGAGAGATATGCTGGCCATTCGGAATTAGGCTAGCATGCCAAGTTGTCAGACATGTCAGGTTCTTGCACTATCATAACTTGTGAGATATACCACTGGTATTTCAAACACAAGCATAGTTACCCGTGGTGGAAAATTTTCAGAAAAGCTTACAAGCTAAATAGACTAGAAAGAATAACCTGCCAATCTACATCTGAAAAAAATAGTGGTGTTTGTGGAGCAGTTGAATATTTTTTGATAGCAGTGGAATATTTTTTCATATAGCAGTGGAATATTTTTTCATATAGTGCAGTGGAATATTTTTTCATATAGTGGAATATGATAGCAGTGGAATATTTTTTCATATAGTGCAGGATGATGAACCCCTCAAGTTGGAAGACACTCAAAATATAATTGAGGAAGAGCTGTCTCCTCAAAGTAGAGTTGACCTTAGTGATATAAAGTTTTCAGGACCTATATTTGTTGATGTGGCAATGACTCAAAATGAGAAGAAACAGCAGTACTGCAATAACCACTAACAAGAAGATGGGATGCATGAAATATGGATCTAGAAAAATTGGAAGCCATGACAAAATGGAACACATAAAGATCAAACACTCTAGGTTTTATTGAACAGAAATAGACTGGTATTGGCCATTTTGAATGTCATAATAATATGGTTTATATACCAGAGTAACAAATTTGAAAGGAATGGATGACTTTCATGTTAAAAAAGAGAATGTTTCAACATCGATTCCAATGTTCACCATTGTTAGGTGTAGGATATATTACACCTACAAGGATGAATAATTAATAAAGTTATTATTCAAATTGACACACCAACCACTAATGCTAACAATAAAGCCATTGAGGATTTTTACCAACCTTTTCAGTCTGAAATTGATGAAACATGCAATCAAGATTACTGATGACTTGAATGCAAAAATTGGAAATTAAGGAGGAGGATCACTAGTTAGAAAATATGGCCATGGGGATGGAAGCCACATGGGAGATCTCATGACAGAATATTCCTATAAGGATGGCTTATTGATTGAACATTTATTTTTCAGTGATGTAAACAGTAACCATAGACATGGATCATGTATATTGGATAGAAATACACAGGAATTAAATCAACTACATCTGTTGAAATAAACTACTATATATACTCGAGTATAACCCAAGGCAACTAATTTTACCCCCAAAGCAGGGGTGCTTTTTCAGCATAAAAAATGTGCAGAAAAAAAACTCGGCTTATACTCAAGTATTTATGGTATAAAGAAGTTCAATATCATCAGTCACGAGACTGGAGACCAATTGTGGAACAAACCATCAATGGCAAATTCAACTCGAATTCAAACAATATTAAAACAAGTCCCCAAGAGTCAAAGTATGAATTTGAGTGTATATCATCTAAATTAGAGGATACTTCAAGGAGAAAGTTGACACATTGAACACAAATCACCTGAGATGATACGAGTTCTGCAATAATATCAAGAACATCATAAATAAAGAAATTCAAAGATAATTAAAAAGATAGAAACTAAAGAAAAGACAAAATGGATGACACCTTGAATGTGGAGTAGCTGAAGCCAATGAAAGAAATGATGAAGTACGAAAAAGAGAGAGAGAGAAATATAGAAATAATTGATGACGTAAAGACGCTGAATAAAGAAGCTGAACATAAAATTTCAAAGGGGAATTCAAAAAGATGGAATAAAGAATTATATGAAAAGGTGCAAAGACCTGGAATTAGGACAGCAAAAATGAAAAGCATGTGCATTTCACTAGCTGAAAAAATGGAAGAGAAATTCAAAATACAGAATTACACAGATAGCATCAAAAGAAGGTGAAAGGGATTCACTGACCACATGAAGCCCAGGCTCCACAGCGCTGAGTCCTGAAGACCAAGATAGCATAGGGTTCTCACTGCAGATTGCTCTGAGAGTACTCACAGTAGTAGGCCCTGGATCAACTTGGGAAAATGTAGAACTCAAAATAAGAAGACTAACCTTAGGATATGATAGGCACTAGTGGAATTCCCATTTGACACCTGACCTCACCTCCATGGCTCAACTTTCAGCCCCCAAATAGGAGACCTATACTGTCAACGATGTACAATTCAGAGCCCAGCATTTGTCAGGGAGTTACTCAGAAGGCAGGAAGGAATGGGAACGAAAGACCAATGGAAACGGCAAACAAAGGGAGGGAATAGGAAAAGTAGTATTGCATTGTAGGTATTGCAATCAATATCATAAAACATTGCATGAATTGTAAGGAAAATCAATTTACTCTGTAGATTTTCCCTCACATCACAATCAAAACAGTGTAAAAAGAAAATTAGTCATATGACCGAGTACACTGGTAGATCTTGCTGAAGACCAATTTCCAGTGTTAAAAGATGTCACTTTGAAGAATAAGGCACAGCTGAGCCCTAGTGGTATAGTGGTTACAAATATAATGCGTCAGAACCAACCCAGTTGGGTTGCTCAACACAAGATCAACAGTTCAGCTCCCATACAAAGTTCCAGTATTGGAAACCCACAGGGATATCACTCCCCTGTCCTATAGAGTTGCTAAGGGTTGGAATCAACTTGATGGCAGTGAACTGGATGTAAGCCAGGCTGACTAGAGACACAAATCAAGTGCCACTCATATATGTGCAATAAATAGTTTTCTATCAAGAAGTCATTATAGTATTTCTATTTCAAGGAAATATCCCAGGCCAGTCCAACTCAAGTCCATAAGTCCAACACTGGCCCATAAGTTCCTTTCCAACTTACGCAGTTACATGCAATGATGCAGAATGCAGGGATGTCAAAGGCCAGTGATTGCAATGTCTTGTGGACCCAAGGTCGATGGAAGCATGGCAAGACTCTGGCAGCTCTCAACGTGGGCATGGAGCAGTCAGGTGAATGCAAAAAGAAGGGGAGGTTCCCAGGGCCCTCCTTATGAGAAGGCCATGGCCACAAAGAGGCACCATCAGGCTATGGTGTGATTGACAGATTGGATACCAACCTTACACTTTGACATATCTTCAAACTGACATAAAATTATATAACTATCATACTATGGCATTTTCAATCACCTCATATGTACTTGAAAATGGACAATAATTATGAAAGGTAAAATAAAAGTTGATGTCTTTGAATTATGATGCTGGTGAAGAATATTGAATATTCCATGGACTTTCAGAAGAAGGAACAAATCTTTCTTGGCGGAAGTAGAGCCAGAATGCTTCCTAGACGTGAGAATGGCAAGACTTCATATCACATACTTTGGACATGTTAACAGCTGAGCATAGTCCCTAGAGAAGGATATCATACTTGATAAATTGGAGTGGTGAAAAAAAGAAGAAGGTCCTCAATGGGATGAATTGGCATACTGGCTGCAAAAACGGTCTCCAACATTCACTGTGAGGAAACAGGATGTGGGTGCTATGAGTTAGAGCCAAATTAACAGTGTCTAACAATGACAACTCCCCTCCCCCGCCCCAACTGTCAATTTGCTGCACTGTGGTAGCTTGTGCTTTGCTGTAATGCTGGGAGTTAGTCCACTAGTACTTAAAATACCAGGCAGGATCACCCACGGTGAACAGATTTCAACACAGCTTCCAGACTAAGAACTGACAGGACGACAAAACAATCAGTCCACTTCTGAGGGATTCACCATTGAAAACTTTCTGCATAGCACTAAAATATTGTCTGATATAATGCCAGAAAATGAGCCCCTCAGATTGCAAAACAATCAAAATATCACCGAGAAAGTGAGCTTCCTCAAAGTAGAGTCCACCTTAATGATAACTCAAAACCTCACAACAGGAGCTGTAGATAACATCATAATAAATGGAGAAAATATTGAAGTTATCAAGGATTTCGTGTTGCTTAGATTCACAACTAATGCTCATGGAAACAACAATCAAGAAACCAAATATCATATTGCATTAGGCAAATCTACTGCACATAACCACTTTAAAGTACGGAAGATCAAGAATTTCACTTAGGATTAAGTTGCGCCTGGCCCAAGGCATGGTATTTTCTGCCACATCTTATGCATGTGAAATTTGAACATTGAATGAGAACGACTGAAGGAGAACTGGTGCATTTGAATTAAGGTACTGACAAAAAAATACTGAAAGTACCATGGGTGGAGAGAAGAACAAACAAATCTGTCTGAGAAGAAGTGCAGCTAAATGTTCCTTGGCAGATAGGATAGCGAGGCTTCATCTCATGTACTTTGCAGATGTTATCAGGACAGACCAGTCCCTGGAGGACATCATACACATTACAGTGGAGGGGTTGCAAAAAGAGGAAGACACCTGATCAAATGGATCGAGACAATTCCTACAACAATGGGCTCAAACATAACAAAATTTTTGAGTATGGAGCAGGACCAGGCAATGTTTCATTCTGTTGTGTAGGCATTATTATGAGACAGAACTGACTTGAAGGCATCTAGCAACAAAGTGTACTAAAGCTTTCTGGCACCTTCATTTGCTGATGGATTATAATTCAAAATGAGAAAAATCATTGCAACCATTCATTAATAATCAGAACATGAAACGTGAAAAATAAGAATCTAGGAAATTTGGAAATCATAAAAAACGGAATCTGACCTATAAAGATCAGTATCCTAGGCATTGGTGAGTTGAAATAGTCCCTTTGAATCTTAAAATGATAAGAATGACTATGCTGACAATGACAAATTCAAAAGAATGTCTGTTTCATCCTCAAAAAGAACATTTCTAGATCTATCTTGAAATGCAATGCTGCCTGTGACAGAATAATATCTATCTTCACACACTAGGAAGGCCGGTTAATAGAACCATTATTCAAATTTTCTCACAAACCACTAAAGCCAATGAAGAATTGTACCAACTTCTTTAGTCTGAAATTGATCACACATGTACTGAAAATGCATTAATAATTGTTGACAATTGGAATGCACACATGGAAACAAAAAGGAAGGAAGAGTAATTAGAAACTATGGCTTTGGGAATCGAAAAGAAGCTGAAGAATGCATGAAAGAATTCTGCAAGAGCAATAACTTCCTCATTGCAAACATCTTTATTCAACAACAGGAGCGGCATATATACATGTGGAATACACAGGAATGGAACTGATTAAATCTGTGGGAAGACAGGATAGAGAAGCTCCATATCATTGAGACAAAATAAGACCAGGGGCCAACTATGTAACAGACTATCAATTACTAATATGCAAGTTCAAGTCATACCTGAAGAAAATTAAAATAAGAACGCAAAAGAGCCCAAATACAGCCTACATTATATCTGTGGTCGGCTGGGATTTCTAGAGAAACAAACCAGTGATACTGATACATGTAGAAGAAGGAAATTTATATCAATAAAGAATTTTACATTAAGAAGTCCACACAACAAGAAACCCCAGTCCAACTCCAGCCCATAAATCAGATGCAAACTAGAGGCCCTTCCAGACTCATGAAGCTGTTGGAGGAATAGCCCAAGAAACAGGAAAACCACAGGTTGGTGGAGGCAGAGTTGGGAGAATCCAAAGTCAACAGGCAGTTGGCAGGCCACAGACAGCTCTTAGGGTCAGCAGGTCTCATGGTGATTGCCATCCCAAGAAGCCAGACGTAGGGTCCAGGGTCTTTTCATCAGGAAGAAAAACAGTGAGCCCATTCTCCACAGTCTACTTATAGCTATGAAATAGGTCACACCCCCAAGGAGACTGTGACCTGCACCTTCTGAAGATCCTGGTCAAACTAAATTGACACCAAACCTTACTATCACAATATCTCACCTGAATTTAGAGCCTATCTCAAGAATGGTTTGGACATATTGAACATTACTGATCAGCTACCAGAAGACTTGTGAAATAGCATCAAGGTCATCAATCTTTTTTTTTTTTTGTCATGTCAACTGGGGCTATTATTTATTTATCATAAATTATTTTATTGGGGGCTCCTCAAAAAGATCATTAATAATACAGGAAAGAAAGAAAATACTACAGTGGATATCAGAGGAGATTGTGAAACTTGCTCTTGAACCTAAAGCAGCTAAAGCAAATGGAAGAAATGATGAAATAAAAGAGTTGAACAGAAAAATTTGAAAGGCCAGCTTGAGAAGATAAAGTAAAGAATTATATTGTAACGTGTAAAGACCTGGAATTAGGAAAGCAAAAGGAATGAGTACAGTCAGCATATCATAAATTGAAAGAACAGAAGAAAAAATCCAAGCCTTGGACTAAAATGTTGAAGGATTATTTATCAAACTATTGAATGATGCAGGGAGAATCCAAAGAACATGGAAGGAGTATACAGAGTCTCTGTACCCAAGAATTAGTTGAGGTTCTACTAGTTCAAAAGGCCAAGAAGAAGTTGAAGCTGCAATGTAAGCATTAGTGAAAAGCAAGGAAGGGATAGGAATGGAAATATTTCAACACGCTCATGCAGTGAGAGTCCATGTCAAGAAATTTGGAAGATAGCTATCTGGCCAACCAACTGGAAGTGATTAATATTTGTGTCCATTCTAAAGAAATATGACGCAACAAAATCTGCAAATTAATTTAAAGTAACATTAATATGACATGCAAGTACAATTTTATTGAAGATAACTTTAAAAGTAGTTATAGCAATATGTCAACAGGAAGCTGCCAGAAATCCAGGCTGTATTAAAAGAGGGCATGAGGCAAGGTATATCAATGCTGATTTCAGATGGACCTTGGCTGAAAACAGAGGATACAAGGAAAATGCTTACTTATGTACTATTGACTATGCAGAGGATTTTACTGTGTATCATAACAAACTTTGGGTAGCATATGAATACATATGAGAACAATGGGAATTCCCGTACATTTAATTGTGCTCCTGTGGTACCTGTACATAAACCAACAGGAAGTGGTTCGAATAGAACAAGGGGATACTGCGTGGTTTAAAATCAGGAGAGTGTGTGTTGTGGTTATATCCTTTCACCATATGTGTTAGACAGGGTTCTCTAGAGAAACAAAACCAGGACATTTATGATTTGATAGATAGATAGAACACGAAGGAATTTAACAGCTAATTAGTCCACATAGCAGTACAGAGGACTCAGTTTAACTCACTTCCATGCAACAGTAAATATGGCAGTACAGCCAGGCAGCAAACTGCAGAACTAGGTAAGGCAGCCACACACTGGTCTGATCACCAGAGAGCAACTGAGAGATAGGTGTGGCTTGCTGAGCCATTTATCTCTTTGCCCACTAATCAAACTGCGAACTTATTAATCCCACATGTTCTTATTGGCCAGGTTGGCACTATAAACCTACCTATCTATCACACTATACTTATTCAAATAATCTGAGAAGCTGCTCTGTATGAAGAAGTTGAGGCATCTGAATTGGAGGAAGAATCATTAACAACCTGTGTTATGCAGATGACCCAATCTTACTGGCTGAAAGTCAATAGGCCTTGAAGTACTTACTGATAAAGCTCATATAAATTAGTCTTCAACACTAAGAATACAAATGTCTTCTCAACTTGACAAATATAAACACACAACATCATTACAAATAGAGAAATGTAGCTAAACTCTATTTTACTTGGACCCACAATCAATACTCACAGAAGCAGCAGTCAATAAATCAACGTATTTCATTGGAAAAATCTGTTGTAAAAGACCTCTTTAAAATGTGAAAGAGCAAATGTTTTACTCTGGGGATTAGCAAGTTATGCCTGCTTTTAGCCTGGATATTTTTAATCACCTTAGATGCATGTGAAAGGAGTCTTAATTTCAGTGTCTGGTATGGGTTGAATGACTCACAGCAAGGTTGGTGGTTCAACCCACTTGCTGCTCCACAGAAGAAAGAGGAAGCTATTTGACCCTGTAAAGATTTACAGCCTTGGAAACCCTATATGGTCACTATGAATAACAATAGACTTGATGGTAATGTTTGACATATGCATGTGAAAGATGGACCATAATTAAGGAAGACTGAAGAAAATATGATGCCTTTAAAATATGATGTTGCAAATAATATTGAATATACCACGAATGCCCAGCAGAACAAAGAGCTTTGTCCCAGAAGAAGTACAGCCAGAATGTGTTTTAGAAGTGAGGATGGTAAAACTTCATTTCATATACTTTGAACATGGTATCAGGAGAAATTAGTCCCTAGAAAAGGACAAAATACTTGGTAGAGCATCATCAAAAAACAGGTAAACCCGGAATGAGATGGATCAACACAGTGGCTGTAACAATAGGCTAAAATATGACCATTGTGAGGATGTCACAGGACTAGAAAGGCTTTTATTCTATTGTGCATAGGGTCACTATAAGTGGCAGTGTGTGAGTTTTTGTTGATTAACAACACTGGGATATGAGCAATGTCCCCATGTCATATGCTAAACTGTCACCATGCTGGACACAGTTGATCTTTGTGGCTTTAGAGGGTAATTATTTGGAGGGTTATGATTCCACTGAATTTTTTTCTGTGTATTCAAACTATTCCATCCTAAGATTCTACAGATCTATCCAAACCAAGCTCACTGCCATTGAATCAATGCTAACTCATATCGACCCTACAGGACATGGGTAAAATTGTACCTGTGAGGTTCTGAGACTGTACCTCTTTACAGAGTAGAGTCCCATCTTTCTCCCGAAGAGCAGCCGGTGTTTTCAAAATACCGACCGTGCAATTAGCAGCCCAATGTGTAAACAAGAACTATTCAGGGAAGCTAGAGGGAGAGCATGAAAAGAAATGAGTAGTTGAGGTGGCTGGATGCACATCCATCCCTTTGTTCTACTCTCTATGACTTTTTCTGAGTTCATTCAAAATGTAAATTAAGACACAAAATAGAATTCTACCCAACCCTGCTATATGCCTAAACAGTATCCATTTTTCTCATTCTTACTACTAATAGAAGCTCAATTTTGTTTAGGGTGATAATGTACCTACTTAAATCGCTCACTCCTAGGCTGCCTTGCAGCTATGCATAAACATTTGACCCAGTTTGGGCCAAATATGTGTAGGAGAAAGATACTGAGTAGGACTCCCAAGAAAGTTTTTGTTGTTGTTTAAGGCAAAACACTTGTCTGGCATAACCCATTCCATTTTTGTCCTTGGCTCTTCTGCTGTCATGCTCCCTAGTCAGAATATTGAAAGATGGGAGAGTCACATAGGTTACATGAGTTTGGCAGACCAAAAAGCATGCATTCTCCTATATCCAAGATGAGTCCCTGAGCAAATACGCCAGACCTAGGCTACCTATTTCAAGACTTACTATTGTATAAGACAAACCCCTGTGTG
Source organism: Tenrec ecaudatus (assembly GCF_050624435.1). NCBI lineage: Eukaryota > Metazoa > Chordata > Mammalia > Afrosoricida > Tenrecidae > Tenrec > Tenrec ecaudatus. The sequence goes on from NW_027459279.1 coordinate 152,807, forward strand.
GTGCAAAGGGTTAACACAATTCACTGCTAAGCCAAAGATGCCTTGGAAGAAAAACCTGGCAATCTACATTTAAAAATTCAGCCCTTGAAAACTTCATGGAGCACAGTTCTACCCTGAATCATATGGGGTAACTGTAAATCAGAATCAATTCAGTGGCAACTGGTTTGGTATTTTTTCTGTTAATATAAGAAAAATGAAGCTTTTGTGATTAGACCACTAGAGTCGGTTTGTTTTTTTCCCATGTAGCCAGATGCAATTTGGACTGATAGAGAAATAATTAAAAGAATGTAGAGTTAAGTAAGCGTAATGATTATGGAACTAATCATTTAGCAATGGACTGCTAACCACAAGGTCAGTAGTTCAAATGCACCAGTCACTCAGGGGGAGAAAAGTGAAGCTCTCTGCTTCTGTAAAGATTTACAGTCTTGGAAGCCCTATATGGGGTTGCTATAAGTTGTAATCAACTTGATAGCATTGTATTTGTTTGAGTTTGGTGACTAGTATGTAAGCTTTGAGGGGGTAGTAATAGATACTTTGAATACTATTCTTAGCACTATAGGTATTATGTCTTTTGCAAATGGATAAACGAACAAAAGCGATATTCATTTTGTGTTTTCTGTAGTTTGCCTTATTCTTCCAAGAAGATTGCTCAAGTGTTAAGACCCAGTCTTCTCAGGCATACTTGAATAAAAGAATAACTGATAGACACAGACTTGAACCCTTGCCTGTGTGATCATTGGTGTGTCACTGTTTTTCAATCCATTTCTCATCTGTGAACTGGGGATTACACACGTAGCCCACAGGGTTCTTTTGGAGATTCAGAGTAATATGTGTGTCTTTGATTGAGTGCCCGTGCATGCCGAGCTTATTCCTCAGGCCTGGGTGCAGGGAGTCTATTTGAGATCTGATGGCAGGGAGTGGGAATAGGAAAGCGGACGCAAGACTGAGTTAGGGGGAGAAGCAATCACAATGGGAACGGGGTGTTGAGGCTTTTAATGTAGGACACAGGGGCTTGATTCCCCCAGGACTTCTGAGGAACATGGGTTCTGTCCTAGAATTGTCTACCAGAAACAGGAGGCTGGGCTCTTCTTCGCCTGTAGTGGTGTTGAGCATTCCTCCTAGTAAGGTGACCTCTCCTACCTTCCTGGGTTTGGCTTTCCATGCCTTTGAAAAGGCTTCGAGGCAGAAGGACATGGAGAGCTGCTTGCTGCACAGTTGTGATAAGACACCATTTCAGCAGGAGCCTGCACTTACATAGAGCCGTTCGCCACTGCTATGATGGATATCAGGAGGAGCCCTGGAAGTGCAGTGGTTACAAGTTGGTTTGCTAACTTCAAGGTCAGCAGCTCAAAACTACTAGCTCCAAGGAAGAAAGATGGGGTTTTCTACTCCAATAAAGAGTTGTAGTGTTTGAAACTCGCAGGGGGCAATTGTACACTGCCCCACAGGATCGCTATGAGTCGGTATTGACTGGAAGGCAGTGAGATGGTGTCAGAGATGGATCAAAGGAATGTGGCATGGCAACCCTAAGAATCTGCTACAGAACCAGAAAGTGCCTGGGATAGATGAGTTTATTGTGCTTGGCCTTTTAAAACCATCAAACGGGCAACAGTTAGAAAGTCAAACATACCAAGTGTCATTGGAGATCCGGAGAAAGCAGAGAAACACTGCTAATGATGCAGGTTTGCTGCACAGCAATCTGGCAGAGCTTAGTGAAAGTCCATTGAATGGACCCTAGGACCTAGTGAGCCCCTCCTGGGCGTACAACCAAAGAAGCGCAGTCACTGAGTTGACTTTCATTCCTCGTGACCCTATCAAACAAAGCTGAATGGTCCCATGATGTTTTCAAGGCTTCTATTGGGAAGTAGACAGCCATGCCTTTATCCCACAGTGTGTGGAAGACGGCTTCAAACTACTGACCTTTGGGTTAGCAGCCAAGCACTTAATATCTCCCCATCAAAGCTCTCTCCTGGATGTAGAAAAACAAACAAAACCCCAGTTGATTCTTCCTCATTAGCAACCCTACAAGGCACAGTAGAATTGCTGCTTTAGGTTAACAAAACTAAATTCTTACGACAGCAGACAGCCTCTCTTTGCTCCATGGAATAGCTGGTGGGTTGGAACTGCTCACCTTGGGGTTAGCAGCCCAACACATAATTCCTGGGTATATAGGCCAAGCTATTTATCCAATTCACAGGGCCCTTGGGACATTTTTACAAGAATGGTCACCACACTGATACCTGCAGTAGAGAAGAGTTGGAGCTGAATTGGATGCCAATCAACAGACAACTGAAGAAGGAAACAAAAGAAAGATGATGATTGCTCATGACCAAGTGGCACGCAGCAGCACATACAATTGATATGCAGCATGGCAATAACTCTTAATGACATTGCAAGGAGTTGAAAAGGTCAAAAACGGAATGAGATTTATATTGCAGTACCATTCATGGAAGCTGAAAGCCCATTCACCAAGCAGCATGGTCTAGTGCACATGGCTGTATGCTTATAAGGACACACACACGCCTAGCACCCAGCAGGGGGTATTAGTCTGAAGAGGGGAATGGAAGTGATGTGAATGTGGAAAAGGAGGGACAAAACACAAGCAGGGCCTGACATTGATCAGGGTTCACAGTGTGCTATAAAGTAGGCATGATTAATCACTTCCCTGTACCAGAAGGCTGAGCTAGATTTTTAAAGCAAATCGAGTGCCTGGAACACAATGGTTGTTAGCTGCTGTTGAGTCAGCCTCCATTCCAACTCACTGTGACAACCAGCTCCCAGTGACTCCATGGGCAATATTCTCTCTGGTCCTGCACCATCTCTTTGGTTGTGCATCAGATTGTGATTCACAGGGGTTTTCGTTAACTGGTTTTCAGAAGAAGAAAACCACGCTCTTCTTCATCGCTCATCTTAGTCTGGACACAGAAACAGGTTCAGTCTCAAAGCCGCACCCAACCAAGCTTCCCCATTTCAGTATCATAGCAACACAGAATCAGTTCAGTACCTCAGCAATAACCAAGCATCCCCCTGACAAATGAGTGTTGGATGCACATGAGTTTCATTGTCTTGGACTCAAACCCAGATCTCCCACATGAAAAAGGAGAATTCTACAACTGAACCACCAATTTACCCTCAGTATATATTATGTATCCAGTAAATGGTTATTAAGAATGTGGCTGCCAGGAAAATCCAGCAATTTCCTGCCAAGGCTTAACACTAATATCTTCCCCCACACACTAGAAGGCTGCAGAGGAATGACTTTCTCCATGCCAGCCCTGGTATCTAGACAAGGGACCCTAACACTGAGCCACTGAGCCCCAGCAGGCTGGGGAGCAATGTCAAATTGGATGAGGGACAATCCTGGTTGAGTTAGTTTCCCTAAGCTCGCAGGGCAGTTTAGCATGTCCACAGCTGTGTTCAGAATAGCCATGCGATTACCACCGAGAGAAATTCTGCATGTTTTCACACCCCATGCTAGTCGTTGCAGCCATCGTTGAGTACAGTTCATGCTCATCACTATCTAGAACTCACGGTGACGCTGTGGGTGAGCCGTTGGGCAGGTAACCTCAAGGTTGGCAGTTCAAAGGCACCAGTTGTTCACTGAGAGGAAGGTGAGATGATCTGCTCCTGTAAAGATTTAGCCTGAGGAATTTTATATAGGGTCACAGTGAGTCAGGATCAACTCAATGGTGTTGGTTTGGTTTATTAGACCCACTATCAGATCATATTTAATGTTTTTATTAACATGTATATTTGCCACAAATCCAATGTCTTTTATTTTTATCACTGCAGTTCAATACAATTTGTGCCTTTGTGATTCTGTATTTCATTGGAGGTATTTGGAAATATTATTCTGGGGAGTGGGCAGGTGTTCCATAGCCTTTCCTAAATGCCAAAAGGATCCATGGGGTTGCAATGGTTAAGACCCTCTAATAGAGTTTATCAAAGAGCCCTGGAGGCACAATGGTTAAGTGCTCAGCTGCTATCCAAAAGGTTGAAGGTTTGAACCCACCAGTGGCTCTGTTCTTGGAAGAAAAGCCAGGCAACTCATTCTTGTAAAGATTACAGCATAGAAAAGCCTAGAGCAGTGGTTCTCAAACTTCCTAATGCCACAACCCTTTCATACAGTTCCTCATGTTGTGGTGACCTCCACAACCATAAAAATATTCTCATTGCTACTTCATAACTGTAATTTTGTTACAGTCACCCTGTGCAAGGGTCCCACAGGTGGAGAACCATTGGTCTAGAGAGCTCTGCACTGATGCATTGAGTCACTATGAGTTGGACTGGACTAGAAGGTTCCTAACAAAAACACCAACAATCATTTTTTACCATACCTTGTTAACTCAAAAAGATTAACAAGCAATTTCACAAATGAGGACATCCAGTTGCCCCTCCAAACTGGACAAGCATGAGTTAAATGGTGACCTTGACCCCACGGTGTCCTCCAGTTGGTGCCATGCTGCCTTTATTCCCTCTGCCTCTCAGTTCTGTGGAGAAGAAGGGGAAAGGGAGGGAAAGAAAAAGAAAGAAATGAAAACATAATTTTCCCAGCTTCTTCACATCACTGAATTGAACTTTACTTTTAATAAAAGTATTATGAAATGGAAATGGTGCTTTCACTATTTTGCTTTTAGGTGATATTCAGAGACATGGTGCTGGTAATTATTTGAGCCGGGGAGGTTAATGTCCGGACTTTCTGAATATGGTTGAGCCAGCATGCCCCCTTCCAGGCCTAGCATTTCCCTGGACTATGAGAAGTTATTGACAGTCTACCCTCTTCTTCCTCTGACTTCGCTGCAAACCATGGACACACTGGTTCTGACTTGACCTGGCTCTAGTACAGAAAAAATATCCTCCTTGCATAATTGTAGTGCTTGCATTGGAAGGCACCCAGAGACAAATCTCTCATCTGGTGGCATAATGGGTTATGTGTTGGGCTATTAACTGCAAGGTCAGCAGTTGGAATTCACCAGTCGCTCCTTTGGAGAAAGATGAGGCTTTCTTCTCCCATAAAGAGTTATAGCCTTAGATGAGTATAAAAACTCAAAATGCATTGGCAGAGATTCCACAGAGAATAAGCCTCCATTAAATCCCCTGGGACCATTCACCAGCGATGGGATTAAACCCTGCTCACCGTCAGTACATCAGAAAGTGTATTGTTGCAGATAAGATTAGGTTAAACATTAACATCTTATCATTTGTCTTTACTTTTAACACGTTTTCATTTGTTCTTTTTTTAATATTCTGATTTCCTTTTTATTGAAAAAAGTAACTAATGTCACTAAACAAGTAGAGAATTTGTTAAATGAGAATCTAATCGGTTATGTAAACTTTCACTGTAAACATAACACAATTTTATTTTTACAAAGAGTTATAGCCTTGGAAACCCAGGAGGCCGGTGTATTTTCTCTCGATAGGATTGTTATGCACCCAATGGCAATGAGTGTTGTTGGATTTTGTTTCTTTATTGTTTTCTGTAGCTATGGTGGAGTATAGGGGTTATGTGTTGGGCTGCTAAACGCAATGTCTGAAATGGCAAATTTGAAATCCCCAGCCACTCCAAGGGAGAAAGATGAGGCTTTCTACTTCCCTAAAGAGTTCTAGTCTCAGAGCAGCCAGTCCACAAAGAGAACAACATGGCTGGCCCCACTATGAGACATGATGCCCCTCAGTGACCAAGGGTGATACAGGGGACAGCACTGGAGACACAGTGTGCGAATTGCACCTAACCTGATTCCACCACACCGAGGCAAAGTGTGAGTGCAGTGGAACAGCAAGGGAATGGAGTGGCAAGGTCCCCAGGGAATGCTGAAAGTGGACTTTGGGGCCAGGTTGTGGTGCCTCAACAGACTGGATTGGAAAACACTCCTAAGGGCCAACAAATGATCCTTGAACTAACTATAAGCTCTTCTTTCTTGATGTGTTTTGTTTAGTTCTTTGTCAGTGGTTTGTTTTTGTTGTTTTGTTGTCTGGTTGTATACTGTTGCTCTGTTTTCCTCTGTCTTGTTTTCGTGCATGTTAGTGTCTCCACAGGTCTGTCTAAATAAGACAGGCTGGATGAACTATCTGGAGGAAAAACAACAGGACCAACAGTTCCGGGGGCACTTGGGATAGGTGGAGGTGCGGGGGGGGGGGGTAAGGAAGTGGTGTTAACAAACACAGGGACAAGGGAACAACATGGGACTCAAAATGGTAGTGAGGGGGAAGTGGCAGGCCTGGTAGGGAATGATCAAGGGTAAGATTACGTAAAGAAGAGGTATAGCTGTAACCCAGGTTGGGACGGAGCATGGTAGTGGGACAGGAGGAAAGTCAAGGGAGATGGAGAAGGGAGCTAGGAGTCAAAGTGCATTTATAGAGGTCTTGACAAAGACATGTACATGCAAATATATATATATATGGGGAAATAGATCTCTGTGTCTATAATTATAGGTTTAGTATTAAGGTGGTGGCAGGACCTTGGGCCTTAACTCAAGCACTCCCTCAATGCATGAATACTTTCTTTTATTAAATTGGCACTCTACAGTGCTCATCCTCCCGACACAACTGCTGAAGCCAAAGCTGGTGAACAAGTAAATGTGGTGAAGAAAGCTGATGGTGCCCGGCTATCAAAAGAGATAGTGTGTGGGGTCTTAAAGACTTGAAGATAAACAAGCGGCCGTCTAGCTCAGAAGCAACAAAGCCAACATGGAAGAGCACACCAGCCTGTGTGATCACGAGGTCCCGAAGGGATCAGTTATCAGGCATCAAAAAACAAAAAAATCACAGTATTGGCTGCACACCTCCATGATACGATTGGCGAAGACAAACGGGTGCATAAGCAAATGTGGCGAAGAAAGCTGATGGTGCCTGGCTATCAAAAGAGATAGTGTCTGGGGTCTTCAAGGCTTGAAGGTGAACAAGCGGCCATCTAGCTCAGAAGCAAAAAAGCCCACATGGAAGAAGCACACCAGCCTGTGCGATCACATGGTGCCAAAGGGACCAGGTATAAGGTATTATGCAAAATATATATATATATATACCATATATATGGTATATATATATATATATATATATATATATATAAATAGTGAATGAAGGGGGAAGTGCAGAGTGGAGACCCAAAGCCCATTTGCTGGCCACTGGAGATCCCCTCACAAAGGGGTTTAGGAGAGGAGATGGGTCAGTCAGGGTGTGATGTAGTACTGATGAAAAACACAGCTTTTCCCTAGATCCTGGATGCTTCCTCCCCACAACTACCGTGATCCGTATTCTACCTTGCAGGACTGGATAGGGCAGAGGTTGTACACTGGTACATATAGGAGCTGGAGGCATAGGGAATCCAGGGTGGATGATACTTTCAGAACCAGGAGTGTGAGGGGTGATACTGGGAGAGTAGAGGGTGAGTGGGTTGGGAACAGATTACAAGGATCCACATGTAACCTCCTCCCTGGGAGACAGACGGCAGAGAAGGTGGGGAGGGAAACTCCGGAGAGGGCAAGATATGACAAAATAACAATCTGTAGATTATCAAGGGCTCATGATGGAGTGGGGAGCGGGGAGGGAGGTTAAAAAAAAGAGGACCTGATGCAAAGGGCTTAAGTGGAGAGCAAATGCTTTGAGAGTGATTAGGGCAAAGAATGTATGGATATGCTTTATACAATTGATGTATGTATATGTATGGATTGTAATAAGAGTTGTATGAGCCCCTAATAAAATGTTTAAAAAAAAAAGAGTTCGAGTCTCAGAAACTCACAGGTGCAGTTCTACCCCAAACTATAGAGTTGCCATGAGTCGGCATCAACTGGATGGCAGGAAGGACACATAACGATTCAGACCTGGGCTTAGTTTGGGTTCTCACTGAAGCAGACCCTGGCCAAAGACTTAAAGGCAATGAGCTTATTTAGGAAACTCTGAGCATGCAGGTAATGATGTGGGGTTGTGAGCCAATAGGTGGAAGGCCACCGATAACAAATAGATTGTGAATCCAATTACAAACCTGGGAACCTGCTGCTTAATCACTTAGGAAGTCTCCAGGGGTAGGGTGTAGCACATGCCTCTCAGAGTTTTGCCATCCAAGGAGTGAGGGGCCTGGTCAGGGCTGTTCCCAGGGGCTTATGTTCCTCAGCACATTCAGCCAGCACCAGCAAAGGGACCTTCAGAGCTGGCCCTCGGTGACTGAGGCAAGTACACGGAATCAGGAATTTGGGAGTGAAGAGAAGGAGCACCGGGAGTGTCTGCTACAGATTGGAGACTGGAAAGTCAACTCGTTGCTCCTCAAGGGGACAGGCGCTCCCCTCTCTGGATCTCACTTTTAACATCGATACACAAAGGTCGATTCTGTGAGGGTCACAGACTTGGGACTCCCATAGCCAAATGAGGACCTGTGTGGACTCTGGTTGGCCTGCTTATTCACTGCCATCTAGAAGATTCCAACTCACCGTGACCCTATAAGACGGAGCAGAACTGCCCCTGTGGGTTTCCGAGGTTGAAATTCTATATGGACTAGAAAGTCTCATCTCTGCACAACCCCCACCCTATCCCCCACCCCCCGCTCCCCCAGTGTGACTGGTGGTTTCAAACTACTGACCTTCTAGTTAGCTGCCCAACACATAACCCACTGTGCCACCAGGGCTCTTTGGCCTACCTGGCTTCTATCCAATGTTATTGAATCGCCTTTGAAAAAATCAGGAGGTTTTTAAGAAAACAGGAATTTTGACTTTCTCTAGAAAAATCGATCTGGCATCACTGGAACCTACACTAGAGGATCCACAATTCCACGTGGCTCTGGGAATCTCAACATTTCTTTCTCCTGCTCAAAGTAAAATGGTTTAAGGGGACCTTTCACAGCTGGTGGGCTGTTCTCCTTTCTAGAAAGTTGCCTCTGTAAAGAAAATGAATCTTTCTTCCCTTTTACCTAGTTGGGGGTGGTGAGGGTAGCGGGAGCCATTGGGTTAAGAAAAAACAGTCGAGGTAGCTTCAGTCTGCCCTGCCAGGGCTTTAGAGTCCAAGCCTTTTTTGCTCCAGCTGACTGGCCTGCTGTTTCCAGGGCAGCCCCACCATCTGTTCCCAGATGCAGGGAGGGAGCCCACTTTCCTTCATCACACCTGCCCCAAACTCAGGCCCAGAACTACTGTCTAAACACAGAACAACTTTTGTCTGTGGCCAAATGTGGGACCCCAAATTTCTTCCCTCTTTCCCGATACTCCTTCAGTGACTTGATGACCTGGGCCAGGCTGAGATGAATTAGCTTGCTCCTCACAGCTGGCTGCTGGGTTCCAGTCAACTCCCAGAGGCCACTGGCTGTGCCCATCAGTAGAAGTGGGAGTTGAGAACCCTCAGCTCTTGGCTGAGCAGCTCTGTCAGTCTGTAGCTGTTGACTGTAGCTGCTTCTGACAGCCAGTCTAGCTGGTGCTTTAAGTCATTTCAGTCGCTCCACCTCAGCTGTGATTAGTCTAGTCTCTGTAGCCTCAGAGGGAGGGGAAAACAAAACACCTCAATGACTTTGAATCAGAGTGGGTTATCCTCTTTTAAAAGGCAGAAAGTCTGAATTGGAGGATATTTTGGGGGGTCTCTTTTATGCATTTCACATTTACGAAATAAGCACTAACAGTATTTGTTCCAGTAAGTGGATCAGAACCAACTAAGGGCACACTCCTCCCACCAGGCCACGCCTCACTAAGAATAGAGGTCCATCACTTGTCTGGCATTTTGTGGTACTGTGGTGACTTTTGTTTTGTGAGATACTGGGAGCTATGTGATTGGCATTTCATATACCAGCAGGGTCACCCAAAGAGCTTCCAGACAAAGAACAGACAATGAAGAAGGAATTGGCTGCCTGCATGGGAAGAATGAGCCATTGAAAACCCTATGGATAGCAGCAACACTGTCAGTTACTAGACCCCCCATGAACAACAGAAGAACATTGTCAGAACGTGTGCCAGAAGATGAGCTCTTCAACTTGGAAAGTACTCAAAATACGGCTGAGGAAGAGGAAGAGCTGACTTTTCATAGGCAAGTCGACCATAATGATGCAAATCGAGTATAGCCATCAGGACCTTCATTTGCTGATGGGGCACAACTCAAAATGAGGAGAAACAGTTCAAATCGTCATTAATAATTGAAACTTGGGATGTATGAAATATGAATCTAGGGACATTGGAAGTCATTAAAAATGAAATGGAATACATAAAGATTGATATTGTAAGCATTAGTTAGCTGAAATGGACTGATATTGACCATTTTGAAACAGAAAATCTTACGGTTTACTCTGCTGGAAATGACACAATCAAGAGAAACAACATTGCATTCATCATCAAAAGGACATTTTAAGATCTATTTTAATGTACAATGCTATCTTTGATAGGATGCTATCTATGCCCCTTCAAGGAGAACCAATCAATACAACTATTGTTCAAATTTATGCACCAACCACCCAAAGCTGGTGATGCAGAAATTGAATAATTCTACCACCATATTCAGTCCCAAATTTGTCAGACTTGCTATCAAAATGCTATTGGAATGCAAAAGTTGAAAACAAAGAGGAAGGATCAGTAGTTGAAAAATATGGTCTTGGTGATAGAAACCAAGCTGGAGATCGCATGACAGAGTTTGCAAGACCAGTAAATTGCTGATAGCATATACTATATTTTCCAACTTCTCTTCTTTCCTCTTAGGCTCCTACATTTGCACTCCACTCACCAATAATTACCAATTTATCTTGATTGTATGTTAGAATTTTGCATGATTAATGATTTCTTCAAACATATGATCAACAACAAAAAAGGTGACCATAAATGTGGACTTCTCCAGATGGAATACACAGAAATCAAATTGACTACACCTGTGGGAAGAGACAATAAAAGAAGCTCAATATCAGCAACTGAAACCAGTCCAGGGGCTGATTGTGGAACAGATCAGCAATTGTTCATATGTGAGCTCAAGTTGAAGTTCAAGAAAATGCAAACAAGTACATGAGAGTCAATATACAACCTTGATAATAACCCACCAAATTTTGAGAACATCTCTGAATAAAGCACAGTGTCATTTTTAAAAAAAGGAAATAAAGAAAAGATACAAGTGCTTGTCAGAAGAGACTGTGAAACTTACTCTTAATCAGAGAGTAGCTAAGGCAAATGGAAGAAATGATGAAGTAAAGAGCTAAAAAGAAAATTTCAAAGGACAACTCGAGATTACAAAGTAAAATATTATCACAAAATGTGCAAAGGCCTAGAGTTAGAAAACCAAAACAGATCATATTCAGCATATCTTAAACTGAAAGAACTGAAGAAAAATGTCAAGTCTCGAGGTGCAATATTAAAAAATTCTATGGGCAAAATATTGAATGATGAAGGAAACATCTGAGGAAGATGGAAACAATATGGAGTCACTATATCAAAAAGAATAGACCAACATTCAACCATTTCAGGAGGTAACATATGAGCAAGAACCAATGGTCAGGAAAGAAGAAATCCAAGATGCATGGAAAGCACTAGCCCAAAACAAGATGCCTGGGATTGCTGGGATATCTATTGAAATGTTTCCACAAGCTGATAAAGCACTGGCAGCACTCACTCATCTATGTCAGGAAATTTGGAATACAGCTACTTGGCTAACGGACTGGAAGAGATCCATATGTGTATACATACCAAAGAAGGGAGACCAACGGAATGGTCAAATTATATAACACTATCATTGGCATCACATGTGAGTCAAATTGTACTGAAGCTAATACAACAACAGTTGCATTAATTCATTGACAGAAAGTTACCATATTCAGCATTCAAGAGCCATCGTGGCACAGTGGTTACAGGTTGGATTGCAAACCCCAAGGTCAGCAGTTCAAAAGCACCAGTCACTCCGTGGGAGAAAGGCAAGGTTTTCTACTCCCATAATGAGTTACAGTCTCAGAAACTCACAGGGGCAGTTAGTTCTACCCTATACTATAGGGTCAGGATGAGCTGTCATCAACTACAAGGCAGTGAGTTTGGTTTCCCAGAGATTTAAGCCAGATTCAGAAGAGGATGTGGAACAAAGGATATCAGATATCAGATGGATCTTGCCTGAAAGCAGTGAATACCCAAAAGATGTTTACTTAAGTTTTATTAACACCCAAGGTATCTGACTGTGTGGATCATAACAAAACATGTATAGTTTAGAGAAGGGAATTCCAGAACACTTTGTCTTGCTCATGTGAAACTTGTACATGAATTAAGAAGCAGTAGCAAAAATAGAACAAGTGTAGATTGCATGGTTTAAGAATTAAGAAAGGTGTGCATCCAGGTTGCACCCACTTATTATACTTTTTCAATCTGTATGGTGAGCAAATAATCAGAGAAGCCAAATTATATGAAGAAGAACACAGAATCAGATTTGGAGGAAATATTATTAACAACCTGCTATATGCAGACGACACAGTTTGGCTTGCTGACAAGGATGGGGGACTTGAAGCACTTGCTGGTGAAGATCAAGGATTGCAGCCTTCAATGTGGGATACAACTCAACAAAAAGAAAACCAAAATCCTCACAACTGAACCAATAGGTAACATGATGATAAATCGAGAAAAACTTGAAGTTGTCAAGGATTTTGTCTTGTCTGGATCCACAAGCAATGCTCCTGGAAGCAGCAGTCAAGAGATGAAAAGATACATTGCACTGGGTAGATCTGCTGCATAAGAGCTCTTTAGAATGTTGAAAAGTTAGGATGTTACTTTAAGCAGGAAGTGCACCTGATCCAAACCACGGTATTTTCATTTGCCTCATCTGCATGTGAAAAGCTTGCCATTGAGTGAAGAAGACCCAGGTAAACTGTATGAATTTGAACCATGGTACTGGCAAAGAATATTGACAGTACCATGGACTGCCAAAAGAACAAACAAAATCTGTCTTGGAAGTACAGCCAGAATTCCCATTAGAAGTAAGGATGGTGAGACTTTGGACATGTTGTCAGTGGAGACCAGTCCCTGGAGAGGCATCATGCTTAGAAAAATGAAAGGGCTGTGAAAAAAGGTTGAAGGCCCTTGAAGAGCTGGATTGACACAGTGACTACAACAAGAGGACTGAGCATAGGAACACGGGTGGATGGAGGAGGAGCTGTTATTGTTACATTCTGCTGTGAATAGGTTTGCCATGGACCAGAACCAACTGGATGGCAAACTAACAACAACAACAACAACAACAACAGGGAGAGACATTAAAAAGCCAAACTCACTGCCATTGAGTTGACCTTGATTCAGAGCAACCCGTGAGTTTCCCGAGAGTGTAACTTTTCACAGGAGGGGAAAGCCTGTTTAACCTACTACTTAGCAGCCCAGCCCATCACCAGGGCTCCACAAGGATAGAGAGAAGCACTGTTAGGGCTGGATAGGGCAGAGGCTGTATACTGGTACATATGAGGGCTGGAGGTACAGGGAATCCAGGGTGGACGATACCTTCAGGACCAAGGGTGTGAGGGGCGATGCTGGGAGAGTGGAGGGTGAGTGGGTTGGAAAGGGGGAACTGATTACAAGGATCCACATGTGAACTCTTCTCTGGGAGAGGGACAGCAGAGAACCGGGGAAGGGAGACTCCAGATAGGGCAAGATATGACAAAATAACGATGTATAAATTACCAAGGGCACATGAGGGAGGGGGGGAACGGGAGGGAGGGGAAATAAAGAGGACCTGATGCAAAGGGCTTAAGTGGAGAGCAAATGCTTTGAGAATGATTGGGGTAGGGAATGTATGGATGTGCTTTATACAATTGAAGTATGAATATGGGTGTATTGTGATAAGAGTTGAATGAGTCCCTATTAAAATATAAGAAAAGGAAAGAGGAGAAAAAAAATGATTAGGGCAGGACTGTACAGATGTGCTTTACACAATTGATGTATGTATATGTATGAACTGTGATAAGAGTTGTATGAGCCCCTAATAAATTGTTTAAAAAATGATCCTCAATTCTATCTGAATCCTTGCCAGGGCTGCAAGTTGCCTTAATAAACAAGAGCAAAAAAAGTACCTCTGGCAGCAGACCGCTCAGGTTCAAGTCCAGGCTCTCTAACTTATTGACTATGTGACCTTGGACCTCTCTGTGCTTCCAAAGACTCACTTTCCAAAAGGGAAGTCATAAGCCAACTTTTCTTATTCCTCACTGGGTTGCTTTGAAGATGAAATGAGACATCTGTCTAAAAATGCTTCTGACCATCCCTTGGTTCTCAGAGCTCCACAAATGCTATGGATTATTGTTTTAAGATTATGAATGATTTTTTTCCATGGGTAGTGCAAAGATTAACATCAGTGCTACCACTCTCTGACAAAATATAAATCCAAATTTCTAAATAGCAGGGTCTGAACGGATGCGCTGTTAACAGCATCTTTCTTTTCTCCCATCACTTGTCACAGTAAATCTGATAAGAAATGCTGGGCTAGGGCCTGCATCCAAGCCCCTCACTGGCAGAGTGCAGGACCTCAGGTTGTTGGCAGGCCAAGGGGCATCACAATGGCAAGAGGAGACGCCACAAAGGGTCCGATTCCTCCCCCACACACCCCTTCCCCACGTTCAGGGTGAAACGTCAAAATACAAATTTTTGTCACCTGGTGAAATAATGAGCCCCCATTCACGTTGCCTTGGTATCATCAGAGCGCAACAGCCACGTGGGGTAATCGCTGTCTCCGTGTTAATGCTGCTCAGTTCAAACATTTTCACAGGCCCTGGCGAAATGAAACCCGTGCTTTCTACCTAGGTGGAGTTTGAGGCGATTCAGCCCATTTGCTTCTGCTGAAGAGGCTACCTCAGAAAAACAGGAAATAAAAACATAGAGGGTGCCATTGACATTAGGTTTCTCATTTTCTTCCTTTCTTCCCTACCTTCCTTTCTTCTTCTTGCCCTTCTCTTTCTCTTTTCTTCCTTCCCTACCTTTGCTCACGTCTTCCTGCCTGCCTTCACCATCCATCTTCCCTCCCACACTCCTCCATTTCTTCTTCGCTCCTCTCTCCCCACCACCACCTTTCTCCTTTCCTTCCCTGCCTTTTCCCTTCAGCCTCACAGTCTCCCTCCTTCACTCTCTCCCTTTCCTCCTTCCTTTCCCCACCTTGTTTTCATCCAGTGATTTGTACTCCTTTCTTCCTCTCATCCCACCCCTCCCCATTGCTGGAGAAACATCAGTTCCTTGTGGCGCTGGTTTTTTGGCGCCAGACACTGTTCTTTGGGTGCTCACAAGTCTGCGTCCTGTGTGCAAACATAAGACAGACATATGATCAGGGTTGGACAGAAGATGGGTTTTGACAGGTGTTCTGCACCCCAAATCTCCAGGAGACAAAGGTAAAGTCAGGCTCCTGCCTTTAAGGTTATATCTCCCATTGTAACTGTATTCCACAGAGGCTCCTGCCTCCTGGCCACCTGAGGCCTGCTGCCTGCCTTCCTCTAGCTCCTGGGGAATTGGGGCAGCAGTGGCAAGAACAACAAAAATCCCCAGGAGTTGATAAGAAGGGAGGCTGCCTTGCTTGAGAGTTGGCCCCCTCACCCACCTGCATGTAATTGAAATGCAGGTTCTCATCTCTGTGGTTGGGCAAGACATGCCCCCTCCCCAAACGCAGTGGCTTCAAACAAGGATCATCATCGTGTGGTTGCTGGGAGGCCACTGGGTCGTGCTTGGAGTCTCCCATGAGTTGGCAGTCACATGGGAACTGGGGCAGGGTCCTCTGGTGACTCCAGTGCCTACACGTGCACTCAGAGGGCTGGCAGCTGAAGCTGGCCGTTAGCTGTGTGCTTAACTGGGTTGTTGGTTGGAGTGTCTCCACGTGGCCTTTCCAGGTGGTTCAGGCTTCTTTCAGCATAGTGTCCGGGTGCTGAGAAGTGTCCTGAGAGGTAGTACGTGGAGGCTGGACATTCTGAGGGTGAGCACTCAAGAAGAAGTCTTTGATGGGATTTTTCACAAGCTGTGAAGCACTTTGGGGGAGGGAAGGGGGTTGCCCAAACTAGATGTCACAGTGTCATCTTCTCCATAATCTATTGGTCACAGAGGTCATGAAACATCACAATTTAAGGGGGAAGGGCATAGACTCTACCTTCCTATAGGTAGCCTGTCAAGGAATTTGGGGGTCATATACGAAGACTGGGAGACCCTGGGTGACACAAATGGTTAAGGACTCAACGTATCAAGAGGTGGGCAGTTGCACCCCTCAGAAGAAATAACTAATGGCCTGCTTCTAGAAGCCCACAGGCTTGAGAATCCTGTGATGTGTAGTTTCTCCCTGGCACCCAGGGGGTCCTCGGGAGCCAGAACCAACATAACAGCAACGGGTTGGGTTTTTGTTGGTTTTGTTTGGGCTAATATTAAAACGACTAGTATGAAATTATATATGTATTGTGTTTAACTCTCAGGACTCTGATTATGCTGAAGTTGAACAAAACCGTCTGCCTCTTCTATGAACGCCAGCCGATGGAGTCAAAGGGTGAGGGTCTGGAGGAAGAATGAATGTCATTTTCCCGTCCTTATGTTTCAGTTGTCCTTAAAGGGCACAGGGGACAAACCAGATGTCTTTGATATGATTTTAACCTAATGATGTGCTAGTATGATGATGAGCAGCCAGAAAAGTAGTTTTAACTAATGTCATCCAATATTTGAAAAGTTGACGATTTCACATCGAATTTTATATTCTCAGCATCTCAGTTACAAACAGAAAAGCAGGCCTTAAAATCCTTGCATTTCCCCAAGGCAACAACAGTCTGGAGCTAGAATTTGAATGTCCCCCGTGGATGAGCTGCCACGTGCCTGTTAACCACAGTCCCCATCCATCCCTATAGCCCCCAACACAGAGGTTGGCTACAAGTATCCTTTATCTATATGGCTAAATAGGTTAGTTGGTTTGGATTGGGTTGCTAGTTTTTCCTGTTTTGTTTTTGCTTACTTTTGATTCTTTGGGGGGCTAGGAAATGGTGTGTATTTTGGTACCATGTCTTCCAAAGCGAGAAAATAAAACCCAGTAAGCCAAGAAGGTCAAACAGTCTAGATTAATGATGAAAGGAGGAGCCTTGTTGGTGAAGTAGATTATGAGTTGGACTTCTAACTGCAAGATCAGAAGTTCGAAACTCCCCTCCCCACCCCCACTCCACAAGAGAAAGATGAGATTTTCTACTCCTGTAAAGATTTACAGCCTTGGAAACACACAGGGGCAGTTCTATACTCTGTCCAAAGGGTTGCTATATGTCAGAATTGATTCCAGGGTAGTGAGGTTTTCTTGATTGATATAAATAATTTTTGGTGAGTATAGAAAAAACCAGTCAATATTATTTTTAATACACATCAAAGAAGGTCCACATTAATTGTTCACACAACCCTGCCACCTTCTTTCTTTATTCCCTTGCCTCTCAGTCTCCTTTCTTCCTTCCTATAGTCTTTTATCTCATTCTTTTTCTTTCAAGGGTTAGCCTAGGAGTGGGAATGTCTGAGTAATTCTTAACCAAAAGACTAAATTGGTTTTATTGTTGGTGTTATTACTTGGGTTAAATTTTTTTCTTTTCCCTTCTTCTATTGGTTTGTGTCATGTAATCCAGAAAATGGGGAAACATTTGGAACATCTAAACGCTAACCTTTCTCAGTAGACTACAAGCATTAAAAGCAACAGAGATAAATACTCCTATAATAACAATAACATACAAGGATAGCTAGAGAGATAAATAGATAGATAGACAAACCACAAAATCTGAGCAGTTGTGGGAAGGAGAATGGGACTAGCCCCATGAATAAATATAGGTTTGCCAGAGAATAGTTCTATATACATATTAGCATATACTATAAATATGTCCATGAATATAATAGTGCATCCAGGAGGCATAGTTATGAAAATGTCTTAGCTATAACAAAACCCCTTGAGGGAGCGTGTCCTAAATATGGGGGATCAGGAACATAGCTCTGAGAGACCTCAAAATCAATTCGTACAAACTGGCTCACAAAGACAATGTTCTGTATCCATCAGGGAAGTGACTGGGGTCTTCAAAAGCTAGTGAGTAGCAAACTAAAAGTCGGTTCTTGGTGTGTGTGTGTGTGTGTGTGTGTGTGTGTGTGTGTGTGTGTGTGTGTAAAAAGACACCAAGTAAGACACCCTCCAGAGATTCTACCAGGGTGTGTGTGTGTGTTTGTGTAAAAAGACACGAAGTCAGAAGCCCTCTAGAGATTCTACAAGGGTGTGTGTATGTGTGTGTGTTTGTGTAAAAAGGACACAAAGTTCGAAGCCCTCCATAGATTCTGCAAGGTGTATGTGTGTGTGTGTGTGTGTGTGTGTGCATGTAAAATCACACGAAGTCAGAAGCCCACTATTGATTCTGCAAGGGTGTGTGTGTGTGTGTTGTGTTTGTAATAATTACACCAAGTTAGAAGCCCTCCAGAGATTCTGCAAGAGAGTGTGTGTGTGTATGTTTGTGTGTGTGAAAACGATACAAAGTCATAAACCGTCTGGTGATTCTGCAAGTGTGTGTGTGTGTGTGTGTGTGTGTGTGTGTGTATGTGTGTCAAAAGGACAAGAAGTCAGAAGCCCTCTAGAGATTCTGCAAGGGTGAGTGTATTGTGTTAAAAGGACACGAAGTCAGAAGCCCTCTAGGTTTTCTGGAAAGGTATGAGTGTGAGAGTGAGGGAGTGTGTGTGTATAACAAGGACATGAAGTCAGAAGCCCTCTAGAGATTCTTCAAGGGTGTGTGTATGTGTAAAAAGGACACAAAGTTCGAAGCCCTCCAGAGATTCTGCAAGGGTGTATGTGTGTGGGTGTGAGTGTGTGCGTGTAAAAATCAAACGTAATCAGAAGCCCACTATTGATTCTGCAAGGGTGTGTGTGTGTGTGTGTGTGTGTGTGCGTTGTGTTTGTAATAAGTACACCAAGTTAGAAGCCCTCCAGGGATTCTGCAAGAGAGTGTGTGTATGTGTGTGTGTTTGTGTGTGTGTGTGTGTGTGTGTGTGTGAAAATGACACGAAGTCATAAACCGTCTGGAGATTCTGGAAGGTTGTGTGTGTGTGTGTATGTGTGTATGTGTGTCAAAAGGACACGAAGTCAGAAGCCCTCTAGAGATTCTGCAAGGGTGAGTGTATTGTGTTAAAAGGACACGAAGTCAGAAGCCCTCTTGGTTTTCTGGAAAGGTATGAGTGTGAGAGTGAGGGAGTGTGTGTGTGTAATAAGGACACGAAATCAGAAGCCCTCCAGAGATTCTACAAGTATATGTGTGTGTGTGTGTGTGTGTGTGTGTGTGTTTAAAAAGGACACGAAGTCAGAAGTACTGCAGAGATTTTGCAAGAAAGTGGCTTTAGGTTGTGTGTGTGTGTGTGTAAAAAGGACATGAATTCAGAATCCTTGTAGAGATTCTACAAGGGTGTATGTGTGTGTATGTGTGTGTGTGTGTAAAAAGAACACCAAGTCAGAAGCACTCTAGAGATCCTGCAAGTGTGTGTGTGTGTGTAAAGAGGAAACGAAGTCAGAAGCACTCCAGAGATTGTGCAAAGGTGCTTGTGTGTGTGTATGCGTGTGTAAAAAGATATGAAGTCAGAAGGCCTCCAGAGATTCTTCAAGGGTGTGAGTGTGTGTGCGTGTGTGTGTGTGTAAAAAAGAAAAGAATTCAGAAACCCTCTAGAGATTCTGCAAGGGTGTGTGTGTGTGTGTGTATAAAAAGGACATGAAGTTAGAAGCCCTCCATAGATACTAAAAGGTTGTGTGTGTATGGTTTTGTTTTTTAAAAAGGACAGGAATTCAAAAACGCTCTGGAGTTTCTGCAAGGGTGTGTGTGTGTGTGTATATCTGTGTAAAAAGGACCCGAAATCAGAAGCCCTCTTGAGATTCTGCAACGGTGTGTGTGTGTCTGTGTGTGTGTGTGTTTAAAAAGGACAAAAATCAGAAGCCATCCAGAAATTCTGCAAGGATGCATCCATGTGTGTGTGTGTTTGTGTGTGTGTGTGTGTGTGTGCGTAAAAAGGACATGAAGTCAGAAGCCCTCCAGAGATTCTGCAAGAGTGTGTGTGTGTAACAAGGACATGACGTCAGAAGCACTCAAGAGATTCTGCAAAGGTTTGTCTGTGTGTGTGTGTGTGTGTGTGTGTGTGTGTAAAAAGGACCCGAAATCAGAAGCCCTGTTTGTGAGCCCTGGCTCTGTTCCTTAGTGGTCCTTATCTCTCAATTTTGGACTCCCAGATACCTGAGGGTGTCATGGTTCTGTGTCGGGGTTCTAACGGCAAGGACAGCAGCTAGACCCCACCAGGCACTCCAAAGGAGAAAGATGACACTTTCTGGTCCCCTAGATAGTTCGTATCGGAAACCCACAGGGGCGGTTTTGCTGTGTTCTGCGGGGTCACTGTGAGTCAGAATCGACTCAGTGACAGTGAATGTGGTTGAGTGTTTGAACACCTTCCTTTCATCCTCTGTGCAGGCAGCTCTGTTTTAGAGGAGTTAGGCCAGTCCCATGTATTAGACTCTCCTTCAGAGCAACTGGGCAGGTGTGTGTCTGCGTGTTTCTAAGGTCATCTTGTTTTTCTCATTCAAGGAATGTGGAGAGCAGCGGTCTTCAAATCGGTTTAAAGAGAGAAAGGGGATAAAAAAGAGAACAAAGAAAAAGAGGGTGAAAAAGGATTGGAGGGGAGGGGCTCTGAGGAGAAGAGGGTGTTGCTCAGGCTTCTAAGGCTGTCAATCAGCCTGGTAGCCAGCTGTGAGCTTACCTGGTGTACCTCCAAGATCCCAGAATCCCTAGTTGACAGTGGAATTTGCATAGCGAACTGGCTCATTGAGCCGAGCCGGAGGCCTCTGTCTGCAGCAGAGACCAAGCCCTGTGCGGCACCTCCTGCTCCCATCTGCAAGCAGTGGGGTCCAGATGCGGGTCCTGCGGTCTGCTTCCTGTTGTAAAAGGCAGGGTTGGGACAAGTAGCCTTCTACTGAGTCTCTCCCCCATCTACCCAGTCGACCCCCTTACCTGGGGGAGCAGGTTCCAGGCTTGCTGTGGCCAGCTAATAGCAATTAGTAGGCATAGCGCTAATGAAGAGAGGGGACAGCTGGGCAGAGGGCCTAAACCTGCTGAGCACCACGGCCCCTGAGACACTGGCGAGCTGTTGGCTCCCAGCTCCTTGTCCCTGACTCTTACCTGCCTCCCTCTCTCGAGTTCACTCTTGAATTTCAGTCTCCATCCAATCTCACCCAGCCTTGCTGCCTGACTGGAGAGGGAGCCTGGAGGCTGTTAGAATGGCGCTGCTCAGGCTCATTGGGCTAAAGAGTCTGACGTGGGCCAGCAACTCCATGAAGTTCCCTCCCTCAGGCAGTTTTCTGCCCCTCCATCCCACTTAGTCTCCCTGCAGGCCTGGCCCTGGGCCCTGACCTTCCACTTGCTTCCTCATCCAACATGTGGTGGGCTAGCTCTTGCCAAGTACACACATGGGTGCAGACATGAGAGATCCCACTCTCTCCTGGAAACCAGGTCTGTAAACAAGGCCACAGCTGAGACCTGTTCTTACCCAAATCATGTGCATCCTTCTCTCTGCCCTCTGCCCTGGGGTAGGGACAAGAGCTCTGGGAAGACCGGCCACCCCATCGCTATGGGGCATGTCCCGACGGTGCTGGTGCACAGAGCACTGGGCAAGCAGGGCTCCCTACAGGACCTTGCGCCGTGTGGGGCTACAGAAGGGGAGAAAGGCAGAAGAGTGCTGTCAGAAGCCAGCTGCACTCTGGCAACGTGGGGTCCTCTGGGCTGGGCCGCTGAGGTGGGGTGCTAAGTCTGTGCTCCACTCTCCCTCTCCCTCTCCCTCTCCCCAGGTGTGTGGTTGTGCTCTTCAACCCCCAGAAACACAAGCAGCACCACATCCTCAACAGCTCCAGGTAAATGGGCTCTGGGGCTTTGCGGAGTGCCACCTTTCCCCAGGGACTGCAGAGGGGTGCCACCTGCTTCTCTGTGGCATTGGGCCCTGTTGGGCCCCAGGAATGCGAGGGAAGCAGCACAGAGACGGCGGGTTTGCTGCCCTTGTTTTGAGAGAGGACTGTGAGAGGCCAGACCTGGCCCAGGCTGCCAGTGCTCCTCTTGAGCCTGCCCGATTCCTTTCAGGAAAACCATCACTGCCCTTGCCTTCTCTCCTGATGGCAAGTACCTGGTCACCGGTGAGATGAGTGAGGAAGGAAGCTCAGGCACTGCAGAGGGGGTGACCTGGCCTTAGCAGAGAGTGACAGCCTGCGACCCGCATAGGACTGGTGCCAATTTTGACTTTCTGTACTGGTGTCCACTCTGGGTATTTGGTCTGCCCTAGAGCAGTGTTCTTAGGCTGTAGCCTGCATCAGAAGTGCCATGGTCACCCCTTAGTACAGACTGCTGGCTCTGGGGTTCTGCAGGTCTGGGGTGGCTCTCTTTAGTTTGCAATGCTAACAAGTAATTCCCGGTGAGGCTGAAGCTGCCAATTTGGGAACCACATTTTGGAAAACACCTCCTTAAAACATCCCTTATCCCTGGAGTCCCCTGCTGGTCACAGTGTGGAACAGGACTGCCCTCCCATAGACTTGCCCTGTGAGGCTGTGAGAGCAAACCGCAGGAGTGGTGGTTCTTGCCCATCCAAATCACGCCAGGAGCCCATCCCTGAGAGTCCCTGTTCCCCAACACTGAACACATTCCCTCCGGGGGTGTCCTTGATTCATGTGCAGGTGCATTAGTTTAGGTGTCCTTCATTTATGTGCAGGCTCTTGTCCAGTGGCTGGGAGGGCCAGGCCTCCGTGGATGGGGAGGGAGCTGGCTGCCTCTGGCCTTTACTTCGGGGTCTTAGGTCCCTGCAGAGTGGACACATGCCTGCTGTTCGGGTATGGGATGTGTCGGAGCGCAGCCAGATGGTGGTGCTTCAGGAGCATAAGTATGTCGTGGCATGTGTGGCCTTCTCACCCAGCGCCAAGTACATTTTCTCAGTGGGCTACCAGCATGACATGATCGTCAATGTCTGGGCCTGGAAGGTGAGTGGGCTGCTGGCCTCAGGACAGGCTGGGCCGGGAGGGGAGCCAAGAAATTGCTGACCGGTGGCCTTCACTTCCGCCTGCTGGCCTCAGTCCCTTTCTAGAGAACTCTGAGCAGAAAGGAGCAACTGGGTATCTAGGACGCTGAAGAAGGGGCAGAAGGAGAGGTCAAGTTCACAGCTTGTCTAACCTACTTCAGTGTGTAAGTTCCTTTTCCCTCAGCTCCTAGAAGCAGAGCCTTGATTTCCCTTGACTTTCTCTCCAGAAAAACATTGTAGTGGCTTCCAACAAAGTGTCCAGTTGGGTGACAGCAGTATCCTTCTCTGAGGACTGCAGCTACTTTGTCACTGCAGGCAACTGGCACATCAAATTCTGGTACCTCGATGACAGCAAGACCTCAAAGTTGAGGCAGCAAGTAGCCACTAGGGTGGGGTCTGCTCAGATCTGTTCCACCTGCGCCCCCTTCTGCATGCTCAAAAGCCCCTTGGAAGTCTCAGCTGGGCCAGGTGCTATGTCAATCTGCAAGGGAAGCCTTCTCCCTCTCTCCCCAGGGCCTGCTTTCCAGGGGATAGCCTGCAGGGTGGGTGGGTGGCACCTGTGGTGGGTCTCCACAGGTGAATGCCACTGTGCCCCTGCTGGGCCGCTGTGGGCTGCTGGGGGAACCTGCGGAACAACCTGTTCACTGAAGTAGCCTGTGTCCGCGGGAAGAAGACTGACAGCACCTTCTGTATCACATCCTCAGGGCAGCTGTGCGAGTTCAGTGACCTGCGACTGTTGGAAAAGTGGGTGGAGCTGAGGGTAAGTGAATGCTTTGTCGGCACCCTCCTGTCTGTCACTTCCGGGCTCCGGGGCACCTGAGTCTGCATGCACGCTGGGGGAGGCCCCAGGCGGAGGAAGGTGTTTGGGAACCTCTCTGCTCGCTCGTGCTCTCTGTCTCTGCCTCTTCCTCTGCTTTCCTCTTCTGCTCAGCACACAGACAGCATCACAGTAAGTGTGCTGGCCCTGTCCGCTGCCTCTGCTGCCTTTCTCTTGGCCGGCCTTTTCTGGGTGTGTCTTTGCCCAAACCTCAGGTGCCTTATAAGGCTTGCTGACTCCTTCCCCCTAATTGCACAGGGCTGTGAGCCCTCTGGCCAGCTGCTGTTAGAGGGAGGGGCATTGAGGGGCTCCAGCCAGGGCAGCTGGCCTGCCTTGCGCTTGTCCTTGCCTCTTGGCTCATGGCTGTTGAGGTGTCGGGTGAAGGAGTGGGAAGACGCTGACTGGGGCTTCTGTGCTCACAGACCACAGTGGCCCACTGCATCTCGGTGAGCCAGGACTACATCTTCTGTGGCTGTGCTGATGGCACCGTGCGCCTTTTCAACCCCTCCAACCTGCACTTCCTCAGCACGCTGCCCTGGCCCCATGCCCTGGGGACAGACATTGCCAGCATCACAGAGGCCAGGTGAGCGGTGTGGGTGGGCCCCTGAGTCCTGTCAGAGCCCCACTCTGTGCCAGGCCATCCCTGGCATGCTGCAAGGAGAGGAGGGCACACATAGACCTCTGGGAAGACCCTTGCAGTCAAGCACAGGTGGGTCCTTTAGCATTTGTTGCTCACTGTGGGCAACCGTGGTAATCTGAGTCTGCAGTGTGGTAATGCATTGTCCTGTAAAGACCACAGCTAGGACAGACGGGCAGTTCCTTAGGGTTTCTGAGAGAGACTGGAAACCTGACGGAGCAGGCCTTTTTCCCTCAGGGTGGTCCTGGGTAGCAGCTGCGGTAGGAGGGTCTTATTGTAGCCTCGGGCCTTGGGTTGGGTGATTGCAGGAAGTGAAGTTTTGCTCTGGTTTCAGTGCTGTCAGGAAGCGGGGCAGTTCTGCAGTTGGGTATATTAATTTCTCTTTCAGGGCAGGAGGGGGCTAAATCTGCAATTGGCAGGAAATGATATATGACCATGATTGTGGTTTGCACAGTGCCCTTCCTTGTCCTCTGACGTGAGTCTAGAAGGGCCTGACATCTGCTTGGCTGCATCACGGCCACACACTGTCCCCGCCTGACGTTGGGGGCTATGAAATAGCTTGTGTTCTTTTGGAGAGTCCAATGGCAAGGAATGCCAAGCCAGCTGCTGCGTTCTTTCTCCAGTGACTGCTGGCCAACCTGCTGCTCCTCCCTTTAGTGCCCCATTTCATTAGCGCTCACTCACCAGTTTGCCCTGTCTGCCCAGGACACCCCGCTCCCCTCTTTCCTCAGTCGCCTTTTCGCTGGAGTGGCCAATGCGAAGTATCGGGACACCATCGCCTTGACCTTTGATCCTGCAAATCAGTGGCTGTCTTGTGTGTACAATGACCATAGTACTTATGTCTGGGATATGAAGGACCCCAAGAAAGTGGGCAAGGTGTATTCAGCTCTGTATCATTCCTCCTGCATCTGGAGTGTAGAGGTACGTGGGCCAGGTCTTCTGAGACTGACCGTGTTTCCTGGGCTACCATTAGGAGCTGGGGTTCCTCAAGTGTGGAATTTGTTTCCTCCAGCACCCTTGCTCCCCCAGCAGTGCCCCTGGGTCCCTTCGTATCTGTTAATTGGCTCTGAGGATGCGAGGGGATATTAGTGCTGACTCATCTCAGACGTTTTTCAGTATGCCCCTGTGCAGTCTTAGCTTGGCCTCTTTGGACATGTTCCTGAACTTGACCAAACCTTAGTTTCTGCAATTGTGAAATGACATACCTGATGCATTTGATTTTTACGAAAAGGAGACAATGTAAGTGGGAGATTTAGAATGCCTAGTACTTACTAGGTGCTTGGTTAATGTATATTCCTTTACTTGTTAAAGACAAGAGCTAATCATTATGACTTGCTTGCTATGGGATAAGCCTGGGGCTAAGTCTTGACCAGCCTTTTCTCTACTCTCATTCCGTCCCATCTCTGTGGGCAGCCAAGGTCTGACCCGGGTCCCTCTGGTCCTTGTGCTCCTCCAGGTCTACCCTGAGGTGAAGGACAGTCAACAGGCCTGCCTGCCCCCGAGCTCCTTTATCACCTGCTCTTCTGACAGCACCATCCGCCTGTGGAATACAGAGAGCTCTGGGGTGCATGGCTCCACCCTGCACCGAAACATCCTCAGCCACGTGAGCCTGGTGTCCCCACACCACAGTCTCAGGATCTGGGTCTCCAGACCAGACTGTTCCAGATGTTGTTTGGCCAAACTCTGACAAGGATGTCCCCTTGGCCTGCATTTATCTCCCTGACAGGTGTCCCGTATCAGGCCTTCCTCACCCACCTCTTCTCCTGACCTGTTTCACTATTACCTCATTAAGATCATCTATATGGATGGGAAAATGCTGGCCCTGCTGGACACCGAGCTGCCTGGGGGAGACAAAGCCGATGGGTCCCTGATGGACCCCCATGTGGGCATCCGCTCTATGTGCATCAGCCCCAACGGGCAGCATCTAGCATCAGGGGACCGTATGGGCACGCTCAGGTAAGGCCATTTGTGGAGTGCAACCCGTTGCCTCCAGGGGACAGGATGGGGGAACTTTAGGCTCCCAAGGACAGAGGTTCAGGAGGCTTTAGCTCAAAAGGGTTGGGGACAAAATTTATTATCTTCAAGGGAAAGATACTAACTTGACAATGAAGAAACGGCAAAACCCACCCTTAGCCAAGTCAGTAAGGTTAACATCCCGTGGCAGCAGCATGAATCTGGTGAGAGGGTACACTGAGAGGCTTCAAAATGTTCCCAGAAAATGTTATGACTCTTAAGAACTCCCAATAAAATGTTGAACAACAACCAACGTTGATGGAAAGTTTCTTTTAGTTCTGTTTTTCCATGCAGCCTCCTCCTAGCATTGTGTCTGGTATTCTTGACCCAAATGTATAAGGAACTTAGGATAGTCATGAGGAAACATCAGGCAAACTTCATTTGAGGTACACCTGTCAGAGTAACTTATCATACTCTCCCAGGTGTCACGGTAGGAAAGACAAGCAAAGACTGAAAGCCGTTCTAGACTGGGACAGATGACACCCATGTGCCGTGGGGGCTCCTAGGATCCTGGAGCAGAAGAAGGACATTCATGGGATAAACAAACTCATTGGCATTGGGTTGATTCCAACTCAGAGCAACCCCCGCTGGTGACATTTAAATAAAGTCTAATAATGTTAGACTAATAATAATGTTAGTCTAATAATGTTACCAGTGTGACCTCCGTGGTCCTTATCACTGTGTACTGTAGTACATAAAACATTAATACGAAGGTAGACCAGGTGAGAGAGTTGAATGTGACACATCTTGACTCATTTTTCTAAGTCTAAAGGTTCAACCCAAAAGGTAAAGTAAAACAGCTCTTGATGGAGAGGAAAAGGTGGAAGGGGGTGGGTGATGATTCTTTCCCCCGCTGCCTGGCACTGAACGGCCTCTCCTCTCTTCTCATTTTGCAGGGTCCATGAATTGCAGTCCCTGAGTGAAATGCTGAAGGAGGAGGCCCATGAGTCAGAGATTCTGTGCCTGGAGTACTCGAAGCCAGACACAGGTACCTGGCCCTGGCCTAGAATGGCCTTGAGTGAGCCCCTCCAGTCTGGCCAGAGCCACTGATACTTGTCCTGCCTCTTGACTATGGGGCTGATCGTTCTTTTGGCTACCAAAAGAGTTAGTGATCCTTCTTGATGTCTCTGAAGGCTTTGGGGAGGACTGCATCTCAACTCTGCCCGACTCCATGGCTCATGTGGCTTAAGGATGTGGGGCTCAGTTTCTCTGGGTGCTCTTTGCTGGGCACTCATCAGCTGACGGAGTTCATCCCATCCCAGGTCTGAAGCTGCTGGCCTCAGCGAGCCGGGACCGGCTGATCCATGTGCTAGACGCAGGGCGGGAGTATAGCCTGCAGCAGACGCTGGACGAGCACTCCTCCTCCATCACCGCTGTCAAGTTCGCAGGTGTGGGCAGAGCACTTAGACACACTCTGCCACCTACCACCCCTGCAACCTGCCTGCCACGCCCAACACTCCATAGATTCTGAAAGGGTGTGTGTATGTGTGTGTGTTTTTGTGTGTGTGTGTGTAAAAAGGTCATGAAAACAGAAGTCCTTCAGAGATTCTGCCAGTATGTGTGTGTGTGTATGTGTGTGTTTGTAAAAAGGACACCAAGTACGAAGCTCTCAAGAGATTCTGCAAGGATTTATGTGTGTGTGTGTGTGCGGGTGTAATAAGGTCATGAAGTAAGAAGCCCTCCAGAGATTCTGCAAGGGTGTGTGTGTGTGTGTTAGTGTGTGTGTGTGTGTGTGTAATAAGGACACGAAGTCAGAAGCCCTCCAAAAATTCTACAAGTGTATGTGTGTGTGTGTGTGTTTAAAAAAGGACACGAAGTCAAAAGGACTGCAGAGATTTTGTAAGAGAATGAGTTTTTCGTTGTGTGTGTGTGTGCGTGTGTGTGTGTGTGTGTGTGTAATGAGGACACGAAATCAGAAGCCCTCTAGAGATTCTTCAAGGGTGTGTGTATGAGTGTGTGTTTGTGTAAAAAGGACACAAAGTCAGAAGCCCTTCAGAGATTCTGCAAGGGTGTGTGTGTGTGTGTGTGTGTGTGTGTGTGTGTGTGTGTGTGTGTAAAAAGGACACAAAGTCAGAAGCCCTCCAGAGATTCTGAAAGAGTGTGTGTGTGTGTGTGTGTGTGTGTTTGTGTGAAAACGACACGAAGTCATAAAACGTCTGGAGATTCTGCATGGTGTGTGTGTGTGTGTGTGTGTGTATGTGTGTGTGTGTCAAAAGGACAAGATGTCAAAAGCCCTCTAGAGATTCTGCAAGGGTGAGTGTGTTGTGTTAAAAGGACACGAAGTCAGAAGCCCTCTAGGTTTTGTGAAAAGGTATGAGTGTGAGAGTGAGGGAGTGTGTGTGTGTGTGTGTGTAATAAGGACACGAAATCGGAAGCAATCCAGAGATTCTACAAGTGTATGTGTGTTTGTGTGTGTGTGTGTCTGTGTGTGTGTGTTTAAAAAAGGACACGAAGTCAGAAGGACTGCAGAGATTTTGTAAGAGAATGAGTTTGGGTTGTGAGTGTGTGTGTGTGTGTGTGTGTGTGTGTGTAATAAGGACACGAAATCAGAAGCCCTCTAGAGATTCTTCAAGGGTGTGTGTATGTGTGTGTGTTTGTGTAAAAAGGACACAAAGTCAGAAGCCCTTCAGATATTCTGCAAGGGTGTATGTGTGTTTGTGTAAAAAGGACACAAAGTCAGAAGGACTGCAGAGATTTTGTAAGAGAATGAGTTTGGGTTGTGTGTGTGTGTGTGTGTGTGTGTGTGAAAACGACACGAATCATAAAACGTCTGGAGATTCTGCAAGGGTGTGTGTGTGTGTGTATGTGTGTGTGTGTCAAAAGGACAGTATGTCAGAAGCCCTCTAGAGATTCTGCAAGGGTGAATGTGTTGTGTTAAAAGGACACGAAGTCAGAAGCCCTCTAGGTTTTCTGGAAAGGTATGAGTGTGAGAGTGAGGGAGTGTGTGTGTGTGTGTGTGTGTGTATGTGTGTGTGTAATAAGGACACGAAATCAGAAGCCCTCCAGAGATTCTACAAGTGTATGTGTGTTTGTGTGTGTGTGTTTAAAAAAAGGACACGAAGTCAGAAGGACTGCAGAGATTTTGTAAGAGAATGAGATTGGGGTGTGAGTGTGTGTGTGTCTGTGTGTGTGTGTGTAAAAAGGACACAAAGTCAGAAGCCCTTCAGAGATTTGGCAAGGGTGTATGTATGTGTGTGTGTATGTGTGTGTGTGTGTAAAAATCACACGGAGTCAGAAGCCCACTATTGATTCTGCAAGGGTGTGTGCGTGTGTGTTGTGTTTGTAATAAGTACACCAAGTTAGAAGCCCTCCAGTGATTCTGCAAGAGTGTGTGTGTGTGTGTGTGTGTGTGTGTGTGTGTGTGTGAAAACAACATGATGTTATAAACTGTCTGGAGATTCTGCAAGGGTCTGTGTGTGTGTGTATGAGTGTGTGTGTGTGTCAAAAGAACAGGATGTCAGAAGCCTTCTAGAGATTCTGCACGGGTGAGTGTGTTGTGTTAAAAGGACACGAAGTCAGAAGCCCTCTAGGTTTTCTGGAAAGGTATGAGTGTGAGAGTGAGGGAGTGTGTGTGTGTGTGTGTGTGTGTGTGTGTGTAATAAGGAAACGAAATCAGAAGCCCTCCAGAGATTCTACAAGTGTATGTGTGTTTGTGTGTGTGTGTGTGTTTGTATAAAAAGAGGACACGAAGTCAGAAGGACTACAGAGATTTTGTAAGAGAATGAGTTTGGGTTGTGAGTGTATGTGTGTTGTGTGTGTAATAAGGACACGAAATCAGAAGCCCTCTAGAGATTCTACAAATGTATGTGTGTGTGTGTGTGTGTGTGTGTGTGTGTGTGTATAAAAAGGACATGAATTCAGACTCCTTGTAGAAATTCTGCAAGGGTGTATGTTTGTGTGTGTGTGTGTGTGTGTGTGTGTAAAAAGGACACCAGGTCAGAAGCACTCTAGTGATCCTGCAAGGGTGTGTGTGTGTGTGTGTGTGTGTGTGTAAAAAGGACACGAAGTCAGAAGCACTCCAGAGATTCTGCAAAGGTGCTTGTTGTGTGTATGTGTGTGTAAAAAGTTATGAAGTCAGAAGGCCTCCAGAGATTATTCAAGGGTGTGTGTGTGTGTGTATGTGCGTGCGTGTGTTTGTGTAAAAAGGACACAAAGTCAGAAGCCCTCTAGAGACTCTGCAATGGTGAGTCTCTTTTGTTAAAAGGACATGAAGTCAGAAGTCATCCAGAGATTCGGCAAGGGTGTGTTTGTGTGTGTGTGTGTGTGTGTGTGTGTGTGTGTGTGTGTGTGTGTTTAAAAAGGAAAAAAGTCAGAAGCCATCCAGAAATTCGGCAAGGATGCATCTATGTGTGTATGTGTGTAAAAAGGACAGGAAGTCAGAAGCCCTCTAGGAATTCTACAAAGTTATGAGTATCAGTGTGAGGACAATGTGGTGCTTCAATCTCTTGTGTGTACTTTTGCTATGAGTCAGGAGCTCACTCAATGGTATCTAACAAGTTATTGTGAGATGACATAAGAGGACTTCGTGGAGGCCCTTCCAAGAGAGGGTTGGAAGATAGCATGGTAAGAGGCCTGGTCAGGAATGTGCACATTGTGCTCATTGTTTCCATCCCCTTCTCCCAGAAGCCAATGCTCTAGGGAGGAAAGGCAGGCCCAGAGACAGGGAAGGGCTAGGGAAGAGGGAGCGATAGGAGAGCAATAGAAATGACAGGTTACTCTCCCTCATTCCCAGTATAGCTCCTCAAAACTCAGGTAAAGCATCTGATTCTGAGGCTTATAATAGGAGCAGACTGAACATTTAATCCCTCAAGCTGCCTGGAAAGTGTGGGAGCTGATTAAGATGGCAAGAGATGAAGAAGGAAGGAATCTACTGGTTACAGATGTGAAAGCACCTGTTAGTGAAGCCTTCTCAGTTTCTTATTGCCTTATCAATGTCATCAGTCCACTTAATGTACTCACTTTCCAAATGCCTATTAACCAATTGTACATACCTTGAGTTCTTTCTAGGAGGCAATGTTAATATTCTCATTTCCGAGTTGAGGCCACAGAAGTTTGGACAATTTCTGGATGTTGTTGTTGCTGGCAGGTGCTCATCAAGTTGGTTCCAACTCATAGCAACCCCCGTGCATACCGGAAGGGAGCATGGCCCTGTCCTGTGTCCCCCTCTCTGGAGGGCACTTGCCTCAAATCTTTAAATTCAAAGCTTCATGTTTTGTCAAATGAAATCATTTCATCAGTCAATCTCAGAAATCTTTATGTAAAAACGTTGGAAACGCCTTTCACTCAACGTCTAGGGAGGCTGAGTAAGGTGGGAGGGGCTCCAGGACAGATGGTGGGAATCACTCCTGCAGGTGGGTGGTAGGTTGGCGAGGCCAGTCTGACTTGCCTCCCTCCTGACTGACCTCAACCAGCAATGGGCAGCTGGACACATGGCATGAAGTGATCTCTGGTCTTCGTGGCGGTGGATGCCAGTAGACCATCAGGTATGGGAGACCCATGAGAAAATAGGTTACTTTTCTCTTTCTCTCCAAGTTTCTCTGTGATCTCTTTATGCTGCCTGAGCCCGCATGCATACTGACAAAGGCAGACATGTGCACACACATGGCAAAGTAAATAGAGACGCCCACATTCACAGACGTATCCATCCACGTGCAAATAGGCACATATTTGCACATGCATGCCAAAGCAGACACAGCCATCCATGAATGCACATGTATTCGTGCAAGCTGATTTTCATGGGGAAAAAAAGATCAGATCTATCACTGTCAAGTCCACTCCAACTCAAAGCAACTGTAGAGCACAGAGGAGAACTGCCCCATTGGGTTTCCAAAGCTGTCATCTTGTCAGACACAGTCAGCCACCACTTTCTCCTGCAGAGCAGCTGGGGTTTTCCAACTGCCGGCCTTTCACTTAGCAGCCGAGCACTTGCTGGTTTTCATAGGAGTCTGGAAATCAGTTTCATTGCCTGCTAGTCACACCTCCGCTGTGACTTAGCACAGCCTGGTAAGCTTGGAAGGAGAAAAATCTTCCTTCCAGAGGTAGTTGAGTGGTTTTCCCCTGAGGAAATGGTTCAGAAGAAGATTTCCTTCAAGAAATCAGAACACTCTTGAAGAGAAATTTCCTGCCATAACATTTGTTTGCTTGACAACGAGACAAATGAAGCAGCCCTCTGACTTCCCCCTTGGGTCCTCTTTCTCATCATGTCTGCTCTGCTCAGCTACAAGGCTCCAGGTCCTGGGAGCAAGGGTGCCCTTCTATTTGGAACCTCACAGGGCTCCACTGTGAGTCAGGGAAAGACCTGGGAACTTGAGCATCCTGAAACGGGGCCTGCATAGCAATATCATCTGTCATCAGGCTCATCGTTTCTCTCATTTTATGTAAGATCATTGAGCCCTTGGAGCCCTGAGAAGTTCTCTCAGCGGAAGCCATCCTCCTCCCATGAATCCAAGAGGGACTGCTTAAAGATTGTTGTCTTCTACTTACAGGAATACCAGCAACCAATTGCCATTGAATCAACTCGCACTCATGGAGAGCCCAAGTGTGTTAGAGAAGTCCGGTCCCTAGAGTTTTCCATGGCTGGGGTGGGTTTTTTCCAGAGGCATATCACCAGGCCCTTCTTGGAAGGCACCTCTGGGTGAACTCAAACCTTTAACCCATAGTTCGCAGCCTAGCTCATGAACAACACCATCCAAGGACGGTACAGTTCCTTGCAAATGGTCACCTGCAGTAGATGAACCAAGGTTAAGTAACTGCCTGAGAAACATCAACCAGAGGAAAGCAGAGTGAACCCCAGGGTTCTTGGGAAGAGGGCCAGAGAGAGAAAAAGGAGAAAACAGCTTTCTTGGGACATCAGAAAGGAAAGGACTCCACTTAGTGGATGCCATACAACAATCCCAAGCCAAGCATGGGTGAGAAACAGACCCCACCCAAACCCAGCGGGCTAGATTCTGTCCCCAAGTATTGAACACCAGACATGAATATGACAGAGCCGCTAGTCGTCCTTGAAAAGAAAATGTTTGCCCATTGTCTGGTAGTTTTGCAGCATTTGAACAACCAGGCCTCTGCTGCCTCTTCTGGCCTGAAATATAATTGCAGCCATAACCGCCCAGCGTTTCAATGGGTAGAACTCCCTGGGGAGGGCTAACTACCCAAATCATTTGGGAGATCATTTTAGGATTGTCCAGGAGATCTTTGGCTGTGTCTATTATATGAACTATGGTGTCGTTTTTTTTTAAAAAAGAAACTTTTTATTGTAAGGTGGGATAAGATTGACAGAGAAAATCAGCTTTGCACATAACAATTTATACTCGTTTTTTTATGTGACATTGATGACAATCTCCTGCAATGTAATATCACTCATGCCATTGAAACTCTGCTTCCTGTTTTCATTCACCCTTCTCCCCAAACCTTGCCTGCCTTTTGAATTTGGCCTTGGGCAAATACTGCCTATTAGCTTTTGAATGGTTGATGGTTCTGAGGAATGTGTGCTCCTCAGTGCTATGATTCATTTTGGTGTAGTTGTTCTTATCAGGTGCCATTGAGCCAGTTGCAACCCACATTGACCCTATGCCAAACAGAAAGAATCACTACCTAGCCCTGAATTATTCTCCTAATTGTTCCCAAGCTTGAGCCCCTTGTTTCAGTCACTGTCAATCCATCTCCTTAAGGGGCTTCCTCTCTTTCACTGTCCCTCTACTTCACCTGGCATGATGTCCTTCTCCAGGGACTAGTCTCTCTTAATAACATGACCAAAGTATGTGAGAGGAAGTCTCACCATCCTTGCCTTTAAGGAGCCCTCTGACCATACTTCTTCTAAGACAGATCTGTTTGTTCCCTTGGCAGTCCATGTTACTTTCAATATTCTTCACCAGCACCACAATTCAAACATATCAATTCTTCTTCAGCCTTCCTTATTCAATGTCTGACTTTCACATACTTATGAGGCAATTTAAATTACTATGGCTTGGGTAAGGTGCACCTTAGTCCTCAAAGTAACATCCTTGCTTTTTAGCACTCTACAGACGTATTGTGCACCAAATGTATCCATATGCAATGCGTCATTTGATCTCATGATTGCAGCTTCCAAGAGCATTGATTATAGACCTCATCAAGACAAAAATCCGTGACAACTTCAACAAATAACAACAAATTAAAAAAACAACAAACTTCTCCATTTATCATGGTACCTATTGATCAAGTTGTGAGGATGTGTGTCTTCTTGACATTGAGTTGTAATCCATACTGAGGGCTGCAACCTTTGATTCTCATAAGGTTCACTTTATAAACCTGTCTATTTTTCAGGGGGTGGAATTCAGTTCCAGACCTGAAGGGTGATGAAGGACCATAGTAGTGGGGATCTCTCTAGTCTATCTAACCAATAAATCTCATCTTTTATCATTATTATTATTACTATTGGTAGTAGTAGTATGACTTTCAGTTTTCTTACACATTACTCCCTACTCTATCTAGCATCATGTACCATGATCCCTTTCAGAGCAGCTGTTTGTGATAGGCAGGCACCATTTAGTTCTTCTGACCTTAGCATCATAGAGGCTGAGGTACGCATAGTCCATTACTGATTTGGACTAATTGTTGCCAGGCATCTTGATTTTATTCACTGTTATTTGCTCCAGACAGGGTGCAATAGTTTATTGTGCCAGCCTGGCCGATAAACACAAGTAGGATTAATCGAAGGGCAGAGGGATAAATGGCTTCGTGAGCCTTGCCTTACTTGTACTGTGCCTCAATTTAAAGGGGTACACTACCTGTGGGATGCCTAGCTTGTGGACTGTGTCGCTGTAAGTTGAGGTCCATTTAATCCCACAGGATTGGTATGTTCATCTCTGGAGCTGGGGACCGACAGTTGGTGACAGTTGGTGACTTGCCTTGCTGTTTGCTGCCTGGGTATATATAGCCCAGCTCTCTCTACAGAAAGGGACGGGCAACTGGCCGCTCTCAAGCCTTAAAGGACTGCTAGTGTCTCACTGTTTTATAATTTCACTGTTAGTTTCTTGTGTTATCTATCTGTATATAATTTAGTGGTTCATTTCTTGTATTGTATATCTAGCTTTATAAATATATGTATATATAATTACTAGCAATATGGTTTTGTCTCTCTAGAGAACCCTGTCCAACACATAGGGTGAGACCAAGAACCGACTTTTAGTTTGCTACTCACTAGCTTTTGAAGACCCCAGTCACTTCCCTGATGGATACAGAACATTGTCTTTGTGAGCTAGTTTGTACCAATTGATCTTGAGGTCTCTCAGAGCTTTGTTCCTGATCCCCCATATTTAGGACACGCTCCCTGAAGGGGTTTTGTTAGAGCTAAGACATTTTCATAACTATGCCTCCTGGATGCACTATTATATTCATGGACATATTTGTAGTATATGCTAATATGTATATAGAACTATTCTCTGGCAAACCTATATTTATTCATGGGTTTAGTCCCATTCTCCTTCCCACAACTGCTCAGATTTTGTGGTTTTTCTATCTATTTATCTCTCTAGCTATCCTTGTATGTTATTGTTATTATTGGAGTATTTATCTCTGTTGCCTTTAATGCTTGTAGTCTACTGAGAAAGGATAGTGTTTTGATGTTCCAAATGTTTCCTCATTTTCTGGGTTACATGACACAAACCAATAGAAGAAGAGAAAAGAAAAAAATTTAACCCAAGTAATAACATCAACAATAAAACCAATTTAGTCTTTTGGTTAAGAATTAGTCAGACTTTCCCACTCCTAGGCTAACCCTTGAAAGAAAAAGAATGAGATAAAAGACCATAGGGAGGAAGAAAGGAGAGTGGGAGGCAAGGGAATAAAGAAAGACGGTGGCAGGGTTATGTGAACAATTAAGGTGGACCTTCTTTGATGTGTATTAAAAATAATATTGACTGGCTTTTTCAATACTCACCAAAAATTATTTATATCAATCAAGAAAACCTCACTAACCTGGAATCAATTCTGACATATAGCAACCCTTTGGACAGAGTATAGAACTGCCCCTGTGGGTTTCCAAGGCTGTAAATCTTTACAGGAGTAGAAAATCTCATCTTTCTCTTGTGGAGTGGGGGTGGGGAGGGGAGTTTCGAACTTCTGATCTTGCAGTTAGAAGTCCAACTCATAATCTGCTTCACCAACAGGGCTCCTCCTTTCATCATTAATCTAGACTGTTTGACCTTCTTGGCTTACTGGGTTTTATTTTCTCGCTTTGGAAGACATGGTACCAAAATACACACCATTTCCTAGCCCCCCAAAGAATCAAAAGTAAGCAAAAACAAAACAGGAAAAACTAGCAACCCAATCCAAACCAACTAACCTATTTAGCCATATAGATAAAGGATACTAGTAGCCAACCTCTGAGTTGGGGCAATAGGGATGGATGGGGACTGGGATTAAAAGGCACGTGTCAGCTCATCCACAGGGGACATTCAAATTCTAGCTCCAGACTGTTGTTGCCTTGGGGAAATGCAAGGATTTTAAGACCTGATTTTCTGTTTGTAACTGAGATGCTGAGAATATAAAATTCGATGTGAAATTGTCAACTTTTCAAATATTGGATCACATTAGTTAAAACCACTTTTCAGGCTGCTCATCATCATACTAGCACATCATTAGGCTAAAATCATATCAAAGACATCTGGTTTGTCCCCTGTGCCCTTTAAGGACAACTGAAACATAAGGACGGGAATGTGACATTCATTCTTCCTCTAGACCCTCACCCTTTGCCTCCATTGGCTGGCGTTCATAGAAGAGGCAGACGGTTTTGTTCAACTTCAGCATAATCAGAGTCCTGAGAGTTAAACACAATACATATATAATTTCATACTAGTTGTTTTAACATTAGCCCAAACAAAACCAACAAAAACCCAACCCGTTGCTGTTATGTTGGTTCTGGCTCCTGAGGACCCCCTGGGTGCCAGTGAGAAACTACACATCACAGGATTCTCAAGCCTGTGGGCTTCTAGGAGCAGGCCATTAGTTATTTCTTCTGAGGGGTGCAACTGCCCACCTCTTGATACATTGAGTCCTTAACCATTTGTGCCACCCAGGGTCTCCAGTCTTCGTATGTGACCCCCAAATTCCTTGACAGGCTACCTATAGGAAGGTAGAGTCTATGCCCTTTCCCCTTATATTGGGATGTTTCATGACCTCTGTGACCAATAGATTATGGAGAAGATGACACTGTGACATCTAGTTTGGGCAACCCCCTTCCCTCCCCCTAAGTGCTTCACAGCTTCTGAAAAATCCCTTCAAAGACTTCTTCTTGAGTGCTCACCCTCAGAATGTCCAGCCTCCACGTGCTAACTCTCGGGACACTTCTCAGCTCCCAGACACTATGCTGAAAGGAGCCTGAGCCACCTGGAAAGGCCACGTGGAGACACTCCAACCAACAACCCAGCTAAGCACACAGCTAACGGCAGCTTCTGCTGCCAGCCCTCTGAGTGCACGTGTAGGCACTGGAGTCACCAGAGGACCCTGCCCCAGCTCCCATATGACTGCCAACTCATGGGAGACTCCAAGCACGACCCAGTGGCCTCCCAGCAACCACACGATGATGGTCCTTGTTTGAAGCCACTGCGTTTGGGGAGGGGCGTTTCTTGCCCAGCCACAGGGATGAGAACCTGCATCTCAACAACATGCAGGTGGGTGAGGGGGCCATCTCTTGAGCAAGGCAGCCTCCCTTCTTGTCAACTCCTGGGGATTTTTGTTGTTCTTGCCACTGCTGTCACAATTCCCCAGGAGCTAGAGGAAGGCAGGCAGCAGGCCTCAGGTGGCCAGGAGGCAGGAGCCTCTGTGGGAAGCAGTTACAATGGGAGACATAACCTTAAAGGCAGGAGCCTGACTTTACCTTTGCCTCCTGGAGATTTGGGGTGCAGAACACCGTTCAAATCCCATCTTCTGTCCAACCCTGATCATACGTCTGTCTTATGTTTGCACACAGGACGCAGACTTGTGAACACCCAAAGAACAGGGTCTGGCGCCAAGAAACCAGCGCCACAAGGAACTGATGTTTCTCCAGCAATGGGGAGGGGTGGGATGAGAGGAAGAAAGGAGTACAAATCACTGGATCAAAACAAGGTGGGGAAAGGGAGAGAGTGAAGGAGGGAGACTGTGAGGCTGAAGGGAAAAGGCAGGGAAGGAAAGGAGAAAGGTGGGGGTGGGGAGAGAGAGTGAAGAAGAAATGGACGAGTGCGGGAGGGAAGATGGAAGGTGAAGGCAGGCAGGAAGACGTGAGCAAAGGGAGGGAAGGAAGAAAAGAGAAAGAGAAGGGCAAGAAGAAGAAAGGAAGGTAGGGAAGAAAGGAAGAAAACGAGAAACCTAATGTCAATGGCACCCTCTATGTTTTTATTTCCTGTTTTTCTGAGGTAGCCTCTTCAGCAGAAGCAAATGGGCTGAATCGCCTCAAACTCCACCTAGGTAGAAAGCACGGGTTTCATTTTGCCCGGGCCTGTGAAAATGTTTGAACTGAGCAGCATTAACAAGGAGACAGAGATTACCCCACTTGGCTGTTGCACTCTGATGATGCCAAGACAACGGATATGGGGGCTCATTATTTCACAAGGTGACAAAAAATAGTATTTTGACGTTTCACCCTGAACGTGGGGAAGGGGGGAGTGGGGGAGGAAGCAGGGGCCCTTTGTGGAGTCTCCTCTTGCCATTGCGATGCCCCTTGGCCTGCCAACAACCTGAGGTCCTGCACTCTGCCAGTGAGGGGCTTGGCTGCAGGCCCTAGCCCAGCATTTCTTATCAGATTTACTGTGACAAGTGATGGGAGAAAAGAAAGATGCTGTAAACAGCGCATCCGTTCAGACCCTGCTATTTAGAAATTTGGATTTATATTTTGTCAGAGAGAAGTAGCAC
This sequence comes from Tenrec ecaudatus, assembly GCF_050624435.1. Lineage (NCBI taxonomy): Eukaryota > Metazoa > Chordata > Mammalia > Afrosoricida > Tenrecidae > Tenrec > Tenrec ecaudatus. Next base: position 192,087 of record NW_027459279.1, read on the forward strand.
TGATGTTAATCTTTGCACTACCCTTGGAAAAAAATTATTCATAATCTTAAAACAATAATCCATAGCATTTGTGGAGCTCTGAGAACCAAGGGATGGTCAGAAGCATTTTTAGATAGATGTCTCATTTCATCTTCAAAGCAACCCAGTGAGGAATAAGAAAAGTTGGCTTATGACTTCCCTTTTGGAAAGTGAGTCTTTGGAAGCACAGAGAGGTCCAAGGTCACATAGTCAATAAGTTAGAGAGCCTGGATTTGAACCGGAGCGGTCTGCTGCCAGAGGTACTTTTTTTGCTCGTGTTTATTAAGGCAACTTGCAGCCCTGGCAAGGATTCAGATAGAATTGAGGATCATTTTTTAAACAATTTATTAGGGGCTCATACAACTCTTATCACAGTTCATAAATATACATACATCAATTGTATAAAGCACATCTGTACAGTCTTTGCCCTAATCATTTTTTTCTCCTCTTTTCTTTTCTTACATTTTAATAGGGACTCATACAACTCTTATCACAATCCACCCATATTCATACTTCAATTGTATAAAGCACATCCATACATTCCCTACCCCAATCATTCTCAAAGCATTTGCTCTCCACTTAAGCCCTTTGCATCAGGTCCTCTTTTTTTCCCCCTCCCTCCCCTTCCCCCCTCCGTCATGTGCCCTTGGTAATTTATACATCGTTATTTTGTCATATTTTGCCCTATCCGGAGTCTCCCTTCCCCGGTTCTCGGCTGTCCCTCTCCCAGGGAAGAGGTCACATGTGGATCCTTGTAATCAGTTCCCCCTTTCCAACCCACTCACCCTCCACTCTCCCAGCATCGCCCCTCACACCCTTGGTCCTGAAGGTATCGTCCACCCTGGATTCCCTGTACCTCCAGCCCTCATATGTACCAGTATACAGCCTCTGCCCTATCCAGCCCTAACAGTGCTTCTCTCTATCCTTGTGGAGCCCTGGTGATGGGCTGGGCTGCTAAGTAGTAGGTTAAACAGGCTTTCCCCTCCTGTGAAAAGTTACACTCTCGGGAAACTCACGGGTTGCTCTGAATCAAGGTCAACTCAATGGCAGTGAGTTTGGCTTTTTAATGTCTCTCCCTGTTGTTGTTGTTGTTGTTGTTGTTGTTGTTGTTGTTAGTTTGCCATCCAGTTGGTTCTGGTCCATGGCAAACCTATTCACAGCAGAATATAACAATAACAGCTCCTCCTCCATCCACCCAAGTGTTCCTATGCTCAGTCCTCTTGTTGTAGTCACTGTGTCAATCCAGCTCTTCAAGGGCCTTCAATCTTTTTTCACAGCCCTTCCATTTTTCTAAGCATGATGCCTCTCCAGGGACTGGTCTCCACTGACAAAATGTCCAAAGTCTCACCATCCTTACTTCTAATGGGAATTCTGGCTGTACTTCCAAGACAGATTTTGTTTGTTCTTTTGGCAGTCCATGGTACTGTCAATATTCTTTGCCAGTACCATGGTTCAAATTCATACAGTTTACCTGGGTCTTCTTCACTCTATGGCAAGCTTTTCACATGCAGATGAGGCAAATGAAAATACCATGGTTTGGATCAGGTGCACTTCCTGCTTAAAGTAACATCCTAACTTTTCAACATTCTAAAGAGCTCTTATGCAGCAGATCTACCCAGTGCAATGTATCTTTTCATCTCTTGACTGCTGCTTCCAGGAGCATTGCTTGTGGATCCAGACAAGACAAAATCCTTGACAACTTCAAGTTTTTCTCGATTTATCATCATGTTACCTATTGGTTCAGTTGTGAGGACTTTGGTTTTCTTTGTGTTGAGTTGTATCCCACATTGAAGGCTGCAATCCTTGATCTTCACCAGCAAGTGCTTCAACTCCCCCATCCTTGTCAGCAAGCCAAACTGTGTTGTCTGCATATAGCAGGTTGTTAATAATATTTCCTCCAAATCTGATTCTGTGCTCTTTTTCATATAATTTGGCTTCTCTGATTATTTGCTCACCATACAGATTGAAAAAGTATAATAAGTGGGTGCAACCTGGATGCACACCTTTCTTGATTCTTAAACCATGCAATCTACCCTTGTTCTATTTGTGCTACTGCTTCTTAATCCATGTACAAGTTTCACATGAGCAAGACAAAGTGTTCTGGAATTCCCTTCTCAAAACTATCCATGTTTTGTTATGATCCACACAGTCAGATACCTTGGGTGTTAATAAAACATAAATAAACATCTTTTGGGTATTCACTGCTTTCAGGCAAGATCCATCTGATACCTGATATCCTTTGTTCCACATCCTCTTCTGAATCTGGATTAAATCTCTGGGAAACCAAACTCACTGCCTTGTAGTTGATGACAACTCATCCTGACCCTATAGTATAGGGTAGAACTAACTGCCCCTGTTAGTTTCTGAGACTGTAACTCATTATGGGAGTAGAAAACCTTGCCTTTCTCCCACGGAGTGACTGGTGGTTTTGAACTGCTGACCTTGGTGTTTGCAATCCAACCTGTAACCACTGTGCCACGATGGCTCTTGAATGCTGAATATGGTAACTTTCTGTCAATGAATTAATGCAACTGTTGTTGTATTACCTTCAGTACAATTTGACTCACATGTGATGCCAATGATAGGGTTACATAATTTGACCATTCCTTTGGTCTCCCTTCTTTGGTATGTATACACATATGGATCTCTTCCAGTCCGTTAGCCAAATAGCTGTATTCCAAATTTCCTGACATAGATGAGTGAGTGCTGCCAGTGCTTTATCGGCTTGTGGAAACATTTCAATAGATATCCCAGCAATTCCTGGCATCTTTTTTTTGGGCTAGTCCTTTCCATGCATCTTGGATTTCTTCTTTCCTGACCATTGGTTCTTGCTCATATGTTACCTCCTGAAATGGTTGAATGTTGGTCTATTCTTTTTGATACAGTGACTCCATATTGTTTCCATCTTCCTCAGATGTTTCCTTCATTATTCAATATTTTGCCCATAGAATTTTTTAATATTGCACCTCGATACTTGACATTTTTCTTCAGTTCTTTCAGTTTAAGATATGCTGAATATGTTCTGTTTTGGTTTTCTAACTCTAGGCCTTTGCACATTTTGTGATAATATTTTACTTTGTATTCTCGAGTTGTCCTTTGAAATTTTCTTTTTAGCTCTTTACTTCATCATTTCTTCCATTTGCCTTGGCTACTCTCTGATTAAGACTAAGTTTCAGAGTCTCTTCTGATAAGCACTTGTATCTTTTCTTTATTTCCTTTTTTTAAAAATGACACTGTGCTTTATTCAGAGATGTTCTCAAAATTTGGTGGGCTATTATCAAGGTTGTATATTGACTCTCGTGTACTTGTATGCATTTTCTTGAACTTCAACTTGAGCTCACATATGAACAATTGCTGATCTGTTCCACAATCAGCCCCAGGACTGGTTTCAGTTGCTGATATTGAGCTTCTTTTATTGTCTCTTCCCACAGTTGTAGTCAATTTGATTTCTGTGTATTCCATCTGGAGAAGTCCACATTTATGGTCACCTTTTTTGTTGTTGATCATATGTTTGAAGAAATCATTAATCATGCAAAATTCTAACATACAATCAAAATAAATTGGTAATTATTGGTGATTGGAGTGCAAATGTAGGAACCAAAGAGGAAAGAACAGAAGTTGGAAAATATAGTATATGCTATCAGCAATTTATTGGTCTTGCAAACTCTCTCATGCGATCTCCAGCTTGGTTTCTATCACCAAGACCATATTTTTCAACTACTGATCCTTCCTCTTTGTTTTCAACTTTTGCATTCCAGTAGCATTTTGATAGCAAGTCTGACAAATTTGGGACTGAATATGGTGGTAGAATTATTCAATTTCTGCGTCACCAGCTTTGGGTGGTTGGTGCATAAATTTGAACAATAGTTGTATTGATTGGTTCTCCTTGAAGGGGGCTAGATAGCATCCTATCAAAGATAGCATTGTACATTAAAATAGATCTTAAACTGTCCTTTTGATGATGAATGCAATGTTGTTTCTCTTGATTGTGTCATTTCCAGCAGAGTAAACCATAAGATTTTCTGTTTCAAAATGGTCGATATCAGTCCATTTGAGCTAACTAATGCTTACAATATCAATCTTTATGTATTCCATTTCATTTTTAATGACTTCCAATGTCCCTAGATTCATATTTCATACATCCCAAGTTTCAATTATTAATGACGATTTGAACTGTTTCTCCTCATTTTGAGTTGTGCCCCATCAGCAAATGAAGGTCCTGGTAGCTATACTCGATTTGCATCATTATGGTCGACTTGCCTATGAAAAGTCAGCTCTTCCTCTTCCTCAGCCGTATTTTGAGTACTTTCCAAGTTGAAGAGCTCATCTTCTGGCACACGTTCTGACAATGTTCTTCTGTTGTTCATGGGGGGTCTAGTAACTGACAGTGTTGCTGCTATCCATAGGGTTTTCAATGGCTCATTCTTCCCATGCGGGCAGCCAATTCCTTCTTCATGGTCTGTTCTTTGTCTGGAAGCTCTTTGGGTGACCCTGCTGGTATATGAAATGCCAATCACATAGCTCCCAGTATCACACAAAACAAAAGTCACCACAGTACCACAAAATGCCAGACAAGTGATGGACCTCTATTCTTAGTGAGGCGTGGCCTGGTGGGAGGAGTGTGCCCTTAGTTGGTTCTGATCCACTTACTGGAACAAATACTGTTAGTGCTTATTTCGTAAATGTGAAATGCATAAAAGAGACCCCCCAAAATATCCTCCAATTCAGACTTTCTGCCTTTTAAAAGAGGATAACCCACTCTGATTCAAAGTAATTGAGGTGTTTTGTTTTCCCCTCCCTCTGAGGCTACAGAGACTAGACTAATCACAGCTGAGGTGGAGCGACTGAAATGACTTAAAGCACCAGCTAGACTGGCTGTCAGAAGCAGCTACAGTCAACAGCTACAGACTGACAGAGCTGCTCAGCCAAGAGCTGAGGGTTCTCAACTCCCACTTCTACTGATGGGCACAGCCAGTGGCCTCTGGGAGTTGACTGGAACCCAGCAGCCAGCTGTGAGGAGCAAGCTAATTCATCTCAGCCTGGCCCAGGTCATCAAGTCACTGAAGGAGTATCGGGAAAGAGGGAAGAAATTTGGGGTCCCACATTTGGCCACAGACAAAAGTTGTTCTGTGTTTAGACAGTAGTTCTGGGCCTGAGTTTGGGGCAGGTGTGATGAAGGAAAGTGGGCTCCCTCCCTGCATCTGGGAACAGATGGTGGGGCTGCCCTGGAAACAGCAGGCCAGTCAGCTGGAGCAAAAAAGGCTTGGACTCTAAAGCCCTGGCAGGGCAGACTGAAGCTACCTCAACTGTTTTTTCTTAACCCAATGGCTCCTGCTACCCTCACCACCCCCAACTAGGTAAAAGGGAAGAAAGATGCATTTTCTTTACAGAGGCAACTTTCTAGAAAGGAGACCAGCCCACCAGCTGTGAAAGGTCCCCTTAAACCATTTTACTTTGAGCAGGAGGAAGAAATGTTGAGATTCCCAGAGCCACGTGGAATTGTGGATCCTCTAGTTTATGTTCCAGTGATGCAAGATCGATTTTTCTAGAGAAAGTCAAAATTCCTGTTTTCTTAAAAACCTCCTGATTTTTTCAAAGGCGATTCAATAACATTGGATAGAAGCCAGGTAGGCCAAAGAGCCCTGGTGGCACAGTGGGTTATGTGTTGGGCAGCTAACTAGAAGGTCAGTAGTTTGAAACCACCAGTCACACTGGGGGAGCGGGGGGTGGGGGATAGGGTGGGGGTTGTGCAGAGATGAGACTTTCTAGTCCATATAGAATTTCAACCTCGGAAACCCACAGGGGCAGTTCTGCTTGGTCTTACAGGGTCACGGTGAGTTGGAATCTTCTAGATGGCAGTGAATAAGCAGGCCAACCAGAGTCCACACAGGTCCTCATTTGGCTATGGGAGTCCCAAGTCTGTGACCCTCACAGAATCGACCTTTGTGTATCGATGTTAAAAGTGAGATCCAGAGAGGGGAGCGCCTGTCCCCTTGAGGAGCAACGAGTTGACTTTCCAGTCTCCAATCTGTAGCAGACACTCCCGGTGCTCCTTCTCTTCACTCCCAAATTCCTGATTCTGTGTACTCCCCTCAGTCACCAAGGGCCAGCTCTGAAGGTCCCTTTGCTGGTGCTGGCTGAATGTGCTGAGGAACATATGCCCCTGGGAACAGCCCTGACCAGGCCCCTCACTCCTTGGATGGCAAAACTCTGAGAGGCGTGTGCTACACCCTACCCCTGGAGACTTCCTAAGTGATTAAGCAGCAGTTTCCCAGGTTTGTAATTGGATTCACAATCTATTTGTTATCGGTGGCCCTTCCCTCCACTGGCTCACAACCCCACATAATTACCTGCATGCTCAGAGTTTCCTAAATAAGCTCATTGCCTTTAAGTCTTTGACCAGGGTCTGCTTCAGTGAGAACCCAAACTAAGCCCAGGTCTGAATCGTTATGTGTCCTTCCTGCCATCCAGTTGATGCCGACTCATGGCAACTCTATAGTTTGGGGTAGAACTGCACCTGTGAGTTTCTGAGACTGGAACTCTTTTTTTTTCAAACATTTTATTAGGGGCTCATACCACTCTTATTACAATCCATACATATACATACATCAATTGTATAAAGCATATCCGTACATTCTTTGCCGTAATCACTCTCAAAGCATTTGCTCTCCACTTAAGCCCTTTGCATCAGGTCCTCTTTTTTTTAACCTCCCTCCCCACTCCCCACTCCATCATGAGCACTTGATAATCTACAGATTGTTATTTTGTCATATCTTGCCCTCTCCGGAGTCTCCCTCCCCACCTTCTCTGCCGTCTGTCTCCCAGGGAGGAGGTTACATGTGGATCCTTGTAATCTGTTCCCCGTTTCCAACCCACTCACCCTCTACTCTCCCAGTATCGCCCTTCACACTCCTGGTCCTGAAGGTATCATCCACCCTGGATTCCCTATGCCTCCAGCTCCTATATGTACCAGTGTACAACCTCTGCCCTATCCAGTCCTGCAAGGTAGAATACTGATCATGGTAGTTGTGGGGAGGAAGCATCCAGGATCTAGGGAAAAGCTGTGTTTTTCATCAGTACTACATCACACCCTGACTGACCCATCTCCTCTCCTAAACCCCTTTGTGAGGGGATCTCCAGTGGCCATAAATGGGCTTTGGGTCTCCACTCTGCACTTCCCCCTTCATTCACTATTATATATATATATATATTTTTGCATAATACCTTATACCTGGTCCCTTTGGCACCATGTGATCGCACAGGCTGGTGTGCTTCTTCCATGTGGGCTTTTTTGCTTCTGAGCTAGATGGCCGCTTTTTCACCTTCAAGCCTTTAAGACCCCAGACACTATCTCTTTTGATAGCCAGGCACCATCAGCTTTCTTCGCCACATTTGCTTATGCACCCGTTTGTCTTTGCCAATCCTATCATGGAGGTGTGCAGCCAATACTGTGATTTTTTTGTTTTTTGATGCCTGATAACTGATCCCTTCGGGACCTCGTGATCACACAGGCTGGTGTGCTCTTCCATGTGGGCTTTGTTGCTTCTGAGCTAGATGGCCGCTTGTTTATCTTCAAGTCTTTAAGACCCCAGACACTATCTCTTTTGATAGCCGGGCACCATCAGCTTTCTTCACCACATTTACTTGTTCACAAGCTTTGGCTTCAGCAGTTGTGTCGGGAGGATGAGCACTGTAGAGTGCCAATTTAATAAAAGAAAGTATTCGTGCATTGAGGGAGTGCTTGAATTAAGGCCCAAGGTCCTGCCACCACCTTAATACTAAACCTATAATTATAGACACAGAGATCTATTTCCCCATATATATATATATATATATATATATATATATATATATATATATATATATATATATTTGCATGAAAATGTCTTTGTCTAGACCTCTATAAATGCACTTTGACTCCTAGCTCTCTCCTCCATCTCCCTTGACTTTCCTCCTGTCCCACTACCATGCTCCGTCCCCACCTGGGTTACAGCTATACCTCTTCTTTACGTAATCTTACCCTTGATCATTCCCTACCAGGCCTGCCACTTCCCCCTCACTACCATTTTGAGTCCCATGTTGTTCCCTTGTCCCTGTGTTTGTTAACACCACTTCCTTGCCCCCCCCGCACCTCCCCCTATCCCAAGTGCCCCCGGAACTGTTGGTCCTGTTGTTTTTCCTCCAGATAGTTCATCCAGCCTGTCTTATTTAGACAGACCTGTGGAGACACTAACATGCACGAAAACAAGACAGAGGAAAACAAAGCAACAGTATACAACCAGACAACAAAACAACAAAAACAAACCACTGACAAAGAACAAAACAAAACACATCAAGAAAGAAGAGCTTATAGTTAGTTCAAGGATCATTTGTTGGACCTTAGGAGTGTTTTCCAATCCAGTCTGTTGAGGCACCACAACCTGGCCCCAAAGTCCACTTTCAGCATTCCCTGGGGACCTTGCCACTCCATTCCCTTGCTGTTCCACTGCACTCCACCACACTTTGCCTCGGTGTGGTGGAATCAGGTTAGGTGCAATTCGCACACTGTGTCTCCAGTGTTGTCCCCTGTATCACCATTGGTCACTGAGGGGCATCATGTCTCATAGTGGGGCCAGCCATGTTGTTCTCTTTGTGGACTGGCTGCTCTGAGACTAGAACTCTTTAGGGGAGTAGAAAGCCTCATCTTTCTCCCTTGGAGTGGCTGGGGATTTCAAATTTGCCATTTCAGACATTGCGTTTAGCAGCCCAACACATAACCCCTATACCCCACCATAGCTACAGAAAACAATAAAGAAACAAAATCCAACAACACTCATTGCCATTGGGTGCATAACAATCCTATCGAGAGAAAATACTCCGGCCTCCTGGGTTTCCAAGGCTATAACTCTTTGTAAAAATAAAATTGTGTTATGTTTACAGTGAAAGTTTACATAACCGATTAGATTCTCATTTAACAAATTCTCTACTTGTTTAGTGACATTAGTTACTTTTTTCAATAAAAAGGAAAGCAGAATATTAAAAAAAGAACAAATGAAAACGTGTTAAGAGTAAAGACAAATGATAAGATGTTAATGTTTAACCTAATCATATCTGCAACAATACACTTTCTGATGTACTGACGGTGAGCAGGGTTTAATCCCATCCCTGGTGAATGGTCCCAGGGGATTTAATGGAGGCTTATTCTCTGTGGAATCTCTGCCAATGCATTTTGAGTTTTTATACTCATCTAAGGCTATAACTCTTTATGGGAGAAGAAAGCCTCATCTTTCTCCAAAGGAGCGACTGGTGAATTCCAACCGCTGACCTTGCAGTTAATAGCCCAACACATAACCCATTATGCCACCAGATGAGAGATTTGTCTCTGGGTGCCTTCCAATGCAAGCACTACAATTATGCAAGGAGGATATTTTTTTCTGTACTGGAGCCAGGTCAAGTCAGAACCAGTGTGTCCATGGTTTGCAGCGAAATCAGAGGAAGAAGAGGGTAGACTGTCTATAACTTCTCATAGTCCAGGGAAATGCTAGGCCTGGAAGGGGGCATGCTGGCTCAACCATGTTCAGAAAGTCTGCACACTAACCTCCCCGGCTCAAATAATTACCAGCACCATGTCTCTGAATATCACCTAAAAGCAAAATAGTGAAAGCACCATTTCCATTTCATAATACTTTTATTAAAAGTAAAGTTCAATTCAGTGATGTGAAGAAGCTGGGAAAATTATGTTTTCATTTCTTTCTTTTTCTTTCCCTCCCTTTCCCCTTCTTCTCCACAGAACTGAGAGGCAGAGGGAATAAAGGCAGCATGGCACCAACTGGAAGACACCGTGGGGTCAAGGTCACCATTTAACTCATGCTTGTCCAGTTTGGAGGGGCAACTGGATGTCCTCATTTGTGAAATTGCTTGTTAATCTTTTTGAGTTAACAAGGTATGGTAAAAAATGATTGTTGGTGTTTTTGTTAGGAACCTTCTAGTCCAGTCCAACTCATAGTGACTCAATGCATCAGTGCAGAGCTCTCTAGACCAATGGTTCTCCACCTGTGGGACCCTTGCACAGGGTGACTGTAACAAAATTACAGTTATGAAGTAGCAATGAGAATATTTTTATGGTTGTGGAGGTCACCACAACATGAGGAACTGTATGAAAGGGTTGTGGCATTAGGAAGTTTGAGAACCACTGCTCTAGGCTTTTCTATGCTGTAATCTTTACAAGAATGAGTTGCCTGGCTTTTCTTCCAAGAACAGAGCCACTGGTGGGTTCAAACCTTCAACCTTTTGGATAGCAGCTGAGCACTTAACCATTGTGCCTCCAGGGCTCTTTGATAAACTCTATTAGAGGGTCTTAACCATTGCAACCCCATGGATCCTTTTGGCATTTAGGAAAGGCTATGGAACACCTGCCCACTCCCCAGAATAATATTTCCAAATACCTCCAATGAAATACAGAATCACAAAGGCACAAATTGTATTGAACTGCAGTGATAAAAATAAAAGACATTGGATTTGTGGCAAATATACATGTTAATAAAAACATTAAATATGATCTGATAGTGGGTCTAATAAACCAAACCAACACCATTGAGTTGATCCTGACTCACTGTGACCCTATATAAAATTCCTCAGGCTAAATCTTTACAGGAGCAGATCATCTCACCTTCCTCTCAGTGAACAACTGGTGCCTTTGAACTGCCAACCTTGAGGTTACCTGCCCAACGGCTCACCCACAGCGTCACCGTGAGTTCTAGATAGTGATGAGCATGAACTGTACTCAACGATGGCTGCAACGACTAGCATGGGGTGTGAAAGCATGTAGAATTTCTCTCGGTGGTAATCGCATGGCTATTCTGAACACAGCTGTGGACATGCTAAACTGCCCTGCGAGCTTAGGGAAACTAACTCAACCAGGATTGTCCCTCATCCAATTTGACATTGCTCCCCAGCCTGCTGGGGCTCAGTGGCTCAGTGTTAGGGTCCCTTGTCTAGATACCAGGGCTGGCATGGAGAAAGTCATTCCTCTGCAGCCTTCTAGTGTGTGGGGGAAGATATTAGTGTTAAGCCTTGGCAGGAAATTGCTGGATTTTCCTGGCAGCCACATTCTTAATAACCATTTACTGGATACAAATTATATTCTGAGGGTAAATTGGTGGTTCAGTTGTAGAATTCTCCTTTTTCATGTGGGAGATCTGGGTTTGAGTCCAAGACAATGAAACTCATGTGCATCCAACACTCATTTGTCAGGGGGATGCTTGGTTATTGCTGAGGTACTGAACTGATTCTGTGTTGCTATGATACTGAAATGGGGAAGCTTGGTTGGGTGCGGCTTTGAGACTGAACCTGTTTCTGTGATGTGTCCAGGCTAAGATGAGCGATGAAGAAAAGCGTGGCTTTATTCTTCTGAAAACCAGTTAACGAAAACCCCTGTGAATCACAATCTGATGCACAACCAAAGAGATGGTGCAGGACCAGAGAGAATATTGCCCATGGAGTCACTGGGAGCTGGTTGTCACAGTGAGTTGGAATGGAGGCTGACTCAACAGCAGCTAACAACCATTGTGTTCCAGCCACTCGATTTGCTTTAAAAATCTAGCTCAGCCTTCTGGTCCAAGGAAGTGATTAATCATGCCTACTTTATAGCACACCGTGAACCCTGATCAATGTCAGGCCCTGCTTGTGTTTTGTCCCTCCTTTTCCACATTCACATCACTTCCATTCCCCTCTTCAGACTAATACCCTCTGCTGGGTGCTTGGTGTGTGTGTGTCCTTATAGGCATACAGCCATGTGCAATAGACCATGCTGCTTGGTGAATGGGCTTTCAGCTTCCATGAATGGTACTGCAATATAAATCTCATTCCGTTTTTGACCTTTTCAACTCCTTGCAATGTCATTAAGAGTTATTGCCATGCTGCATATCAATTGTATGTGCTGCTGCGTGCCACTTGGTCATGAGCAATCATCATCTTTCTTTTGTTTCCTTCTTCAGTTGTCTGTTGATTGGCATCCAATTCAGCTCCAACTCTTCTCTACTGCAGGTATCAGTGTGGTGACCATTCTTGTAAAAATGTCCCAAGGGCCCTGTGAATTGGATAAATAGCTTGGCCTATATACCCAGGAATTATGTGTTGGGCTGCTAACCCCAAGGTGAGCAGTTCCAACCCACCAGCTATTCCATGGAGCAAAGAGAGGCTGTCTGCTGTCGTAAGAATTTAGTTTTGTTAACCTAAAGCAGCAATTCTACTGTGCCTTGTAGGGTTGCTAATGAGGAAGAATCAACTGTGGTTTTGTTTGTTTTTCTACATCCAGGAGAGAGCTTTGATGGGGGAGATATTAAGTGCTTGGCTGCTAACCCAAAGGTCAGTAGTTTGAAGCCGTCTTCCACACACTGTGGGATAAAGGCATGGCTGTCTACTTCCCAATAGAAGCCTTGAAAACATCATGGGACCATTCAGCTTTGTTAGATATGGTCACGAGGAATGAAAGTCAACTCAGTGACTGCGCTTCTTTGGTTGTACGCCCAGGAGGGGCTTACTAGGTCCTAGGGTCCATTCAATGGACTTTCACTAAGCTCTGCCAGATTGCTGTGCAGCAAACCTGCATCATTAGCAGTGTTTCTCTGCTTTCTCCGGATCTCCAATGACACTTGGTATGTTTGACTTTCTAACTGTTGCCCGTTTGATGGTTTTAAAAGGCCAAGCACAATAAACTCATCTATCCCAGGCACTTTCTGGTTCTGTAGCAGATTCTTAGGGTTGCCATGCCACATTCCTTTGATCCATCTCTGACACCATCTCACTGCCTTCCAGTCAATACCGACTCATAGCGATCCTGTGGGGCAGTGTACAATTGCCCCCTGCGAGTTTCAAACACTACAACTCTTTATTGGAGTAGAAAACCCCATCTTTCTTCCTTGGAGCTAGTAGTTTTGAGCTGCTGACCTTGAAGTTAGCAAACCAACTTGTAACCACTGCACTTCCAGGGCTCCTCCTGATATCCATCATAGCAGTGGCGAACGGCTCTATGTAAGTGCAGGCTCCTGCTGAAATGGTGTCTTATCACAACTGTGCAGCACGCAGCTCTCCATGTCCTTCTGCCTCGAAGCCTTTTCAAAGGCATGGAAAGCCAAACCCAGGAAGGTAGGAGAGGTCACCTTACTAGGAGGAATGCTCAACACCACTACAGGCGAAGAAGGGCCCAGCCTCCTGTTTCTGGTAGACAATTCTAGGACAGAACCCATGTTCCTCAGAAGTCCTGGGGGAATCAAGCCCCTGTATCCTACATTAAAAGCCTCAACACCCCGTTCCCATTGTGATTGCTTCTCCCCCTAACTCAGTCTTGCGTCCGCTTTCCTATTCCCACTCCCTGCCATCAGATCTCAAATAGACTCCCTGCACCCAGGCCTGAGGAATAAGCTCGGCATGCACGGGCACTCTATCAAAGACACACATATTACTCTGAATCTCCAAAAGAACCCTGTGGGCTACGTGTGTAATCCCCAGTTCACAGATGAGAAATGGATTGAAAAACAGTGACACACCAATGATCACACAGGCAAGGGTTCAAGTCTGTGTCTATCAGTTATTCTTTTATTCAAGAATGCCTGAGAAGACTGGGTCTTAACACTTGAGCAATCTTCTTGGAAGAATAAGGCAAACTACAGAAAACACAAAATGAATATCGCTTTTGTTCGTTTATCCATTTGCAAAAGACATAATACCTATAGTGCTAAGAATAGTATTCAAAGTATCTATTACTACCCCCTCAAAGCTTACATACTAGTCACCAAACTCAAACAAATACAATGCTATCAAGTTGATTACAACTTATAGCAACCCCATATAGGGCTTCCAAGACTGTAAATCTTTACAGAAGCAGAGAGTTTCACTTTTCTCCCGCTGAGTGACTGGTGCATTTGAACTACTGACCTTGTGGTTAGCAGCCCATTGCTAAATGATTAGTTCCATAATCATTACGCTTACTTAACTCTACATTCTTTTAATTATTTCTCTATCAGTCCAAATTGCATCTGGCTACATGGGAAAAAAACAAACCGACTCTAGTGCTCTAATCACAAAAGCTTCATTTTTCTTATATTAACAAAAAAAAATACCAAACCAGTTGCCACTGAATTGATTCTGATTTACAGTTACCCCATATGATTCAGGGTAGAACTGTGCTCCATGAAGTTTTCAAGGGCTGAATTTTTAAATGTAGATTGCCAGGTTTTTCTTCCAAGGCATCTTTGGCTTAGCAGTGAATTGTGTTAACCCTTTGCACCACACAGGGGTTTGTCTTATACAATAGTAAGTCTTGAAATAGGTAGCCTAGGTCTGGCGTATTTGCTCAGGGACTCATCTTGGATATAGGAGAATGCATGCTTTTTGGTCTGCCAAACTCATGTAGCCTATGTGACTCTCCCATCTTTCAATATTCTGACTAGGGAGCATGACAGCAGAAGAGCCAAGGACAAAAATGAAATGGGTTATGCCAGACAAGTGTTTAGCCTTAAACAACAACAAAAACTTTCTGGGGAGTCCTACTCAGTATCTTTCACCTACACATATTTGGCCCAAACTGGGTCAAATGTTTATGCATAGCTGCAAGGCAGCCTAGGAGTGAGCGATTTAAGTAGGTACATTATCACCCTAAACAAAATTGAGCTTCTATTAGTAGTAAGAATGAGAAAAATGGATACTGTTTAGGCATATAGCAGGGTTGGGTAGAATTCTATTTTGTGTCTTAATTTATATTTTGAATGAACTCAGAAAAAGTCATAGAGAGTAGAACAAAGGGATGGATGTGCATCCAACCACCTCAACTACTCATTTCTTTTCATGCTCTCCCTCTAGCTTCCCTGAATAGTTCTTGGTTACACATTGGGCTGCTAATTGCACGGTCGGTATTTTGAAATCACCGGCTGCTCTTCGGGAGAAAGATGGGACTCTACTCTGTAAAGAGGTACAGTCTCAGAACCTCACAGGTACAATTTTACCCATGTCCTGTAGGGTCGATATGAGTTAGCATTGATTCAATGGCAGTGAGCTTGGTTTGGATAGATCTGTAGAATCTTAGGATGGAATAGTTTGAATACACAGAAAAAAATTCAGTGGAATCATAACCCTCCAAATAATTACCCTCTAAAGCCACAAAGATCAACTGTGTCTAGCATGGTGACAGTTTAGCATACGACATGGGGACATTGCTCATATCCCAGTGTTGTTAATCAACAAAAACTCACACACTGCCACTTATAGTGACCCTATGCACAATAGAATAAAAGCCTTTCTAGTCCTGTGACATCCTCACAATGGTCATATTTTAGCCTATTGTTACAGCCACTGTGTTGATCCATCTCATTCCGGGTTTACCTGTTTTTTGATGATGCTCTACCAAGTATTTTGTCCTTTTCTAGGGACTAATTTCTCCTGATACCATGTTCAAAGTATATGAAATGAAGTTTTACCATCCTCACTTCTAAAACACATTGTGGCTGTACTTCTTCAGGGACAGACCTCTTTGTTCTGCTGGGCTTTCGTGGTATATTCAATATTATTTGCAACATCATATTTTAAAGGCATCATATTTTCTTCAGTCTTCCTTAATTATGGTCCATATTTCACATGCATATGTCAAACATTACCATCAAGTCTATTGTTATTCATAGTGACCATATAGGGTTTCCAAGGCTGTAAATCTTTACAGGGTCAAATAGCTTCCTCTTTCTTCTGTGGAGCAGCAAGTGGGTTGAACCACCAACCTTGCTGTGAGTCATCCAACCCATACCAGACACTGAAATTAAGACTCCTTTCACATGCATCTAAGGTGATTAAAAATATCAAGGCTAAAAGCAGGCATAACTTGCTAATCCCCAGAGTAAAACATTTGCTCTTTCACATTTTAAAGAGGTCTTTTACAACAGATTTTTCCAATGAAATACGTTGATTTATTGACTGCTGCTTCTGTGAGTATTGATTGTGGGTCCAAGTAAAATAGAGTTTAGCTACATTTCTCTATTTGTAATGATGTTGTGTGTTTATATTTGTCAAGTTGAGAAGACATTTGTATTCTTAGTGTTGAAGACTAATTTATATGAGCTTTATCAGTAAGTACTTCAAGGCCTATTGACTTTCAGCCAGTAAGATTGGGTCATCTGCATAACACAGGTTGTTAATGATTCTTCCTCCAATTCAGATGCCTCAACTTCCTCATACAGAGCAGCTTCTCAGATTATTTGAATAAGTATAGTGTGATAGATAGGTAGGTTTATAGTGCCAACCTGGCCAATAAGAACATGTGGGATTAATAAGTTCGCAGTTTGATTAGTGGGCAAAGAGATAAATGGCTCAGCAAGCCACACCTATCTCTCAGTTGCTCTCTGGTGATCAGACCAGTGTGTGGCTGCCTTACCTAGTTCTGCAGTTTGCTGCCTGGCTGTACTGCCATATTTACTGTTGCATGGAAGTGAGTTAAACTGAGTCCTCTGTACTGCTATGTGGACTAATTAGCTGTTATATTCCTTTGTGTTCTATCTATCTATCAAATCATAAATGTCCTGGTTTTGTTTCTCTAGAGAACCCTGTCTAACACATATGGTGAAAGGATATAACCACAACACACACTCTCCTGATTTTAAACCACGCAGTATCCCCTTGTTCTATTCGAACCACTTCCTGTTGGTTTATGTACAGGTACCACAGGAGCACAATTAAATGTACGGGAATTCCCATTGTTCTCATATGTATTCATATGCTACCCAAAGTTTGTTATGATACACAGTAAAATCCTCTGCATAGTCAATAGTACATAAGTAAGCATTTTCCTTGTATCCTCTGTTTTCAGCCAAGGTCCATCTGAAATCAGCATTGATATACCTTGCCTCATGCCCTCTTTTAATACAGCCTGGATTTCTGGCAGCTTCCTGTTGACATATTGCTATAACTACTTTTAAAGTTATCTTCAATAAAATTGTACTTGCATGTCATATTAATGTTACTTTAAATTAATTTGCAGATTTTGTTGCGTCATATTTCTTTAGAATGGACACAAATATTAATCACTTCCAGTTGGTTGGCCAGATAGCTATCTTCCAAATTTCTTGACATGGACTCTCACTGCATGAGCGTGTTGAAATATTTCCATTCCTATCCCTTCCTTGCTTTTCACTAATGCTTACATTGCAGCTTCAACTTCTTCTTGGCCTTTTGAACTAGTAGAACCTCAACTAATTCTTGGGTACAGAGACTCTGTATACTCCTTCCATGTTCTTTGGATTCTCCCTGCATCATTCAATAGTTTGATAAATAATCCTTCAACATTTTAGTCCAAGGCTTGGATTTTTTCTTCTGTTCTTTCAATTTATGATATGCTGACTGTACTCATTCCTTTTGCTTTCCTAATTCCAGGTCTTTACACGTTACAATATAATTCTTTACTTTATCTTCTCAAGCTGGCCTTTCAAATTTTTCTGTTCAACTCTTTTATTTCATCATTTCTTCCATTTGCTTTAGCTGCTTTAGGTTCAAGAGCAAGTTTCACAATCTCCTCTGATATCCACTGTATTATTTTCTTTCTTTCCTCTATTATTAATGATCTTTTTGAGGAGCCCTCAATAAAATAATTTATGATAAATAAATAATAGCCCCAGTTGACATGACAAAAAAAAAAAGATTGATGACCTTGATGCTATTTCACAAGTCTTCTGGTAGCTGATCATTAATGTTCAATATGTCCGAACCATTCTTGAGATAGGCTCTAAATTCAGGTGAGATATTGTGATAGTAAGGTTTGGTGTCAATTTAGTTTGACCAGGATCTTCAGAAGGTGCAGGTCACAGTCTCCTTGGGGGTGTGACCTATTTCATAGCTATAAGTAGACTGTGGAGAATGGGCTCACTGTTTTTCTTCCTGATGAAAAGACCCTGGACCCTACGTCTGGCTTCTTGGGATGGCAATCACCATGAGACCTGCTGACCCTAAGAGCTGTCTGTGGCCTGCCAACTGCCTGTTCACTTTGGATTCTCCCAACTCTGCCACCACCAACCTGTGGTTTTCCTGTTTCTTGGGCTATTCCTCCAACAGCTTCATGAGTCTGGAAGGGCCTCTAGTTTGCATCTGATTTATGGGCTGGAGTTGGACTGGGGTTTCTTGTTGTGTGGACTTCTTAATGTAAAATTCTTTATTGATATAAATTTCCTTCTTCTACATGTATCAGTATCACTGGTTTGTTTCTCTAGAAACCCCAACCGACCACAGATATAATGTAGGATGTATTTGGGCTCTTTTGCGTTCTTATTTTAATTTTCTTCAGGTATGACTTGAACTTGCATATTAGTAATTGATAGTCTGTTACATAGTTGGCCCCTGGTCTTATTTTGCCTCAATGATATTGAGCTTCTCTATCATGTCTTCCCACAGATTTAATCAGTTCCATTCCTGTGTATTCCACATGTATATATGCCGCTCCTGTTGTTGAATAAAGATGTTTGCAATGAGGCAGTTATTGCTCTTGCAGAATTTTTTCATGCATTCTTCAGCTTCTTTTCGATCCCCAAAGCCATAGTTTCTAATTACTCTTCCTTCCTTTTTGTTTCCATGTGTGCATTCCAATTGTCAGCAATTATTAATGCATTTTCAGTACATGTGTGATCAATTTCAGACTAAAGAAGTTGGTACAATTCTTCATTGGCTTTAGTGGTTTGTGAGAAAATTTGAATAATGGTTCTATTAACCGGCCTTCCTTGTGTGTGAAGATAGATATTATTCTGTCACAGGCAGCATTGCATTTCAAGATAGATCTAGAAATGCTCTTTTTGAGGATGAAAGAGACATTCTTTTGAATTTGTCATTGTCAGCATAGTCATTCTTATCATTTTAAGATTCAAAGGGACTATTTCAACTCACCAATGCCTAGGATATGATCTTTAAAGGTCAGATTCCGTTTTTTATGATTTCCAATTTTCCTAGATTCTTATTTTTCACGTTTCATGTTCTGATTATTAATGAATGGTTGCAATGATTTTTCTCATTTTGCATTATAATCCATCAGCAAATGAAGGTGCCAGAAAGCTTTAGTACACTTTGTTGCTAGATGCCTTCAAGTCAGTTCTGTCTCATAATAATGCCTACACAACAGAATGAAACATTGCCTGGTCCTGCTCCATACTCAAAAATTTTGTTATGTTTGAGCCCATTGTTGTAGGAATTGTCTCGATCCATTTGATCGGGTGTCTTCCTCTTTTTGCAACCCCTCCACTGTAATGTGTATGATGTCCTCCAGGGACTGGTCTGTCCTGATAACATCTGCAAAGTACAGGAGATGAAGTCTCGCCATCCTATCTGCCAAGGAACATTTAGCTGCACTTCTTCTCAGACAGATTTGTTTATTCTTCTCTCCACCCATGGTACTTTCAGTATTTTTTTTGTCAGTACCTTAATTCAAATGCACCAGTTCTCCTTCAGTCGTTCTCATTCAATGTTCAAATTTCACATGCATAAGATGTGGCAGAAAATACCATGCCTTGGGCCAGGCGCAACTTAATCCTAAGTGAAATTCTTGATCTTCCGTACTTTAAAGTGGTTATGTGCAGTAGATTTGCCTAATGCTATATGTTATTTAGTTTCTTGATTATTGTTTCCATGAGCATTAGTTGTGAATCTAAGCAACACCAAATTCTTGATAACTTCAATATTTTCTCCATTTATTATGATGTTATCTCCAGCTCCTTTTGTGAGGTTTTGAGTTATCATTAAGGTGGACTCTACTTTGAGGAAGCTCTCTTTCTCGGTGATATTTTGATTGTTTTGCAATCTGAGGGGCTCATTTTCTGGCATTATAACAGACAATATTTTAGTGCTATGCAGAAAGTTTTCAATGGTGAATCCCTCAGAAGTGGACTGATTGTTTTGTCGTCCTGTCAGTTCTTAGTCTGGAAGCTGTGTTGAAATCTGTTCACCGTGGGTGATCCTGCCTGGTATTTGAAGTACTAGTGGACTAACTCCCAGCATTACAGCAAAGCACAAGCTACCACAGTGCAGCAAATTGACAGATGGGGCGGGGGAGGGGAGTTGTCATTGTTAGACACTGTTAATTTGGCTCTAACTCATAGCAGCCACATCCTGTTTCCTCACAGTGAATGTTGGAGACCGTTTTTGCAGCCAGTATGCCAATTCATCCCATTGAGGACCTTCTTCTTTTTTTCACCACTCCAATTTATCAAGAATGATATCCTTCTCTAGGGACTATGCTCAGCTGTTAACATGCCCAAAGTATGTGATATGAAGTCTTGCCATTCTCACGTCTAGGAAGCATTCTGGCTCTACTTCCGCCAAGAAAGATTTGTTCCTTCTTCTGAAAGTCCATGGAATATTCAATATTCTTCACCAGCATCATAATTCAAAGACATCAACTTTTATTTTACCTTTCATAATTATTGTCCATTTTCAAGTACATATGAGGTGATTGAAAATGCCATAGTATGATAGTTATATAATTTTATGTCAGTTTGAAGATATGTAAAAGTGTAAGGTTGGTATCCAATCTGTCAATCACTGATGGTGCCTCTTTGTGGCCATGGCCTTCTCATAAGGAGGGCCCTGGGAACCTCCCCTTCTTTTTGCATTCACCTGACTGCTCCCTGCCCACGTTGAGAGCTGCCAGAGTCTTGCCATGCTTCCATCGACCTTGGGTCCACAAGACATTGCAATCACTGGCCTTTGACATCCCTGCATTCTGCATCATTGCATGTAACTGCGTAAGTTGGAAAGGAACTTATGGGCTAGTGTTGGACTAAGGACTGGAGTTGGACTGGCCTGGGATATTTCCTTGAAATAGAAATACTATAATGACTTCTTGATAGAAAACTATTTATTGCACATATATGAGTGGCACTTGATTTGTGTCTCTAGTCAGCCTGGCTTACATCCAGTTCACTGCCATCAAGTTGATTCCAACCCTTAGCAACTCTATAGGACAGGGGAGAGATATCCCTGTGGGTTTCCAATACTGGAACTTTGTATGGGAGCTGAACTGTTGATCTTGTGTTGGGCGACCCAACTGGGTTGGTTCTGACGCATTATATTTGTAACCACTATACCACTAGGGCTCAGCTGTGCCTTATTCTTCAAAGTGACATCTTTTAACACTGGAAATTGGTCTTCAGCAAGATCTACCAGTGTACTCGGTCATATGACTAATTTTCTTTTTACACTGTTTTGATTGTGATGTGAGGGAAAATCTACAGAGTAAATTGATTTTCCTTACAATTCATGCAATGTTTTATGATATTGATTGCAATACCTACAATGCAATACTACTTTTCCTATTCCCTCCCTTTGTTTGCCGTTTCCATTGGTCTTTCGTTCCCATTCCTTCCTGCCTTCTGAGTAACTCCCTGACAAATGCTGGGCTCTGAATTGTACATCGTTGACAGTATAGGTCTCCTATTTGGGGGCTGAAAGTTGAGCCATGGAGGTGAGGTCAGGTGTCAAATGGGAATTCCACTAGTGCCTATCATATCCTAAGGTTAGTCTTCTTATTTTGAGTTCTACATTTTCCCAAGTCGATCCAGGGCCTACTACTCTGAGTACCCTCAGAGCAATCTGCAGTGAGAACCCTATGCTATCTTGGTCTTCTGGACTCAGCGCTGTGGAGCCTGGGCTTCATGTGGTCAGTGAATCCCTTTCATCTTCTTTTGATGCTATCTGTGTAATTCTGTATTTTGAATCTCTTCAATTTTTTCAGCTAGTGAAATGCACATGCTTTTCATTTTTGCTGTCCTAATTCCAGGTCTTTGCACCTTTTAATATAATTCTTTATTCCATCTTTTTGAATTCCCCTTTGAAATTTTATGTTCAGCTTCTTTATTCAGCGTCTTTACGTCATCAATTATTTCTATATTTCTCTCTCTCTCTTTTTCGTACTTCATCATTTCTTTCATTGGCTTCAGCTTCTCCACATTCAACGTGACATCCATTTTGTCTTTTCTTTAGTTTCTATCTTTTTAATTATCTTTGAATTTCTTTATTTATGATGTTCTTGATATTATTGCAGAACTCGTATCATCTCAGGTGATTTGTGTTCAATGTGTCAACTTTCTTCTTGAAGTATCCTCTAATATAGATGAGATATACTCAAATTCATACTTTGACTCTTGGGGACTTGTTTTAATTTTATTTGAATTCGAGTTGAATTTGCCATTGATGGTTTGTTCCACAGTTGGTCTCCAGTCTCGTGACTGATGATATTGAACTTCTTTATACGGTAAATACTTGAGTATAAGCCGAGTTTTTTTCTGCACATTTTTTATGCTGAAAAAGCACCCCAGCTTTGGGGGGTAAAATTAGTTGCCTTGGGTTATACTCGAGTATATATAGTAGTTTATTTCAACAGATGTAGTTGATTTAATTCCTGTGTATTTCTATCCAATATACATGATCCATGTCTATGGTTACTGTTTACATCACTGAAAAATAAATGTTCAATCAATAAGCCATCCTTATTGGAATATTCTGTCATGAGATCTCCCATGTGGCTTCCATCCCCATGGCCATATTTTCTAACTAGTGATCCTCCTCCTTAGTTTCCAATTTTTGCATTCAAGTCATCAGTAATCTTGATTGCATGTTTCATCAATTTCAGACTGAAAAGGTTGGTAAAAATCCTCAATGGCTTTATTGTTAGCATTAGTGGTTGGTGTGTCAATTTGAATAATAACTTTATTAATTATTCATCCTTGTAGGTGTAATATATCCTACACCTAACAATGGTGAACATTGGAATCGATGTTGAAACATTCTCTTTTTTAACATGAAAGTCATCCATTCCTTTCAAATTTGTTACTCTGGTATGTAAACCATATTATTATGACATTCAAAATGGCCAATACCAGTCTATTTCAGTTCAATAACACCTAGAGTGTTTGATCTTTATGTGTTCCATTTTGTCATGGGTTCCAATTTTTCTAGATCCATATTTCATGCATCCCATCTTCTTGTTAGTGGTTATTGCAGTACTGCTGTTTCTTCTCATTTTGAGTCATTGCCACATCAACAAATATAGGTCCTGAAAACTTTATATCACTAAGGTCAACTCTACTTTGAGGAGACAGCTCTTCCTCAATTATATTTTGAGTGTCTTCCAACTTGAGGGGTTCATCATCCTGCACTATATGAAAAAATATTCCACTGCTATCAATGTGCTCCACAAACACCACTATTTTTTTCAGATGTAGATTGGCAGGTTATTCTTTCTAGTCTATTTAGCTTGTAAGCTTTTCTGAAAATTTTCCACCACGGGTAACTATGCTTGTGTTTGAAATACCAGTGGTATATCTCACAAGTTATGATAGTGCAAGAACCTGACATGTCTGACAACTTGGCATGCTAGCCTAATTCCGAATGGCCAGCATATCTCTCTTCCTGCTTTCTCTAGTTTCTGTAGACCACTGTACCTGAGCATGCATGGCTTAGGAGGTTGTGGAGTTAATTCTTGCTTCCTGGAGTAACCCTTAACCAATGACCCATAGGAGTTGTTGGACAAATAGCCACACTCCCTCACATTCTGGGCAGAATAACTAGTGGATTTTCTAGAGTGTCTCCAGTAAGATTAACCTCCAGTTGCTCACAATTTTAAATTGTTTGATAATGTACTTTTCATTGGCTGCCTTCTTTCCCTTTTCTGCTTCCCATTTCCTTATTGATATCTCCCCCAAAAATGGCTTAATTAAAACCTTTGTCTCAGGATCTAATCCTATGGGGAACCAAAACTCAATCACACAAGACATTTGTCAAATCATGGACTTAGTGGTTATATCTATTATATGTGTAGGTCATGGAAGAGGAGAATTCATACCATCACTTTGAATAGTCATTCGGAGTGCCAACTGGGTCCCCAGCATAGATCCTGGACATCAAAACTCACTGTTTCCTGCATCATAACACTTCCTTTTAGACTTCTGTCATTCAAAAAACTCAACAAATAGCTTGCTGTCTCACTTCAAATTGTGTAGTGTGCAAATATGGCTATGTTTTCATTGTGTGTTTAGCACTGGACAAATCAGCTTTGACCAGGAAGGTGAAGTCATGTGGAGAAAAAAACCAAAAACACTAGTAGCTGTGTGTTGTGGAAGAAAACCCTGTGGATGAAGTGCAATTTTTAGGGAACAGAGACCAGCAAGATAAACCAATAAGTGTCCACTGTTCTGATGTTAAGGAGAACCCTGGTGAGGCAGTAATTAAGCACTTAAGGGCTAATCAATCAGCAGTTCAAACCCCCCATCTTCCCCAAGGAAGAGTTACGATGTGGCAGTCTGACCCCCTTAAGATTTACATTTATTACCACTACCAACTGATCTGAGAGGGATAGCATTAGGGAATCCTGAATAGCATTCTTAACGAGCTCTAATGGCAGAGTGGACTCCTCATTGAGCTCCTAAACACAAAGTAAGTGGTTCTAACCTATCAGTTGGTCCATGTGAGATATATGAGTTTGTCTGCTCTGGTAAAGATTTAAGCCTTGGAAAATGAAAGGGTGAAGTTCTATTCTATCTTGTAGGGTCTCTATGAGTCAGCTTCAACACAATGATAATGAGTTTGCTTTGGAATTTTGGGATAGAAAGGAGAAATATGTGCAACAAAGTTTAAACTTATTTTAAAAGTTCAGGGGTATTGCTCAGAGAGAGATTCTTGGAACCCACAAGACTGTTGTCCTTAGGCACCTTCAGATCTGGAACTGAACTCACTCCCTTGGCTCAATCTTCAGCCAAACAATAGGTAGATCTATAAGGTAAAAAGTAACACTAATCAACTATTTGAATCAAAAGGATATAATTTATTCAAAGATAAAGTTCAGAACGGTCAGGAAAGAAGGGGGAATGGAAACAGGAACTACAAGGAGGAAGTGCAATAAGTGATATTACGTTGAGCAGACTGCAGTCAATATCATGAAGCAAAATATGTGTGAACTGTCACATGGAAAACGGATGTATTCTGTAAACCTTCACTCATCTCACAATAAAGAGATTTTTTTTCAGCCTTGGAAACCTATGAGGCAATACTATTCTGTCCTATAGGGTACCCATGAGTTGAAATCAACTCAGTGGCAATGGGATATTGATGCTGATGCTTTCTTCCGATTCTAAAAAATAGGGTTATTAGCAATTATTGTGGAAATAGCATGAATGAGACTATGTAAATGGGGTTGGTTACAGATAAATTCTTGTAAATGTTAAAGGATAAGTGATTCAGGATGGACTTACCCAAAAAGAGAAAATTATTGCAAGATTTTGTTCCAGGGATAAAATAAAAATAGGCTTCCTGTGGGTAAGACTTAAGCCTATAGATATGGAATTTAAGGAACTGGTATTCCATGATGGTCACCTTCCCGACACAATCACTCAAGACAAAAAGTGGGTGTATAAACAAATGAGGTGAAGAAAGCTTATGGAGCCTATCTATCAAAAGATAGTCTAGGGTTTTAAAGACTAGAAGGTTCACAAGTGGCCATCTAACTCAGAAGCAATAAAGCGCACATGAAAGAAGCACACCAGCCTGTGTGATCACAAGATGTAGAAGGGATCAGGTATCAGGCATAAAGAACAAAAAGAATCATATCATTGTGAATGGGGGGGGGTACAGTTAGGGGATCCAAGATCTATCTGTAGGCAACTGGACAACCCCTTACAAAAGGGTCGCTGGGAGGAGATGAGCCAGTCAGGATGCAGTGTAGCAACGATGAAACATATAACTTTCCTCTCGTTCCTAAATTCTACCGCGCCCACTATCATGATCCCAATTCTACCTTACAAACCTGGCTAGACCAGAGAATATACACTGGTCCATATAGGAACTGGAAACACAGGGAAACCAGGACAGATGACCCCTTCAGGACTGGTGCTGAGAGTAGCAATAACAGGAGGGTGGAGGAAAGGTGGGGTAGAAAGAGGGATCTGATTACAAGGATCTACATATAACCTCCTCCATGAGGGAGGGACAACAAAAAAGTGGGTGACGGTAGATGTCGGACAGTGTAAGATAGGACAGAATAATAATTTATAAATTATCAAGGGTCCATGAGGGAGGGGAAGGGGGAAGGAGGGGAAATGAGGAGCTAATACCAAGGGCTCAAGTAGAAAGCAAATGTTTTGAGAATAATGATGGCAACAAATGTACACAGTGGATGTATGTATAGATTGTGGTAAGAGTTGTAGGAGCCCCCAATAAAATGATTCTTTTTAAAAACCTCAAAGAGCAAAACACACTATGGTTTATTGTACACCAATGATACTTAAATAAAATTACATGAAAGAGCGGAAAAAGAAATGGAATTTAAGGTAAAGAAAGTATTCCCTTTGAAGACCATATTGCAAATATATATTTAGGCAGGCAATTAGATAAAGACATTTTAAGTCTGGGCTTCTATACCTGCCATCTGTCTGTTATGAAAAGTATAATTAGCAACTAGAATCTCTCATACAAAATCAACTCAATATGGTCTTTCTGGTCTGACTTCCGTGGTGTTCTACTGTGCTTTGATGGAGCTCATCATATCATGACTCTATAACAAGATTTAGGAGTTATTTGCATTCTTATGTGGAAGGTAAATCTGTTTGGCCATTCTGTTAGACTAGTTCATTTTCTTTCCTACCATCCCATCTGCCATTTTAATTCAAAACAAGGAGAAAGTCATGTATGTGCCTTTTGAGGAAGGAGAAGATTTTGGTGTGGAAGAAATTCTCTTCTAGACTGCAAGGTAAGTATTTACCCCCTCTAGCCCTGTTGGAGGAGGGGAAAAGGAAGAGAGACAAGGCAAAGAGAACAACCTAGTTAGCTTCGTGCCTCCTTACTTTACCTGGTGATTGAGGGGAATATCAGTGACTATGGACCTGTTGTGCTCCCCATTTGGAAGCATGAAGAATAGAGGCTGCCAGGCAGAGCAGCCCTATGGGAAGTCACTGAAGACAAACATATAGAGAGTGCCATCAAGTCTACTGTGATCCATGGAGACCTTATATGAAATGGAATGGAGTGCTGTCTTATCTGGCACCATTGTCACACATTCCTGAATGTTGAAGTCCATTGTTGCAGCGATTAGGTCAATCTGCCTCAACAAGGATCTTCCCTGTCCCTCTATTTCATCAAATATGGTGTCTTCCTCTAGCAATTGTCCACTGATAGTGTGTCCAAAACACATTAGTCAGTCAGTGTTCTCTTGTGATCCATAAGGTTTTCTTTCAGTAATTTTTGGAAGTGGACGGTCAGGCCCCTCTTCCTTGTCTGTCTTAGTCTAGAAGCTTCACTGAAACCTGTCCACCATGGGCAATCCTGCTGGTATTTGAAATTCTGGGAACAGAGCTTCCAGCATCATAACAATACACAAATCATTATAGTACAACCAACTTTCAGATGAGTGGAGGATATCTATATCTATATCTAAATCTATATCTAAATCTATATCTAAATCTATATTTAAATCTATATCTAAATCTATATCTATATCTATATCTATATCTATCTCTATCTCTATCTCTATCTCTATCTCTATCTATATCTATATCTATATCTATATCTATAGATAGATAGATATATGGAGGGAGAGAGTAAAACTGGCAATGCAGTCTGATTAGGCAGTATTCTGATGATCTGCTGCTAACAGAAAGTATCCCCACAATTAGGATCTTAAAGTAATGATAATATCAATTTTGCTCACAAATCTGCAATCTGGGCAGAGCTCAGTGAGGACACTAGTTTTGGCTTCATCAAGCATTAGCTGGGGTAGCTCAAAGACAGAGGCTGCAGCTCTCTTAAGACTCACTCCCTCACACGACTGATACTTCTATTGGTTGGAGCTCAAGAAGAACCCTATAGGTGACATTTTCATTTGGCTTGGTCTTCCTTGCAATATCCTGACAGGGTCCCAATGGTGAACAACCCAATACGACCAGGTGGAAGTCACAGAGCAACACTTCTGCCATAGTCAAAGGCCTGCCAAGATGCAAGGAAGAGGGAAAGCAGGCCCTATTTCTGGAAAAATGAACACAAATTCATCTTGTAACAAGAGAATGTGCGATGTGCAACATTAGGACAGTCATCTTTGAAGGACACAACCTGCCACGAGCCAAGATACAGAGACAGATTTCTACGAAAGCGGAAGGGCAGGACTTATACTTAAAGATAAAGCCACAGACTTCATAGGACAAGAGCAATAGGGAGACAAGCAAAGGAAAGCTCTAGGATGCAAGCCTAACATGGCTAAAGATAGGGACAATATCAGGACTGAACTGGAAGCAAGCAGACACCTGTGCAAGGCAGAACCCGTGAAGTTGTGAGTGCCTTCAAAGCTAAGTCAAAGTACCTTGGGGCGTAAGAAGGGAAGGAGCAGGAGAAGGAATGAATGGGTAGGTTTATGGAATTTGTAAGTCTGGGGACAGAGCATCAGGAATAGCTGGGTTCTGGCACTCAGTTGATACCATCAGAGTTTGAACCTTTTCCTTTCAGTGCTTTTTCCTTTTGAGTTTCACGAAGGCTTCCTGATGACAGCTGTAGTTTTATCTAGAAGCTCAGGAATTCTATTAGAGAGAGGCTCTTTTCCTTTCTAATCATTGGTGGTACTATCAGGTAAGCATTGGATTGCTAACTGCAAGGTTGGCAGTGCTACCCTACCAGCTACCTCATAGGGAAAAAGATGGAACTTTCTGCTCACATAAATATTTACAGTCTGAGAAACCCCACAGGGGCCTTCTATGATTCAAAATGGACTCATTAGCAATGGGGTAATTGCTTCTGGGGCATTTTTAGGGTTAGATATCATTAACCTAGCATGAGTCACATACTGAGTCTGACCCAGTCCCTTTGGACAGAGGAAAGTCATGCCCTGACTAGGCAGGCCTGGAGCTGGCAGATTGGAACAATGCCAGCAGAAGCATGGAGATGGAGCATGGTGGAAGAGTGATCCCAAAGATACAAGCCATGTGCTGTGAGTGGAAGAAGGGCAAATGAATGCTGCATTAATTAACCAGTTATTGACAAAATGAGGTTGCATAACAAATGGCTCCAAAACCCAGCAGTTCAACAAACAGCCCAACCCCTTCCCTCCCACACACACAGTTCTTAAAATTCAGCATCAGGGAGATTAACTGGAACTGTGAACTTGGCACTTCAGGGCTTGGAAGAGATGACAGTGCATGTAAAGGCCTTGGGGAAGGAGAGATCTTGGTGTGACTGAAAGCCCAGAAGAAGACTAATTTGGGGGAGGTGAGATAATAGGATGGAGTTTTCAGTGAGCATTTCCTTGAGAGCCTTCAAGCAAAGGCGATTTTTCTATATTCATGTTTTAGAAGTAGATCTCCACCCATTGGGTAAAGCTTTGGGTAATGGATTGGTGTCGGTATGCAGGGAAAAAATAAATGGGCTTGTTATGGATTAGGAGCCTGTGGTAGTCACCTAATCTTGTGTCGAGTTAAGGATTAGGAGTGTAGGCGTGGAGTCTAGGCTGCCAATCTGGAGATAGTCAGTGAGATTTTTATGTGGGCATAGCCTTCTCCTGAGAACTCTGAGAAATCTGGTACTTCCTCCTTGGAGGTGGAAGACACCTCTCTCTCTCTCTCTCTCTCTCTCTCTCTCTCTCTCTCTCTCTCTCTCTCTCTCTCTCTCTCTCTCTCTGCTACTCATTGGGAGACATCACAGAAGGCAAGCCAAATGGATGCGACCATACCTCTGAAGCCAAAGAAGCCTCAGAGAGATCGCTGCCAGCACTGAGATGCTTACAATGCCACTGGATCCACAAGACTTTCCACCCATTGGCCTGTGATTATCCTGCATTCAGCATCACTGCACAGGTTTTATGGGTCTGAAAAGGAATTTATAGATTGGTATCAGACATATGGGCTAATATCAGACTTATGGATTTGATCTGCACTGGGCTGGGACGTTTGCTTAATGTACAATTACTGATTGATATAAAACTCTCTCTCTGGACTTATAAGGTAGAATTAGACCAGAACATGTACTCTGGTACAGACAGGAGCTGGAAACACAGGGAATCCTCGACAGATGATCCCTTCAGGACCAGTGGTGAGAGTGGCAATACCAGGAGGGTGGAGGGAAGGTGGGGTAGAAAGAGTGAACCAATTACAAGGATCTACATAAAACCTCTGCCCTGGGGGACGGACAACAGAAAAGTGGGGGAAGTGAGATGTTTGACGTGTAAGATATGCCAAAATAATTTATATATTATCAAGGATTTATGAGGGAGGGGGAGGAGGATGGAAGTGGGGAAATGAGGAGCTGATACCAAGGGCTCAAGTAGAAAGCAAATATTTTGAGAAGGATGAGGGCAACACATGTACAAATGCACTTGACACACAATGGGTGGATGGATGGATGGATGGATAGATGGATGGATGGATGGATGGATGAATGGATGGATGGATGGAATGACTGTGATAAGAATTGTATGAGCCCCCAATAAAATTATCAAGGGTTCATAAGGAGGGGGGAGTGGGGAGGGAGGAGAAAAATGAGGAGCAGGTGCCAGGGGCTTATGTGAAGAGCAAATGTTTTGACAATGATGAGGGCAATGAATGTATAAATGTGCTTTATAATGGATGGATGGATGGATTGTGATAAGAGTTGTATGAATCCCTAATATAATGATTAAATAATAGGGAAATGATTTTTAAAAACCACCAACTCTCTCTCATACACATGAGTCTCCCTCGATTTTCTCTAGCATACCCAGACTAATACACAGTTCGCCCCTGTCCTATAGGGCGTTTATGAGTTGGCATGGACTTGAGGGCAGTGGGTTTGTTAGGGCTTTGGAGTTCAGCAGGCCTTTGTTGGTGTGTTTGAGTCTATTTTTGTAGCTGTTGTGTGCAGGTCAGTGGCTCATCTTCCAGCACTCTATAGGACCATATTTTGTTGTGACCCATAAGGCTTTCATTTGTTAATATTTGGAAGTAGATCACCAAGTCTTTCTTCCTAGTCTGCCTTAGGCTAGAGCAGTGGTTCTCAATCTGTGGGTTGTGACCCCTTTTGGGGTCCAGCGACCTTTTAACACGAGTCACCCGATTCATGGCAGTAGCAAAATTACAGTTATGAAGTAGCAAGGAAAATGATTTTATGGTTGGGGGTCACCACAACATGAGGAATTGTATTAAAGTAAGGTTGAGCACCACAGGGCTCGAGGTTCCACTGAAGCCTGCCCATCATTGCTGACCCTTCTGGGGTTTGTCATATCGGTGGCACGGCTTCCAATTTCACAGCAACACTCTAGCTACCACTGCACCACGAACTGATAGACAGGTGGTGGACTGTTCTTAAAAGCCACCTGAGTTACGATGCTTTGTTTTGACAGCCCTGGAAAATGGATACAGAATCTAGTTTCATAGTCAATGCAAGACACACCTTGGGGCCGTAGGGATGGCATGAAGTGAATAGATTCAAAGTATATTTTAGGGAGAGGAAGGTTGACAGTTAATGCCTGGGGGGGTGTGCAAGAAGGAAGGAAGCAGAGACACCATTGATATTAAATGCCTGAGTTACGACAGGAATTTCCAGGGAAGCTGGTGAGTCATGATGGGAGAATTTCACACTCCCCTGGGACAGGGGGAGCATTGATTAGTTTATATGTCTGCGCATCTTCTCAGACAATAGAGGCTTTGTCATCCTCAAATGAAGCATGCAGTTGGAGCTCAGAGAGGGCATGCAGTGCAAATGAAGACTGGGTTGGTTGAGATGGGTGGTCCAGGGCCACTAGTCAATTCTGAGGAGCTTCAGCAAACCTGCCCAGTGTCTCTTGGAGAGTGGGCATGTCTCATAGCCACAAAGGGCCTTTTAATGTTTTACCTCCCACTGCAGCAGCGTGAGGCTCTATCAGCTCATCCTTGAAAGGAAACATACTACCTGCCATCAGGTTCATTTCTTCAAAAAGGATGGAATAATACAAATGAAAGACTACAATTTGAAGGGGTCTTAGGCAGACTATCAGGCTCATTAAAGCTTCATTTATTAAAACTTCATTATTCAGAGACATTCTCCCAGTAGGATGTATGCTGGGGTGGGGGTGGGCATGAGGAGGAAGGCTTGGAGCAGGGTAGGGGAACAACCCCACACCCCCAAAAAATACCTTCCCACGAAGCATTTCCAGTGGGCACAGATTAGATAGAAGTTTCATCCTCTGGTCACTTGATGTTTGTCCCTCTCTTTTATCTGAATGCTCTTTCCACATTGCTCAGATGAAGCATCAAATTTATATTAAAATGCAAGTTAGGAAGCATCATCCCCAACCAACCCTGTTCATCAAAATGGTAGTGCTCTCGCCGGGTACCCTGAGTTCCGTTTGTCAACTAGTTGAAGCAGTTGAGCTGGGGCTCTGTGAGGCCCAGGAGCATGAGTTCATTAATATCCGACCCATAATGCCTTGCTGTGTTTGTGCCAACAAACACCTGTCACTCCTTACCTAAGGATTTACTCACTCCTTGAAACAGGCATTTATTTACACACAGTTTGACCTCATGATGGTGTTCAGCAGATGTGGATCTTACTTATTTGCATTGTTCTGTGACAGTTGCAAAATTCGTTAGTGGCTCAGGGATCAATCCTCTGTGGACTGCCCTGAAGCTAGATGAAGCAAGCGGGTTCTTGCTGATTCATCCTCCCTCCTTAGGATTGCTTGCTAGTCAGAATAACATAGTGCCCATTAAAGAAACTGCCTGTATCAGTTTAAATTTGTGACATGGGGGGGAGGGAGGGTCATGATGACAAGTGACAGAAACTGACGCTTGACTAACTTAGGGGAAAAGGCCTAATGGTGGATAAATGGTGGGAAGACAAGAACATGTGGCAAATGCCTGGGCAATCTCAGGGCTGTGAAGCAGGTACTGGCGAAACACTCCTCCTGAGGCCAAAGCGTGCCCTCTGTAGTACATTAAATCACATTCACACACACCCATTCATGTTCACATGGAACCTGAGGCTATGGCCTTACTTGGAGAGGAGGTCCTGGCAGATGTGCTTAGTTAAGGATTTCAAGAGCTCCATCTTTCTGGGTTTAGATTTCAGATGGATGCTACATGCACTGATTGGTGTGTTCTTATAAGAAGAGGACTGGGCACACAGAGACCCCGTGTGAAGACACTGGCAGAGATTGGATCAGTGCATCTACAAGCCAAGAAATATCAAGGATTAGCAGCAGTGACCAGAAGCAGAGAGAGGCTACTTTGATTCTCCTTCAGAGCTCTCAGAAGGAATGAATCTTGCCCACACCTTAATTTTAACCCTTGGCCCTTCAGAAAAGTGAGAGAACAAATGCCTGCTGTTTAAGTCACTCGATTGGTAGCCATTTGTTACAGCTACCCAAAAGAACCATTATGGATTGATCTGTAGCCCCCTCAAAATATGTGAGAAATTTGAACCTTGGTGGACATGATCCTGTTTGAAAAGAATGGAGTTCTTTTGTAATATAAATGAGGCCCTATGGCCACTGGAGATCCCCTCATAGAGGGGTTTAGAAGAGGAGATGGGTCAGTCAGGGTGCGAGGTAGTACCGATGAAGAACACAGCTTTCCCCCAGATCCTGGATGCTTCCTGCCCCCAACTACCATGATCCAAATTCTACCTTGCAGGGCTGGATATGGCAGAGGTTGTACACTGGTGCATACGGGGGCGGGAGGCACAGGGAATCCAGGGTGGATGATACCTTCAGGACCAAAGGTTGAGGGGCGATGCTGGGAGAGTGGAGGGTGAGTGGGTTGGAAAGGGGGAACTGATTACGAGGATCCACATGTGACCTCCTCCCTGGGAGATTGACAGCAGAGAAGGGGGGGAAGGAAGACTCGGGATAGAGCAAGATATGACAAAATAACAATGTATAAATTACCAAGGGTACATGAGGGAGGGGGAAGCAGGGAGCGAGAGGAAAAAAAAGGAGAACTGATGCAAAGGGCTTAAGTGGAGAGCAAATGCTTTGAGAAGGATTGGGGCAGGGAATGTGCGGATGTGCTTTATACAGTTGATGTATGTATATGTATGAATTGTGATAAGAGTTGTATGAGCCCCTAATAAAATGTAAAAAAAAGAAAATGATTAGGGCAAAGAATGTACAGATGTGCTTTATACAATTGGTGTATGTATATGTATGGATTGTGATAAGAGTTGTATGAGTCCCTAATAAAATGTTAAAAAAAATGAGGCCATATGAGAATAGGCTTGAGCTTAAACCTAAACACTTCTGAGTTAAAGGCCAGGATAGACCCAGTAACACACAGTACGGGGAGAAAAATAGCGAGGAATGCCAAGGAACTTTCTGGTATCCACAAAGAAGGACCCTGACCTAGAGTCGCACCCCAAATTTGAACCTGTAAGCTCCAAAGCAGGGGGAAAAGTGTTTTAAGGCTACTGACTTGTTGGATAATTTTTGGTTAAGGAAATTAAGACAAGAACTTAAGACATCCTCCAATCCTTCCTCTGGCTTCGTTCCATTTTTCTCACATTCAAGAGTCCTCCCAGAGGATTCAGTCAGGTGGTGGTTGTTGTTGTTGTTCAGTGTCATAGGGAGGGTTTGGATTCATTGTGACCATACATACAACATAATCATACACTACCCGGTCCTGTACCATTCTCACAGTTGTTCTTAAGTTTGAGCCCATTGTTGCAGCCACTGTGTCAATCCCTTTTGTTGAGGGCCTTCCTCTTTTTCATTGCCCCTCTACTTTCCAGAACACGATGTCCTGCTCCAGGGACTGATCTCTCCGGACAACATGTCAAAGTTAAGGCGAAGTCTCATTATCCTTGCCCTGAGGAACATTCTGGCTGTACTTCATCCAAGTTAGATGGGTTTGTTCTTTTGGCAGTCCATGGTACATTCATTACTCTTTTACATCACTAATAATCAAATATATCTATTCTTCTTTGGTCTTCCTTATTCAGTGTTCAACTTTCACATGAATATGAGACAGTTGAAAATACCATGGCCTGGGTCAACCCGCCCCAGTCCTCAAAGTAATCTCTTGCTTTTCAACACTTTAAAGAGGTCTCATGTAGCAGATTTGACTAGTGAAATGTGTCATTTGTTCTCTTCTCTGCTGCTTCCATGAGAATTGATTGTGGATTCAAGCAAGACAAAATCCTTGACAATTTCGATCTTTCCTCCATTTATCATGATGTTATCAATAGGTCCAGTTGTGAGGGTCTGGGCTTTCTTTACATTGAGTCATAATCCAAACTGAAGGCTTTAATCCTTCATCTTCAACAGCAAGTGAATCAAGTCCTTCTCATTTTCAGCAAAATTGTGTCATCTGTATAATGCAGGTTGTTAATAAGCCTTCCTCCAACCTGATGCTCCATCAGGCACTGCCCCTTAATGAGTTTAGGTCATGAAGGATAGTCCTCCATAGGCACATTGATTATTACACTACCCCCCTCACATAATAAATTCAGAGAGAGAAAATTTCCCCAAAGCAATGGAAAGCTTACTAGAGAAGTGGAGGGTGCTCAAAGCCAAAGGTGACACAAACTGGAAGTCAATACTAGTTTTCAATACTTGCAGTTACCTAATAGTTCACTGCACTATCTACGAAAAGGTGAGGAGAACTGGGGCAATTCCATTAAAAAAAGACAATGCAGGGTATATAAGTCCGTCATTCCTCTGGAGAAGAAAAACACATAGTTGGGTTGTAGAGCTTTGTTTGCTAATCAACCGAATGTAGTTGTAAGGCAGGGGTATGTGTGCACGCATGTGTGTGCGTGTGTGTGTGTGTGTTGAAGGGAAGGGCTTGCCATTCTATTTCATAGCCAGGAGAAAGATGAGCCTCTTCCCATATCTTTTGCTCTGTGGCAAGTAACTGATCTACAAGGAACTTTTATTTGACAAGGACATTGCCGAGAAAAAAAACGGGGAGCTTGTGTTCATCTCTGCTGAGAGGTGGAGTCAAAGAGATGGGCTTTATGACAGACACCCTGATCGTGCAACCAAACTATGAAATGGCCTCATACATTCAACACACATTTGCTGCACCTCCCCAGTGTGCTGCCCACATATTACCAGGCAGAGTGTTTTATGGGCAGCATTTTAGAGTTAGGCAGGCAGAGGGAGTGTCTTTGTGGGTGTTGCCTTTACCAGTCCTTGGATTGTTCTGGGACAGGCATGTCTTTTTCCTCTAAAGTAACTGATCGCGTGTAAAGAAGGAGTATGTATATACTCAGTAAGACGGGTTAAACCAAACCCAACCTATGACAATCATCTCAATTGGAACACATAGCAACCCTATACAAATACCCGTAGGGTTTCCAAGTTTGTAACTCTTTTGGGGGGTCAACTACCATATCCTTCTCTTGCAGAACCACTACAGAGTTGACCGTTGTGTTAGCAGCTGAATGCTTAATCACTGTGCCCATTTTGTTTGCTGAGCCGCCCTCAAAACACTGAACAGGTTTTCTGGGTACCAAGTATGTCCACTTCTATGTCTGACATAGGGTGTTTGCTGAGCCGCCCTCAAATCACTGAAAAGGTTTTCTGGGTACCAAGTATGTCCACTTCTATATCTGGCATAGGGTGTTTTCTCCAAGTTGATAGGAGGTGCAAATCAGTTACTAGGGGTTTGGCAGAGTCAGTATGGAAACTGCGAGGGTGTGTGAAATTTGAACCAGAGTAGAACAATTCCAAGACACTTCCTAGGGATTCCTGGCATATAATATGCAAATGATAGTCAAGATATATAACTGTGTCTCTGTTCTTGGTTCTGTCAGTACCTGGTGTGGCCACAAAGGAGAAACCTGTTCTCCTGCTATTTTGAGCATCTAGTGTGAATGACAGGAGATAAGTCACATGCTAATGAACCCTGGTGGTGTAGTAGTTAAGCACCATGGTGCCCGGCTATCAAAGGATATAGCGTCTGGGGTCTTAAAGACTGGAAGATAAACAGGGGACCATCTAGCTAAGAAACAACAAAGCCCACATAGAAAAGGCACACCAGCCTACCCCAACATGATCGCTGAAGACAAAGCGGGTGCATAAGCACATGCGAGCATGTTTTCTTGATGTGCAATCACCCTTTACATGCAACTCTCTTATACATACATGTTTCTGTGGATTTGTTTCTCAAATGCACCCAGACTAACATAAGCAGCGTGGAACGCATTTAAGAAGCCTAGACAAGGGCAGGGAAGGATATTCGGAGGGACTGGATCCAGAATTAGAGAGGAAGGAGCCCTGGTGGCAAAACGGGCTGCTAGCTCCCTGTCCCAAGGGGGACAATGAGACTACTGGCTCCCATGAAGATTTACAGTCTTGAAAACTCCATATAGGGTCACTGTGGTTGGAATCTACTGGACGGCAGTGACCTTTTGGTATTGAAGGTGGAAGCCACCAATGACTTCCTGCCATTGAGCCAAGGAGCCTCCGGAGAGTGTGTGAATTTCGGGAATGTAGTGAACAACCTCTGCACATCTGCTTTTCGTGCTGCCCAAGTCATGCCCTTGGCCTTTGCTTAAACATATTCATCCAGAAGTGAACCATCACAGCTGCTCCCTCGGAAGCTGGGGGCTGAGCTCTCTGGTTCCACTCTGTCAGCATTTCTGGTACGGGTACCTCCCCTCTGCCCCGGCACAGGCAATGTGCTTTTGGAAGCAATGCTCCCTGGGTAGTGGGTGTGATTTGCCTCCTCTGGCCTAACATGATGAATGCTGAGAGGGGGTGGATCCTAGGGGATTAAACTCTCTGAACTTTACCTAGCCCTGGGGAAAACTTATTATTTAAAGTAAGTTTTAGACAGAATCTTTAGAAAGATAAATTGTTAACTTTATGTACACAATTACTCCCCAACACATAGGCTCAACCTCATAGGCTGTGGATGACCTTGAGCAGGTGCTCAGTCACAATGGGTTTCTATCAGGATTGAGAGTTCAGCTCTCTCAACTCTCCAACTGGTTATTAGCACCATAGTCGCGTTTCTATTTATGTAATTACTTTGTTTTAAGGGGGAAAAGACTCCCAATTCAACTATATTTTATTAGGAACTCCTTTGCTAAGTTTTACACAAGAAAAAGGCACACACTGCTGTTCTGGATGAAGGAGAGCATCCGCATAAGGCCAAAATGGTGTCGGAAGGACCCACAGCCACAGTGACTTAAATAAAATGACACCCATTCTGTCCTGCTGACTCTGACTCATAATGACTCTGTGTAGGGATCCTGAAGTTGCTACCTTTCCAGGAAGCAATAACCTCATCTTTCTCCTGTGGAATGACTAGTGGCTTTGAACCAGCGACCTTGCTCTTAATAGTCCAACACTATCCAGCATTACCACCTGGGCTCCTGAAAATTTAAACAAAACATAGAATACAAACAACTTTGTCACAAAATTGTGACTGAAGACAGATCAAATCATGGAGTTTCAGGAGGGCCTGTGAGAGCATGAGCGGGACCTTCATTGGGATGTGCACACTACCGTATATCGTTGAGTCTGGCCCGGGGAGTGGACGCAAGCACACTGCCTGAGGGACAAGCTTTCCACTGCCAGTCAGCAGTAGGAAAGAACTCAATGGCGGCTGAATCTGTGGCCCCTCAAAATGGATGTAGGGTCTCCACATAGACTCTCACTGTGAGCCACAGCCTATTGCTCAAAATTTAAGCTCAAGTAAGACTTAAACGCCAAACATTCTGTTTCCTTAAAATAGGGTACTGCCAGGATCAGCTAGAAGTCTGCATGACCTATCAGATCTCAACGCCGATCTCAAATCACTTCACATGATCCCTTCTACCAGTCATGTCAAGGACAACTAGAGGTCTGCATGAGCGAGCCCAAATCGCCTCCTCACTTATCCATTCCAGAGGCTGTGCCTGTATAATCTATCGACTAACACATTCCCATATGCCGTGGTTATGAAACCAACCATCATGCTGGAATAAGGACCAATCAGGATGCAAGGGTCAGGGTCAATGGGAAAGCAAAATAGGGACTGTGGGGAGCCAAGAGGGGTCCCTTCACTCAATCCCTAAACCTGATCTAATGTCACTAGACTGGGGTCTTCTTCACATCTCAAGGGCACCCGATTCATGATTGAAGTGAATTGTGCTTATTCAATCTTTGTTCTGCTTGCTGTCCTGCTGTGCTGCATCCTCTTCTTGCTTTTTTGTGCATGGCTCCCTCTGTTGTGGTGACAAATGGCCTGAGAGGGATTTGATATAGGGAGAAAGCCCACCCACATCAACTGTCACCAGAAGCAGACACTAAGTCCATTTCTCTCACCTCACAGAACTATGCACACCAGACACTGGTAGGGCTGCCTGGGAGGGGAACACTTAGTGCAGTGGTTCTCAACTTGTGGGTTGCGACCCCTTTGGGAGTCATATGACCCTTTTACAGGGCTCACCCAATTCATAACTGTAGCAAAATTACAGTGATGAAGTAGCAAAAAATCATTTAATGGTTGGGGGAGGGGGGCATCACCACAACAAGAGGACCTGTATTAGGAAGGTTGAGAACCACTGCCAGAGTCTGTTTAGGACTTTGCTGCCCTCAAGGTCATCAGACATTCCTGAAGGCAGAGCCGCTGCTGGAAGCCCATCTGGGAAATGGCCTGAAGACAGGTCCAAACCAAATGCACCCTCACCCTCCTAGATCCTAATCATAGGAGGCATAGAAATGCTCCCTGCCACTTCGTAGACTGTAAGTCCATGGGAGCAGAAAGCCTCCTCTTTCTCCCTTTGAGTGGTGGCTGGTGAGTTCAAACTGCTCACTTTATGGCTAACATAACCCACAGACCAGCTCCCCCTGAGCTCAGTTTGGTTTGCCGCACAGCCTTAGGTTTAGGGAGCCCCTGGCCTGGGGCACCACAGCCCTTAGGTTTAGGGAGCCCCACGCCAGGGGCGCCCCAGCCCTTAGGCTTAGGGAGCCCCTGGCCTGGGGCGCCACAGCCCTTATGCTTAGGGAGCCCCAGGCCTGGGGCTCCCAAGCCCTTAAGCGTAGGGAGCTCCTGGCCTGAGGTGCCCCAGCCCTTAGGCTTACGGAGCCCCGGGCGTGGGGCACCCCTGCCCTTAGGTTTTGGGAGCTCCAGGCCAGGCGCGCCCCAGCCCTAGTCTTAGGGAGCCCCAGGCCTTTGGCGCCCCAGCCCTTAGGCTTAGGGAGCCCCAGGCTGGGGTGCTCCAACTCTTAAGCATAGGGAGCCCCAGGCCTGGGGAGCCCCAGCCCTTAGGCTTAGGGAGCCCCAGGCCCAGGGCACCACAGCCCTTAGGCTTAGGGAACCCCAGGCCTGGGGCGCTCCAGCACTTAGGCTTAGGGAGCACCTGGCCTGGGACGCCCCAGCCCTTAGGCTTAGGGAGCCCCAGGCCTGGGGCGCCCCTGCCCTTAGTCTTTGGAAGCCTCAGGTCTGTTGAGCCCCAGCCCTTAGTCTTTGGAAGCCTCAGGTCTGTTGCGCCCCAGCCCTTAGGCTTAGGGAGACCCAGGCCTGGGACGCATCAGCCCTTAGGCTTAAGGGGCCCCAGGAATGGGGCGCCCCAGCCCTTAGGCTTAGGGAGCCCCAGGCCTGGGGCACCCAAGCCCTTAGGCTTTGGGAGCCCCAGGCCTTAGCTTTAGGGAGACCTAGGCCTTGGGCGCCCCAGCCCTTAGGGTTAGGGAGCCCCAGGCCTGGGGCGCCCAAGCTCTTAGGCTTAGGGAGCCCCAGGCCAGGGGCACCACAGCCCTTAGGGTTAGGGAGCCCCAGGCCTGGGGCGCCCCAGCCTTTAGCCTTAGGGAGCCCTAGGCCTCGGGCGCCTAGACCTTAGGCTTAGTTAGCCCCAGTCCTGGGGCGCCCCAGCCCTTAGGCTTTTGGAGCCCCAGGCCTAGGGTGCCCCAGCCCTTAGGCTTAGGGAGCCTCAGGCCTGGGGCGCCCCAGCTCTAAGGCTTCGGGAGCCCCTGGCATGGGGCGCCCCAGCCCTTAGGCATTGGGAGCACCAGGACTGGGACGCCCCAGCCCATAGGTTTTTTGAGCCCCAGGCCTGGGGCGCCCCAGCCCTTAGGCTTAAGTAGCCCCAGACCTGGGACTCCTCAGCCCTTGGGTTTTGGGAGCCCCAGGCCTGGGGGGCCCCAGCACTTAGGCTTTGGGAGCCCCAGGCCTGGTGAGCCCCAGCTCTTAGATTAAGGAGCCCCTGGCCTGAGGCACCCCAACACATAGGCTTAGGGAGCCCCAGGCCTGGTGCGCCCCATCAATTAGGCTTAGAGAGTCCCCGGCGTGGGGCGCCCAGCCCTTGGGCTTAGTTAGCCCCAGTCTTGGGGCGCAACAGCCCTTAGGCTTTTGGGAGCCCCAGGCCTAGGTCGCCCCAGCCCATAGGCTTAGGGAGCCTCAGGCCTGCGTCGCCCCAGCCCTAAGGCTTAGGGAGCCCCAGGCCTGGGGCGCCCCATCCCTTAGGCTTTTGGAACCCCAGGCTTGTGGCGCCCCAGCCCTTTGGCTTAGGGAGCCCCAGCCTATTGAGCCCCAGCTCTTTAACTTAGGGAGCCCCTGGCCAGGGACGCCACAACACTTAGGCTTAGGGAGCCCCAGGCCTGGGGTGCCCCAGCCCTTAGGCTTCAAGATCCCCAGGCCTTGGGCGCCCCAGCCCTTAGGCTTTGGGAGCCCCAGGACTGGGACGCCACAGCCCTTAGGCTTTGGGAGCCCCAGGCCTGGGGCGTCGCAGCCCTTAGGCTTAGGGAGCCCCAGACCTGGGGCGCCCCAGCCCTGGGTCGCCCCAGCCTTTAGCCTTAGGGAGCCCTAGGCCTGGGGCGCCCAGCCCTTAGGCTTAGTTAGCCCCAGTCCAGGGGCGCCCCAGCCCTTAGGCTTTGGGAGGCCCAAGCCTAGGGTGCCCCAGCCCTTAGGCTTAGGGAGCCTCAGGCATGGGGCGCCCCAGCCCTAAGGCTTAGGGAGCCCCTGGTATGGGGTAGCCCATCCCTTAGGCTGTGGGAGCCCAAGGCCTGGGGCGCCGCAGCCCTTAGGCTTAGGGTGCCCCAGGTCTGGGACGCCTCAGCCCTTGGGCTTTGGGAGCCCCTGGCCTGGGGCGGCCCAGCCCTTAGGCTTTGGGAGCCCCAGGCCTGGTGAGCCCCAGCTCTTAGATTAGGGAGCCCCTATCATGGGGCACCCCAGCCCTTAGGCTTAGGGAGCCACAGGCCTGGTGCGCCCCAGCAAATAGGCTTAGGGAGCCCCAGGCCTGGGTCGCCCCAGCCCTTAGGCTAAGAGAGCCCCAGACATGCGGCCCCCAGCAATTAGGCTTAGGGAGCACCAGGCCTGTGGCGCCCCAGCCCTTGGGCTTAGAGAGACCCAGGCCTGGGGTGCCCCAGCCCTTAGGCTTTGGGAGCCCCAGGCCTGGGGCGCCGCAGCCCTTGGGCTTTGAGAGACCCAGGCCTGGGGCCCCGTAGCCCTAAAGCTTAGGGACCCCCACACCTGGGGCGCACCAGCCCTGGGTCGCCCCAGCACTTAGCATTAGGGAGCCCCAGGCCTGGGGCACCCAGCCTTAGGCTAAGTTAGCCCCAGTCCTGGGGCACCCCAGCCCTTAGGCTTTGGGAGCCCCAGGCCTTGGGCGCCCCAGCCCTTAGGCTTAGGGAGCCTCAGGCCTGGGGCGCCCCAGCCCTAAGGCTTAGTGAGCCCCTGGCATGGGGCACCACAGCCCTTAGGCTGTGGGAGCCCAAGGCTTGGGGCGCCCCAGCCCTTAGGCTTAGGGAGCCCCAGGCCTGGGGCGCCCCAGCCCTTACGCTTTGGAGCCCCAGGGCTGGGGCATCCCAGCCCTTAGGTTTTGGGAGCCTGATGCCGTGGCGCCCAAGCCCTTAGGCTTTTGGAGCACCAGGACTGGGACGCCCCAGCCCATAGGTTTTGGGAGCCCCAGGCATGGGGCGCCCCAACCCTTAGGTTTGGGAGCCTGAGGCC
Source organism: Tenrec ecaudatus (assembly GCF_050624435.1). NCBI lineage: Eukaryota > Metazoa > Chordata > Mammalia > Afrosoricida > Tenrecidae > Tenrec > Tenrec ecaudatus. The sequence goes on from NW_027459279.1 coordinate 234,956, forward strand.
GGGTCGCCCCAGACCTTAGTCTTCGGGAGCCCCCAGCCTGGTGCGCCTCAGCCCTTAGGCTTTGGGAGCCCCAGGCATGGGACGCCCCAGCCCATAGGTTTTGGGAGCCCCCGGCCTGTGGCGCCCCAGCCCTTAGGCTTTGGAACCCCAGGCATGGGGCGCACCAGCCCTTAGGCTTTGGGAGCCCGAGGCCTGGGGCGCCCCAGCCCTTAAGCTTAGGGAGCCCCAGGCCTGGGACGCCACAGCCCTTAGGCTAAGGGAGCCCCAGGCCTGGGGCGCCCCAACCCTTAGGCTTTGGGAGCCCCAGACCTGGGGCGCCCCAGCCCTTAGGCTTTGGGAGCGCCAGGCCTGGGGCGCCCCCACACTTAGGCTTAGGGAGCCCTCGGCCTGAGGCTCCCCACACCTTAAGCTTAGGGAGCCCCAGGCCTGAGGCGCCCCATTCCTTAGGCTTTGGGAGCCCCAGGCCTGGGGCGCCCTAGCCCTTAGGCTTAGGGAGCCTCAAGCCTGCGTCGCCCCAGCCCTAAGGCTTAGGGAGCCCCAGGCCTGGGGCGCCCCATCCCTTAGGCTTTTGGAACCCCAGGCTTGGGGCGCCCCAGCCCTTTGGCTTAGGGAGCCCCAGGCCTTTTGAGCCCCAGCTCTTTAACTTAGGGAGCCCCTGGCCAGGGACGCCACAACACTTAGGCTTAGGGAGCCCCAGGCCTGGGGTGCCCCAGCCCTTAGGCTTCGGGATCCCCAGGCCTTGGGCGCCCCAGCCCTTAGGCTTTGGGAGCCCCAGGACTGGGGCGCCCCAGCCCTTAGGCTTTGGGAGCCCCGGGCCTGGGGCGACGCAGCCCTTAGGCTTAGGGAGCCCCAGACCTGGGGCGCCCCAGCCCAGGGTGCCCCAGCCTTTAGCCTTAGGGAGCCCTAGGCCTGGGGCGCCCAGCCCTTAGGCTTAGTTAGCCCCTGTCCAGGGGCGGCCCAGCCCTTAGGCTTTGGGAGCCCCAAGCCTAGGGTGCCCCAGCCCTTAGGCTTAGGGAGCCTCAGGCATGGGGCGCCCCAGCCCTAAGGCTTAGGGAGCCCCTGGCATGGGGTACCCCATCCCTTAGGCTGTGGGAGCCCAAGGCCTGGGGCGCCGCAGCCCTTAGGCTTAGGGTGCCCCAGGTCTGGGACGCCTCAGCCCTTGGGCTTTGGGAGCCCCTGGCCTGGGGCGCCCCAGCCCTTAGGCTTTGGGAGCCCCAGGCCTGGTGAGCCCCAGCTCTTAGATTAGGGAGCCCCTATCATGGGGCACCCCAGCCCTTAGGCTTAGGGAGCCACAGGCCTGGTGCGCCCCAGCAAATAGGCTTAGGGAGCCCCAGGCCTGGGTCGCCCCAGCCCTCAGGCTTAGAGAGCCCCAGACATGTGGCCCCCAGCAATTAAGCTTAGGGAGCACCAGTCCTGTGGCGCCCCAGCCCTTGGGCTTAGAGAGTCCCAGGCTTGGGGTGCCCCAGCCCTTAGGCTTTGGGAGCCCCAGGCCTGGGGCGCCGCAGCCCTTGGGCTTTGAGAGACCCAGGCCTGGGGCCCCGTAGCCCTAAAGCTTAGGGACCCCCACACCTGGGGCGCACCAGCCCTGGGTCGCCCCAGCACTTAGCATTAGGGAGCACCAGGCCTGGGGCACCCAGCCCTTAGGCTAAGTTAGCCCCAGTCCTGGGGCACCCCAGCCCTTAGGCTTTGGGAGCCCCAGGCCTTGGGCGCCCCAGCCCTTAGGCTTAGGGAGCCTCAGGCCTGGGGCGCCCCAGCCCTAAGGCTTAGTGAGCCCCTGGCATGGGGCACCACAGCCCTTAGGCTGTGGGAGCCCAAGGCTTGGGGCGCCCCAGCCCTTAGGCTTAGGGAGCCCCAGGTCTGGGACGGCTCAGCCCTTGGGCTTTGGGAGCCCCTGGCCTAGGGCGGCCCAGCCCTTAGGCTTTGGGAGCCCCAGGCCTGGTGAGCCCCAGCTCTTAGATTAGGGAGCCCCTATCATGGGGCACCCCAGCCCTTAGGCTTAGGGAGCCACAGGCCTGGTGCGCCCCAGCAAATAGGCTTAGGGAGCCCCAGGCCTGGGTCGCCCCAGCCCTCAGGCTTAGAGAGCCCCAGACATGTGGCCCCCAGCAATTAAGCTTAGGGAGCACCAGGCCTGTGGCGCCCCAGCCCTTGGGCTTAGAGAGTCCCAGGCTTGGGGTGCCCCAGCCCTTAGGCTTTGGGAGCCCCAGGCCTGGGGCGCCGCAGCCCTTGGGCTTTGAGAGACCCAGGCCTGGGCCCCGTAGCCCTAAAGCTTAGGGACCCCCACACCTGGGGCGCACCAGCCCTGGGTCGCCCCAGCACTTAGCATTAGGGAGCCCCAGGCCTGGGGCACCCAGCCCTTAGGCTAAGTTAGCCCCAGTCCTGGGGCACCACAGCCCTTAGGCTTTGGGAGCCCCAGGCCTTGGGCGCCCCAGCCCTTAGGCTTAGGGAGCCTCAGGCCTGGGGCGCCCCAGCCCTAAGGCTTAGTGAGCCCCTGGCATGGGGCACCACAGCCCTTAGGCTGTGAGAGCCCCAGGTCTGGGGCGCCCCAGCCCTTAGGCTTAGAGAGCCCCAGACCTGGGGCGCCCTAGAAATTAGGCTTAGGGATCCCCATGCCTGGGGCGTCACAGCCCTTAGGCTTAGGGTGCCCCAGGCCTGGGACGCCTCAGCCCTTGTGCTTTGGGAGCCCCAGGCCTGGGGCGCCCCAGCATTTAGGCTTTGGGAGCCCCAGGCCTGGTGAGCCCCAGCTCTTAGACTTAGGGAACCCCTGGCCTGAGGCGTCCCAGCACTTAGGCTTTGGGAGCCCCAGGCCTGGGGCGCCCCAGCCCTTAGACTTGGAGAACCCCAGACTTGGTGCACCCCAGCAATTAGGCTTAGGGAGCACTAGGCCTGGGTCGCCCCAGCCCTTAGGCTTATAGAGCCCCAGACATGCGCTGCCCCAGCAATTAGGCTTAGGGAGCACTAGGCCTGAGTGCCCCAGCCCTTACGCTTTGGGAGCCCCAGGCCTGGGGCGCCGCAGCCCTTAGGCTTTGGGAGCCCGAGGCCTGGGGCGCCGCAGCCCTTAGGCTTAGGGAGCCCCAGACCTGGGGCGCCACAGCCTTTAGCCTTAGGGAGCCCCAGGCCTGGGGCGCCCAGCCCTTATTCTTAGTTAGCCCCAGTCCTGGGGCGCCCCAGCCCTTATTCATAGTTAGCCCCAGGCCTAGGGCGCCCCAGCCCTTAGGCTTAGGGAGCCTCAGGCCTGGGGTGCCCCAGCACTAAGGCTTAGGGAGCCCCTGGCATGGGGCACCCCAGCCCTTAGGTTTAGGGAGCCCCAGGCCTGGGGTGCCCAAGCCCTTAGGCTTTGGGATCCCCAGACCTGGGGCGCCCCAGCCCTTAACTTTGGGAGTGACAGGCCTGTGGTGCCCCAGGCCTTAGGCATTGGAACCCCAGTCATGGGGCGCCCCAGCCCTTAGGCTTAGGGAGCCCCAGGCCTGGGGCGCCCCAGCCCTTAGGCTTAGGGAGCCCCAGGCCTGGAGCGCCCCAGCCCTTAGGCTTAGGGAGCCCCAGGCCTGGGGTGCCCCAGCCCTTAGGCTTAGGGAGCCCCAGGCCTGGAGCGCCCCAGCCCTTAGGCTTTGGGAGCGCCAGGCCTGTGGCGCCACAGCCCTTAGGCTTTGGGAGCCCCAGGCAAGGGACGCCCAAGCCCATAGGTTTTGGGAGCGCCAGGCCTTGGGCGCCCCCGCCATTAGGCGTAGTGAGCCCCAGGCCTAGTGAGCCCCAACTCTTAGGCTTAGGGAGACCCAGTCCTGGGTCGCCCCACCCCTTAGGCTTAGAAAGCCCCAGATTTGGGGTGCCCCAGCAATTAGGCTTACGGAGCCCCAGGCCTGGGGCGCCCCAACCCTTAGGGTTTGGGAACCCCAGTCCTGGGAGCGCCCCAGCCTTTAGGCTTAGGGAACCCCAGGCCTGTGGCACTCCAGCCCTTAGGCTTAGGGAGCCCCAGGCCTGGGTCGCCCCTGCCCTTAGGCTTTGGGAGCCCCAGGCCTGGGGCGCCCCAGCTCCTCGGCTTAGGTTGCCCCAGGCCTGGGGCGCCCCAGCCCGTAGATTTGGGAGCCCCAGGCCTGGTGTGCCCCAGCCCTTAGACTTTGGGAACCCCAGGCCAGGGCGCCCCCGCCCTTAGGCGTAGGCATTCCCAGGCCTGGTGAGCTCTAGCTCTTAGACATATGTAGCCCCTGGCCCCGGGTGCCCCAGCACTTAGGCTAAGGGAGCCCCATGCCTGGGGCGCCCCAGCACTTAGGCTTAGGGAGCCCCAGGCCTAGGACGCCTCAGCCCTTAGGTTTTGGGAGCCCCAGGCATCAGGCGCCTCAGCCCTTAGGTTTTGGGAGCCCCAGGCCTGGGGCGCCCCAGCTCTTAGGATTTGGGAGCCCCAGGCCTGGTTCGCCCCAGCCCTTAGGCTTAGGGAGCCTCAGGCCAGGGTCGCCCCAGCAATTAGGCTTAAGGAGCCCCTGGCCTGGGGCGTACAGCCCTTAGGCTTTGGGAACCCCAGTCCTGGGCCGCCCCAGTCTTAGACTTAGGGAGCCTCAGGCCTGTGTCGCCCCAGCCCTTAGGCTTAGGGAGCCCCAGGCCCGTCGCCCCAGCCCTTAGACTTTGGGAGCCCCAAGCCTGGGGCGCCCCAGCCCTTAGGCTTAGGGAGCCCCAGGACTGAGGCGCCCCAGCCTTTAGGCTTAGGGAGCCCCAGGCCTGGGGCGCCCAATCCCTTAGGCTTTGGGAGCCCCAGGCCTGGAGCGCCCCAGCCCTTAGGCTTAGGGAGCCCCAGGCCTGGGGTGCCCCAGCCCTTAGGCTTAGGGAGCCCCAGGCCTGGAGCGCCCCAGCCCTTAGGCTTTGGGAGCGCCAGGCCTGTGGCGCCACAGCCCTTAGGCTTTGGGAGCCCCAGGCAAGGGACGCCCAAGCCCATAGGTTTTGGGAGCGCCAGGCCTTGGGCGCCCCCGCCATTAGGCGTAGTGAGCCCCAGGCCTAGTGAGCCCCAACTCTTAGGCTTAGGGAGACCCAGGCCTGGGTCGCCCCACCCCTTAGGCTTAGAAAGCCCCAGATTTGGGGTGCCCCAGCAATTAGGCTTACGAGGCCCCAGGCCTGGGGCGCCCCAACCCTTAGGGTTTGGGAACCCCAGTCCTGGGAGCGCCCCAGCCTTTAGGCTTAGGGAACCCCAGGCCTGTGGCACTCCAGCCCTTAGGCTTAGGGAGCCCCAGGCCTGGGTCGCCCCTGCCCTTAGGCTTTGGGAGCCCCAGGCCTGGGGCGCCCCAGCTCCTCGGCTTAGGTTGCCCCAGGCCTGGGGCGCCCCAGCCCGTAGATTTGGGAGCCCCAGGCCTGGTGTGCCCCAGCCCTTAGACTTTGGGAACCCCAGGCCAGGGCGCCCCCGCCCTTAGGCGTAGGCATTCCCAGGCCTGGTGAGCTCTAGCTCTTAGACATATGTAGCCCCTGGCCCCGGGTGCCCCAGCACTTAGGCTAAGGGAGCCCCATGCCTGGGGCGCCCCAGCACTTAGGCTTAGGGAGCCCCAGGCCTAGGACGACTCAGCCCTTAGGTTTTGGGAGCCCCAGGCATCAGGCGCCTCAGCCCTTAGGTTTTGGGAGCCCCAGGCCTGGGGCGCCCCAGCTCTTAGGATTTGGGAGCCCCAGGCCTGGGGCGCCCCAGCCCTTAGGCTTAGGGAGCCTCAGGCCAGGGTCGCCCCAGCAATTAGGCTTAAGGAGCCCCTGGCCTGGGGCGTACAGCCCTTAGGCTTTGGGAACCCCAGTCCTGGGCCCCCCCAGTCTTAGACTTAGGGAGCCTCCGGCCTGTGTCGCCCCAGCCCTTAGGCTTAGGGAGCCCCAGGCCCGTCGCCCCAGCCCTTAGACTTTGGGAGCCCCAAGCCTGGGGCGCCCCAGCCCTTAGGCTTAGGGAGCCCCAGGACTGAGGCGCCCCAGCCTTTAGGCTTTGGGAGCTCCAGGCCTGGGGCGCCCCAGCACTTAGGCTTAGGGATCCCGAGGCCTGAGGTGCCCCAGCCCTTAGGCTTAGGGAGCCCCAGGCCTGGGGCGCCCAATCCCTTAGGCTTTGGGAGCCCCAGGTCTGGGACGCCCCAGCCCTTAGGCTTTGGGAACCCCAGGGCTGGGGCGACGCAGCCCTTAGTCTTTGGGATCTCCTGGCCTGGGGCGCCCCAGCCCTTAAGCTTAGGGAGCCCCATCCTGGGGCGCCCTAGCCCTTAGGCTTAGGGTGCCCCAGGCCCGGGGCGCCACAGCCCTTAGGCTTAGGGAGCCCCAGACCTGGGGCGCCCATCCCTTAGGCTTAGTTAGCCCTAGTCCTGGGACGCCCCAGCCCTTAGGCTTAGGGAGCCTCAGGCCTGGGGCGCCCCAGCCCTAAGGCTTACAGAGCCCCTGGCATGGGGCACCCCAGTCCTTAGGCTGTGGGAGCCCAAGGCCTGGGGCGCCCAAGCCCTTAGGCTTAGGGAGCCCCAGGCCTGGGGCGCCCCAGCTCTTAAGCTTGGGAGCCCCAGGCCTGTAGCACCCCAGCCCTTAGGCTTTTGGAACCCCAGGCCTGGGGCGCCACAGCACTTAGGCTTAGGTAGCCCCAGGCCTGGGGCGCCCCAGCTCTTAAGCTTGGGAGCCCCAGGCCTGGGGCGCCCCAGCCCTTAGGCTTTGGGAGCCCCTGGCATGGGGTACTCCAGCCCTTAGGCTGTGGGAGCCCAAGGCCTGGGGCGCCCCAGCCCTTAGGCTTAGGGAGCCCCAGGCCTGGGCGCCCCAACTCTTAAGCTTGGGAGCCCCATGCCTGGGGCGCCCCAGCCCTTGGGCTTTGGGAGCCCAAGACCTGGGGCGCCCCAGCGCTTAGGCTTTGGCAGCCCCAGGCCTGGGGCGCGCCAGCCCTTAGGCTTTGGGAGCACCAGGATTGGGACGGCCCAGCACATAGGTTTTTTGAGCCCCAGGCCTGGGGCGCCCCAGCCCTTAGGCTTAAGTAAGCCCAGACCTGGGGCGCCCCAGCCTTTAGGCTTAGGGAGCCCCATGCATGTGGCGCCCCAGCCCTTTAACGTAGGGTGCCCCAGGCCTGGGACGCCTCAGCAATTAGGCTAAGGAAGCCCCAGGCCTGGGTCGCCCCAGCCCTTAGGCTTAGAGAGCCCCAGACATGCGGCGCCCCAGCAATTAGGCTTAGGCAGCCCCAGGCCTGGGGCGCCCCAGCCATTAGACTTAGGGAGCCCCAGGCCTGGGGCGCCCCAGCCCTTAGGCTTTGTGAGCCCCAGGCCAGGGACTCCTCATTCCTTGGGTTTTGGGAGCCCCAGGCCTCGGGCGCCCCAGCCCTTGGGCTTAGAGAGTCCCAGACCAGGGGTGCCCCAGCCTTTAGGCTTTTCGAGCCCCAGGCCTGGGGCGCCTCCGCCCTTACGCTTTGGGAACCCCAAGCCTTGGGGCGCCCTAGCCCTTAGGCTTAAGTAGCCCCACACCTGGGGCGCCCCAGCCCTTAGACTTAAGGAGCCCCTGGCCTGTGGCGCCCCAGCACTTAGGCTTAGGGAGCCCCAGGCCTGGGTCGCCCCAGCCCTTAGGCTTAGAGAGCCCCAGACATGCGGCGCCCCAGCAATTAGGCTTAGGCAGCCCCAGCCCTGGGGCGCCCCAGCCCTTAGGCTTAAGTAGCCCCAGACCAGGGCGCCCCAGCCCTTAGGCTTTGAAACCCCAGGCCTGGGGCGCCCCAGCCCTGAGGCTTTGGGAGCGCCAGGCCTGTGGCGCACCAGCCCTTAGGATTTGGGAGCCTCAGGCCTGCGACGCCCCAACCCTTAAGCTTTTGGAGCCTCAGGCATCTGCGCCCCAGCCCTTAGTTTTAGGGAGCCCCAGGCCTGGTGAGCCCCAGCTCTTAGACTTAGGAAGCCCCAGGCCAGGGTCGCCCCAGCCCTTAGGCTTATTGAGCCCCAGACCTGGGGCGCCCCAGCCCTTAGACTTACGGAACCCCAGGCCTGTGGCGCTCCAGCCCTTAGGCTTAGGGAGCCCCAGGCCTGGGTCGCCCCAGCCCTTAGGCTTTGGGAGCCCCAAGCCTGGGGCGCCCCAGCCCTTAGAATTAGGGATGCCCAGGCCTGGGGCGCCCCAGCCCTTAGGCTTTGGAACCCCAGTCCTGGGGCGCCCCAGCCTTTAAGCTTAGGGAACCCCAGGCCTCTGGCGCTCCAGCCCTTAGGCTTAGGGAGCCCCAGGCCTGTGTCGCCCCAGCCCTTAGGCTTTGGGAGCCCCAAGCCTGGGGCGCCCCAGTCCTTAGGCTTAGGGAGCCCCAGGCCTGAGGTGCCCCAGCCTTTAGGCTTTGGGAGCCCCAGCACTGGGGCGCCCCAGCCCTTAGGCTTTGGGAGCCCCAGGCCTGGGGCTCCGCAGCCCTTAGGCTTTGGGAGCCCCAGGCCTGGGGCACCCCAGCCCTTAGGCTTAGGGAGTCCCAGGCTTGGGGCGCCCCACATTTTAGGCTTAGGGTGCCCCAGGCCAGGGACGCCTCAGCCCTTGGGCTTTGGGAGCCCCAGGCCTTGGGCGCCCCAGCCCTTAGGCTTTGAGAGCCCCAGGCCTGGTGAGCCCCAGCTCTTAGACTTAGGGAGCCCCTGATCTGAGGCGCCCCAGCCCTTAGTCTTACAGAGCCCCAGACCTGGTGCGCCCCAGCATTTAGGCTTAGGGAGCTCCAGGCCTGGGCCGCCCCAGGCCTTAGGCTTAGAGAGCCCCAGACATGCGGGGCCCCAGCAATTAGGCTTAGGCAGCCCCAGGCCTGGGGCGCCCCAGCCATTAGACTTAGGGAGCCCCAGGCCTTGGGCACCCCAGCCCTTAAGCTTTGTGAGCCCCAGGCCTGGGACTCCTCATTCCTTGGGCTTTGGGAGCCCCAGGCCTCGGGCGCCCCAGCCATTGGGCTTAGAGAGTCCCAGGCCTGGGGTGCCCCAGCCCTTAGGCTTTGGGAATCCCACCCTGGGGCGCTCCAGCCCTTATGCTTTGGGAGCCCCAGGCCTGGGACGCCCCAGCCCTTAGGCTTTGGGAGCTGAGGCGTGGCACCCAAGCCCTTAGGCTTTGGGAGCCCCAGGCCTGGGGCGCCCCAGCCCTTAGGAATTGGTGACACAAGGCCTGGGGCGCCCCAGCCCTTAGGCTTAAGTAGCCCCACACCTGGGGCGCACCAGCCCTTAGGATTTGGAACCCCAGGCCTAGGGCGCCCCAGCCTTAAGGATCAGCGAACCCCATGCCTGGGGCGCCCCAGCCCTTAGGCTTAGGGAGCCCCAGGCCTGGGGGGCCGCAGCCTTTAGGCTTTTTGAGCCCCAGGCCTGGGGGGCCGCAGCCTTTAGGCTTTTTGAGCCCCAGGCCTGGGGCGCCGCAGCCCTTAGGCTTTGGGAGCCCCAGGCTTGGGGCGCCGCAGCCCTTAGGATTTGGGAGCCCTAGACCTGGGGCGCCCCAGCCCTGGGTCTCCCCAGCCCTTAGCCTTAGGTAGCCCCAGGCCTCAGGCGCCTAGGCATTAGGCTTAGTTAGCCACAGTCCTGGGGCGCCCCAGCCTTTAGGCTTTGGGAGCCCCAGGCCTAGGGCGCCCCAGTCCTTAGGCTTAGGGAGTCCCAGGCCTGTGGCGCCCGAGCCCTTAATCCTGTTAGCCTCAGGCCTGGGGCGCCCAGCCCTTAAGCCTGGGAGCCTCAGGCCTGGGGCGCCCCAACCCTTAGGCTTTGGGAGTACCAAGACTGGGACGGCCCAGCACACAGGTTTTTTGAGCCCCAGGCCTGGGGCGCCCCAGCCCTTAGGCTTAAGTAAGACCAGACCTGGGGCGCCCCAGCCTTTAGGCTTTGGGAGCCCCATTCCTGCGGCGCCCCAGCCCTTAGGCTTAGGGTGCCCCAGGCCTGGGACTCCTCAGCAATTAGGCTTAGGGAGCCCCAGGCCTGGGTCGCCCCAGCCCTTAGGCTTAGAGAGCCCCAGACATGTGGCGCCCCAGCAATTAGGCTTAGGCAGCCCCAGGCCTTAGGCTTTGTGAGCCCCAGGCCTGGGACTCCTCATTCCTTGGGTTTTGGGAGCCCCAGTCCTCGGGCGCCCCAGCCCTTGGGCGTAGAGAGTCCCAGACCTGGGGTGCCCCATCCCTTAGGCTTTTCGAGCCCCAGGCCTGGGGCGCCCCCGCCCTTACGCTTTGGGAGCCCCAGGCTTGGGGCGCCCCAGCCTTAGGCTTAGGGAGCCCCAGGCCTGGTGAGCCCCAGCTCTTTAACTTAGTGAGGACCCGCCTGGGGAGCCCCAACACTTAGGCTTAGGGAGCCCCAGGACAGGGGTGTCCCAGCCTTTAGGCTTAGGGAGCCCCACCCTGGGTTTGCCCAGCCCTTAGGTTTTAGGAGCCCCAGGCCTGGGGTGCCCCAGCCCTTAAGTTTTGGGAGCCCCAGGCCTGGGGCGCCCTGCCCTTAGGCTTTGGGAGCCCCAGGCCTGGGGCGCCGCAGCCCTTAGGCTTTGGGAGCCCCAGGCTTGGGGCGCCGCAGCGCTTAAGCTTTTGGAGCCCCAGGCATGGGCGCCCCAGACCTTAGTTTTAGGGAGCCCCAGTCCTGGGGCGCCCCAGCCATTAGGCTTTGGGAGCCCCAGGCCAGGGACGCCAAGCCCATAGTTTTTGGAAGCGCCAGGCCTGGGGCACCCCCGCCATTAGGCGTAGGGAGCCCCAGGCCTGGTGAGCCCCAGCTCTTAGACTTAGGGAGCCCCAGGCCAGGGTCGCCCCAGCCCTTAGGCTTATTGATCCCCAGACCTGAGGCGCCCCAGCAATTAGGCTTAAGGAGCCCCAGGCCTGGGTTGTCCCATCCCTTAAGCTTAGAAAGCCCCAGACCTGGGGTGCCCCAGCAATTAGGCTTAGGGAGCCCCAGGCCTGGGGCGCCACAGCCCTTAGGATTAGGGATGCCCATGCCTGGGGCACCCCAGCCCTTAGGCTTTGGGAACCCCAGTCCAGGGGCGCCCTTGCCCTTAGGCTTAGGGAACGCCAGGCTTGTGGCGCTACAGCCCTTAGGCTTAGGAAGCCCCAGGCCTGGGTCGCCCAAGCCCTTAGGCTTTGGGAGCCCCAAGCCTGGGGCGCCCCAGCCCTTAGGATTGGGGATGCCCAAGCCTGCAGCGCCCCAGCCTTAAGGCTTTGGGAACCCCAGTCCAGGGCGCCCCAGCCTTTAGGCTTAGGGAACCCCAGGCCTGTGGCGCTCCAGCCCTTAGGCTTAGGGAGCCCCAGGCCTGGGTCGCCCCAGTCCTTAGGCTTTGGGAGCCCCAGTCCTGGGGCGCCCCAGCCCTTAGGCTTTGGGAGCCCCAGGCCTGGGGCTCTGCAGCCCTTAGGTTTTAGGAGCCCCAGGCCTGGGGCTCCGCAGCCCTTAGGCTAAGGGATCCACAGACCTTGGCCGCCCCAGCCGTGGGTCGCCCCAGCCCTTAGCCTTAGGGAGCCCCAGGCCAGGGGCTCCCAGAACTTAGGCTTAGTTAGCCCCAGTCCTGGGGCGCCACAGCCCTTAGGATTTGGGAGCCCCAGGCCTAGGGCACCCCAGCCATTAGGCTTAGGGAGCCTCAGGCCAGGGGCGCCCCAGCCCTTAGGCTTTGGGAGCCCGAGGCCGTGGCGCCCAAGCCCTTAGGCTTTGGGAGCCACAGGCCTGGTGAGCCCCAGCTCTTAGACTTAGGGAGCCCCTGATCTGAGGCGTCCCAGCCCTTAGTCTTACAGAGCCCCAGACCTGGTGCGCCCCAGCATTTAGGCTTAGGGAGTCCCAGGCCTGGGGCACCCCAGCCCTTAAGCCTGTTAGCCTCAGGCCTGGGGCGCCCCAGCCCTTAAGCCTGGGAGCCTCAGGTCTGGGGCGTCCCATCCCTTAGGCTTTGGGAGCACCAGGACTGGGACGGCCCAGCACATAGGTTTTTTGAGCCCCTGGCCTGGGGCGCCCCAGCCCTTAGGCTTAAGTATGCCCAGACATGGGGCGCCCCAGCCTTTAGGCTTAGGGAGCCCCATGCCTGCGGCGCCCCAGCCCTTAGGCTTAGGGTGCCCCAGGCCTGGGATGCCTCAGCAATTAGGCTTAGGGAGCCCCAGGCCTGGGTCACCCCAGCCCTTAGGCTTAGAGAGCCCCAGACATGCGGCGCCCCAGTAATTAGGCTTAGGCAGCCCCAGGCCTCGGGAGCCCCAGCCATTAGACTTAGGGAGCCCCAGGCCTGGGGTGCCCCAGCATTTAGGCTTTGTGAGCCCCGGGCCAGGGACTCTTCATTCCTTGGGTTTTGGGAGCCCCAGGCCTCGGGCGCCCCAGCCCTTGGGCTTAGAGAGTCCCAGACCTGGGGTGCCCCAGCCCTTAGGCTTTTCGAGCCCCAGACCTGGGGCACCTCCGCCCTTACGCTTTGGGAGCCCCAGGCCTTGGGGCGCCCCAGCCCTTAGGCTTAAGTAGCCCCTCACCTGGGGCTCCCCAGCCCTTAGGCTTAGGGAGCCCCATGCCTGCGGCGCCCCAGCCCTTAGGCTTAGGGTGCCCCAGGTCTGGGACGCCTCAGCCATTGGCTTTGGGAGCCCCAGGCCTGGGGCGCCCCAGCCCTTAGGCTTTGGGAGCCCCAGGCCTGGTGAACCCCAGGTCTTAGACTTAGGGAGCCCCTGGCCTGTGGCACCCCAGCACTTAGGCTTAGGGAACCCCAGGCCTGGGTCGCCCCAGCCCTTACGCTTAGAGAGCCCCAGTCATGCGGCGCCCCAGCAATGAGGCTTAGGCAGCCCCAGGCTTGGGACTCCTCATTCCTTGGGCTTTGGGAGCCCCAGGCCTCGGGCGTCCCAGCCCTTGGGCTCAGAGAGTCCCAGGCCTGGGGTGCCCCAGACCTTAGGCTTTTCAAGCCCCAGGCCTGGGGTGCCCCCGCCCTTACACTTTGGGAGCCCCAGGCTTGGGGCGCCCCAGCCCTTAGGCTTAGGGAGGCCCAGGCCTGGTGAGCCCTAGCTCTTTAACTTAGGGAGCCCCTGGCCTGGGGCGCCCCAACACTTAGGCTTAGGGAGCCCCAGGCCTGGGGTGCCCCAGCCTTTAGGCTTAGGGAGCCCCACCCTGGGGCGCCCCAGCCCTTAGGCTTTAGGAGCCCCAGGCATGGGGCGCCCCAGCCCTTAGGTTTTGGGAGCCCAAGGCCTGGGGCGCCCCCGCCCTTAGGCTTTGGGAGCCCCAGGCCTGGGGCGCTGCAGCCCTTAGGCTTTGGGAGCCCCAGGTGGGGCTCCGCAGCCCTTAGGCTAAGGGATCCCCAGACCTTGGCCGCCCCAACCGTGGGTCGCCCCAGCCCTTAGCCTTAGGCTTAGTTAGCCCCAGTCCTGGGGCGTCCCAGCCCTTAGGCTTTGGGAGCCCCAGGCCTAGGGCACCCCTGCCATTAGGCTTTGGGAGCCCAAGGACTGGGGCGCCCCAGGCCTTAGGCTTTGGGAGCACAAGGACTGGGATGCCCCAGCCCATAGGTTTTGGGAGGCCCAGCCCTGGGGCGCCCCAGCCCTTAGGCTTTGAAACCCCAGGCCTGGGGCGCCCCAGCCCTGAGGCTTTGGGAGCGCCAGGCCTGTGGCGCACCAGCCCTTAGGATTTGGGAGCCCCAGGCCTGCGACGCCCCAACCCTTAAGCTTTTGGAGCCCCAGGCATCTGCGCCCCAGCCCTTAGTTTTAGGGAGCGCCAGGCCTGGGGCGCCCCCGCCATTAGGTGTAGGGAGCCCCAGGCCTGGTGAGCCCCAGCTCTTAGACTTAGGAAGCCCCAGGCCAGGGTCGCCCCAGCCCTTAGGCTTATTGAGCCCCAGTCCTGGGGCACCCCAGCCCTTAGGCTTAGGGAACCCCAGGCCTGTGGCGCTCCAGCCCTTAGGCTTAGGGAGCCCCAGGCCTGGGTCGCCCCAGCCCTTAGGCTTTGGGAGCCCCAAGACTGGGGCGCCCCAGCCCTTAGGATTAGGCATGCCCAGGCCTGGGGCGCCTCAGCCCTTAGGCTTTGGGAACCCCAGTCCTGGGGAGCCCCAGCCCTTAAGCTTAGGGAACCCCAGGCCTGTGGCGCTCCAGCCCTTAGGCTTAGGGAGCCCCAGGCCTGTGTCTCCCCAGCCCTTAGGATTTGGGAGTCCCAAGCCTGGGGCGCCCCAGTCCTTAGGCTTAGGGAGCCCCAGGCCTGAGGCGCCCCAGCCTTTAGGCTTTGGGAGCCCCAGGACTGGGGCGCACCAGCCCTTAGGTTTTGGGAGCCCCAGGCCTGGGGCTCCGCAGCCCTTAGGCTTTGGGAGCCCCAGGACTGGGGCGCCCCAGCCCTTAGGCTTTGGGAGCCCCAGGCCTGGGGCTCCGCAGCCCTTAGGCTTTGGGAGCCCCAGGCCTGGGGCACCCCACACTTTAGGCTTAGGGTGCCCCAGGCCAGGGACGCCTCAGCCCTTGGGCTTTGGGAGCCTCAGGCCTTGGGCGCCCCAGCCGTTAGGCTTTGAGAGCCCCAGGCCTGGTGAGCCCCAGCTCTTAGACTTAGGGAGCCCCTGATCTGAGGCATCCCAGCCCTTAGTCTTACAGAGCCCCAGACCTGGTGCGCCCCAGCATTTAGGCTTAGGGAGCCCCAGGCCTGGGCCGCCCCAGGCCTTAGGCTTAGAGAGCCCCAGACATGCGGGGCCCCAGCAATTAGGCTTAGGCAGCCCCAGGCCTGGGGCGCCCCAGCCATTAGACTTAGGCAGCCCCAGGCCTTGGGCGCCCCAGCCCTTAGGCTTTGTGAGCCCCAAGCCTGGGACTCCTCATTCCTTGGGCTTTGGGAGCCCCACCCTGGGGCGCCCCAGCCCTTATGCTTTGGGAGCTCGAGGCGTGGCGCCCAAGCCCTTAGGCTTTGGGAGCCCCAGGCCTGGGGCGCCCCAGCCCTTAGGAGTTGGTAACCCAAGGCCTGGGGCGCCCCAGCCCTTAGGCTTAAGTAGCCCCAGACCTGGGGCGCACCAGCCCTTAGGCTTTGGAACCCCAGGCCTAGGGCGCCCCAGCCTTAAGGATTAGGGAACCCCATGCCTGGGGCGCCCCAGCCCTTAGGCTTAGGGAGCCCCAGGCCTGGGTCGCCCCAGCCCTTAGGCTCTGGGAGCCCCAGGCCTGGGGCGCCGCAGCCCTTAGGCTTAGGGAGCCCCAGACCTGGGGAGCCCCAGCCCTGGGTCTCCCCAGCCCTTAGCCTTAGGGAGCCCCAGGCCTAAGGCGCCTAGCCATTAGGCTTAGTTAGCCACAGTCCTGGGGCGCCCCAGCCTTTAGGCTTTGGGAGCCCCAGGCCTAGGGCGCCCCAGTCCTTAGGCTTATGGAGCCTCAGGCCTGGGGCTCCCCAGCCCTAAGGCTTAGGGAGCCCCTGGCATGGGGCACCCCAACCCTTAGGCTGTGGGAGCCCAAGGCCTGGGGCGCCCCAGCCCTTAGGCTTAGGGAGTCCCAGGCCTGTGGCGCCCGAGCCCTTAAGCCTGTTAGCCTCAGGCCTGGGGCGCCCCAGCCCTTAACCCTGGGAGCCTCAGGCCTGGGGCGCCCCAACCCTTAGGCTTTGGGAGCACCAGGACTGGGACGGCCCAGCATATAGGTTTTTTGAGCCCCAGGCCTGGGGCGCCCCAGCCCTTAGGCTTAAGTAAGCCCAGACCTGGGGCGCCCCAGTCTTTAGGCTTAGGGAGCCCCATGCCTGCGGCGCCCCAGCCCTTAGGCTTAGGGTGCCCCAGGCCTGGGACGCCTCAGCAATTAGGCTTAGGGAGCCCCAGGCCTGGGTCGCTCCAGCCCTTAGGCTTAGAGAGCCCCAGACATGTGGCGCCCCAGCAATTAGGCTTAGGCAGCCCCAGGCCTGGGGCGCCCCAGCCCTTAGGCTTTGTGAGCCCCAGGTGGGACTCCTCATTCCTTGGGTTTTGGGAGCCCCAGGCTTCGGGCGCCCCAGCCCTTGGGCTTAGAGAGTCCCAGACCTGGGGTGCCCCATCCCTTAGGCTTTTCGAGCCCCAGGCCTGGGGCGCCCCCGCCCTTACGCTTTGGAAGCCCCAGGCTAGGGGCGCCCCAGCCCTTACGCTTAGGGAGCCCCAGGCCTGGTGAGCCCCAGCTCTTTAACTTAGTGAGCCCCAGCCTGGGTAGCCCCAGCCCTTAGGCTTTAGGAGCCCCAGGCCTGGGGTGCCCCAGCCCTTAAGTTTTGGGAGCCCCAGGCCTGGGGCGCCCCAGCCCTCTAGGCTTTGGGAGCCCCAGGCCTGGGGCGCGGCAGCCCTTAGCCTTAGATAGCCCCAGGCCTGGGGCGCCCAGCACTTAGACTTAGTTAGCCCCAGTCCTGGGGTGCCCCAGCCCTTAGGCTTTGGGAGCCCCAGGACTAGGGCGCCCCAGCCCTTAGGCTTAGAGAGTCTCAGGCCAGGGGCGCCCCAGCCCTTAGGCTTTGGGAGCCCGAGGCCGTGGCGCCCAAGCCCTTAGGCTTGGGGAGCCCTAGGCCTGGGGCGCTACAGCCCTTAGGCTTTGGGAGCCCAAGGACTGGGGCGCCTCAGCCATTAGGCTTTGGGAGCACCAGGATTGGGATGCCCCAGCCCATAGGTTTTCGGAGCCCCAGGCTGGAGCGCCCCAGCACTTAGGCTTAAGTAGCCCCAGACCTGGGGCACCCCAGCACTTAGGCTTTGGAACCCCAGGCCTGGGGCGCCCCAGCCTTAAGGCTTAGGGAGCCCCAGGCCTGGGGCGCCCCAGACCTTAGGCTTTGGGAGTGCCAGGACAGTGGCGCCCCAGCCTTTAGTATTTGGGAGCCCCAGGCCTGCGACGCCCCAACCCTTACGCTTTTGGAGCCCCAGGCATGGGCGCCCAAGACCTTAGTTTTAGGGAGCCCCAGTCCTGGGGTGCCCCAGCCATTAAGATTTGGGAGCCCCAGGCCAGGGACGCCAAGCCCATAGTTTTTGGAAGCGCCAGGCCTGGGGCGCCCCCGCCATTAGGCGTAGGGAGCTCCAGGCCTGGTGAGCCCCAGCTCTTAGAGTTAGGGAGCCCCAGGCCAGGTTCGCCCCAGCCCTTAGGCTTATTGAGCCCGATACCTGAGGCGCCCCAGCAATTAGGCTTAAGGAGCCCCAGGCCTGGTGAGCCCCAGCTCTTAGACTTAGGGAGCCCCAGGCCAGGGTCGCCCCAGCCCTTAGGCTTATTGAGCCCGAGACCTGAGGCGCCCCAGCAATTAGGCTTAAGGAGCCCCAGGCCTGGGTTGCCCCAGCCCTTAAGCTTAGAAAGCCCCAGACCTGGGGCGCCCCAGCAATTAGGCTTAGGGAGCCCCAGGCCTGGGGCGCCACAGCCCTTAGGATTAGGGATGCCCATGCCTGGGGCACCCCAGCCCTTAGGCTTTGGGAACCCCAGTCCTGGGGCGCCCCAGCCCTTAGGCTTAGGGAACCCCAGGCCTGTGGCGCTACAGCCCTTAGGCTTAGGGAGCCCAGGCCTGGGTCGCCCAAGCCCTTAGGCTTTGGGAGCCCCAAGCCTGGGGCGCCCCAGCCCTTAGGATTGGGGATGTCCAAGCCTCGAGCGCCCCAGCCTTAAGGCTTTGGGAACCCCAGTCCTGCGGCGCCCCAGCCTTTAGGCTTAGGGAACCCCAGGCCTGTGGCGCTCCAGCCCTTAGGCTTAGGGAGCCCCAGGCCTGGGTCGCCGCAGCCCTTAGGCTTTGGGAGCCCCAGTCCTGGGGCGCCCCAGCCTTTAGGCTTTGGGAGCTCCAGGGTAGGGCGCCCCAGCCCTTAGGCTTATGGAGCCTCAGGCCTGGGGCGCCCCAGCCCTAAAGCTTAGGGAGCCCCTGGCATGGGGCACCCCAACCCTTAGGCTGTGGGAGCCCAAGGCCTAGGGCGACCCAGCCCTTAGGCTTTGGGAGTCCCAGGCCTGGGGCGCCGCAGCCCTTATGCTTAGGGAGCCCCAGACCTTGGCCGCCCCAGCCGTGGGTCGCCCCAGCCCTTAGCCTGAGATAGCCCCAGGCCTGAGGCTCCCAGGCTTAAGGGCTGGGGCGCCCCAGGCCTTAGGCTTTGGGAGCACCAGGACTGGGACGGCCCAGCACATAGGTTTTTTGATCCCCAGGCCTGGGGCGCCCCAGCCCTTAGGCTTAAGTAAGCCCAGAACTGGGGCACCCCAGCCTTTAGGCTTAGGGAGCCCCATGCCTGTGGCGCCCCAGCCCTTAGGATTAGTGTGCCCCAGGCCTGGGATGCCTCAGCAATTAGGCTTAGAGAGCCCCAGGCCTGGGGCGCCCCAGCACTTAGGGTTTGGGAGTCCCAGGCCTGGTGAGCCCCAGCTCTTAGATTTAGGGAGCCCCCGGCCTGAGGCGCCCCAACCCTTGGGCTTAGAGAGTCACAGGCCTGGGGTACCCCAGCCCTTAGGCTTAGGGAGCCCCACCCTGGGGCGCCCCAGCCCTTAGGCTTTGGGAGACCCAGGCCTGGGGCGCCGCAGCCTTTAGGCTTAGGGAGCCCCAGGCCTGGGGTACCCCAGCCCTTAGGCTTACGGAGCCTCACTCCTGGGGCGCCCCAGCCCTGGGTCTCCCCAGCCTTTAGCCTTAGGGAGCCCCAGGCCTGAGACGCCCAGCCATTAGGCTTAGTTAGCCACAGTTGGGGCGCCCCAGGCTTTAGGCTTTGGGAGCCCCAGGCCTAGGGCGCCCCAGCCCTTAGGATTGGGGATGCCCAGGCCTGGGGCGCCCACGTCCTTTCACTTTGGGAGCCCCAGACTTTGGCCGCCCCAGCCGTGGGTCGCCCCAGCCCTTAGGCTTTGTGAGTCCCAGGCCTGGGACTCCTCATTCCTTGGGCTTTGGGAGCCCCAGGCCTCGGGCGCCCCAGCCCTTGGGCTTAGAGAGTCCCGGGCCTGGGGTGCCCCACCCCTTAGGCTTTTCAAGCCCCAGGCCTGGGGCGCCCCCGCCCTGACACTTTGGGAGCCCCAGGCTTTGGGCGCCCCAACCCTTAGGCTTAGGGAGGCCCAGGCCTGGTGAGCCCTAGCTCTTTAACTTAGGGAGCCCCTGGCCTGGGGCGCCCCAACATTTAGGCTTAGGGAGCCCCAGGCCTGGGGTGCCCCAGCCTTTATGCTTAGGGAGCCCCACCCTGGGGTGCCCCAGCCCTTTGGCTTTAGGAGCCCCAGGCATGGGGCGCCCCAGCCCTTAGGTTTTGGGAGCCCAAGGCCTGGGGCGCCGCAGCCCTTAGGCTTTGGGTGCCCCAGGCCTGGGGCTCCGCAGCCCTTAGGCTAAGTGATCCCCAGACCTTGGCCGCCCCAGCCGTGGGTCGCCCCAGCCCTTAGCCTTAGGGAGCCCCAGGCCAGGGGCTCCCAGCACTTAGGCTTAGTTAGCCCCAGTCCTGGGGCGCCCCAGCCCTTAGGCTTTGGGAGCCCCAGGCCTAGGCCACCCCAGACATTAGGCTTAGGGAGCCTCAGGCCAGGGGCGCCCCAGCCCTTAGGCTTTGGGAGCCCAAGGACTGGGGCGCCCCAGCCCTTAGGCTTTGGGAGCACCAGGACTGGGATGCCCCAGCCCATAGGTTTTGGGAGCCCCAGCCCTGGGGCGCCCCAGCCCTTAGGCTTAAGTAGCCCCAGACCTGGGGCGCCCCAGCCCTTAGGCTTTGAAACCCCAGGCCTGGGGCGCCCCAGCCCTGAGGCTTTGGGAGCGCCAGACCTGTGGCGCACCAGGCCTTAGGATTTGGGAGCCCCAGGCCTGCGACGCCCCAACCCTTAAGCTTTTGGAGCCTCAGGCATCTGCGCCCCAGCCCTTAGTTTTAGGGAGCACCTAGCACACCGTGAACCTGCTTGTGTTTTGTCCCTCCTTTTCCACATTCACATCACTTCCATTCCCCTCTTCAGACTAATACCCCCTGCTGGGTGCTTGGTGTGTGCGTGTCCTTATAGGCATACAGCCATGTGCACTAGACCATGCTGCCATGTGCACTAGACCATGCTGCTTGGTGAATGGGCTTTAAGCTTCCATGAATGGTACTGCAATATAAATCTCATTCAGTTTCTGACCTTTTCAACTCCTTGCAATGTCATTAAGAGTTATTGCCATGCTGCATATCAATTGCATGTGCTGCTGCGTGCCACTTGGTCATGAGCAATCATCATCTTTCTTTTGTTTCCTTCTTCAGTTGTCTGTTGATTGGCATCCAATTCGGCACCAACTCTTCTCTACTGCAGGTATCAGTGTGGTGACCATTCTTGTAAAAATGCCCCAGGGGCCCTGTGAATTGGATAAAAAGCTTGGCCTATATACCCAGGAATTATGCGTTGGGCTGCTAACCCCAAGGTGAGCAGTTCCAACCCACCAGCTATTCCATGGAGCAAAGAGAGGCTGTCTGCTGTCGTAAGAATTTAGTTTTGTAAACCTAAAGCATTAATTCTACTGTGCCATGTAGGGTTGCTAATGAGGAAGAATCAACTGGGGTTTTGTTTGTTTTTCTACATCCAGGAGAGAGCTTTGATGGGGGAGATATTAAGTGCTTGGCTGCTAACCCAAAGGTCAGTAGTTTGAAGCCGTCTTCCACACACTGTGGGATAAAGGCACGGCTGTCTTCTTCCCAATAGAAGCCTTGAAAACATCATGGGACCATTCAGCTTTGTTTGATAGGGTCACGAGGAATGAAAGTCAACTCAGTGACTGCGCTTCTTTGGTTGTACGCCCAGGAGGGGCTCACTAGGTCCTAGGGTCCATTCAATGGGCTTTCACTAAGCTCTGCTAGATTGATGTGCAGCAAACCTGCATCATTAGCAGTGTATCTCTGCTTTCCCCCGATCTCCAATGACACTTGGTATGTTTGTCTTTCTAACTGTTGCCCGTTTGATGGTTTTAAAAGGCCAAGCACAATAAACTCATCTATCCCAGGAACTTTATGGTTCTGTAGCAGATTCTTAGGGTTGCCATGCCACATTCTTTGACCCATCTCTGACACCATCTCACTGCCTTTCAGTCAATACCGACTCATAGCGATCCTGTGGGGCAGTGTACAATTGCACCCTGCGAGTTTCAAACACTACAACTCTTTATTGGAGTAGAAAACCCCATCTTTCTTCCTTGGAGCTAGTAGTTTTGAACTGCTGACCTTGAAGTTAGCAAACCAACTTTTAACCACTGCACTTCCAGGGCTCCTCCTGATATCCATCATAGCAGTGGCGAACGGCTCTATGTAAGTGCAGGCTCCAGCTGAAATGGTGTCTTATCACAACTGTGCAGCAGGCAGCTCTCCATGTCCTGCCTCGAAGCCTTTTCAAAGGCATGGAAAGCCAAACCCAGGAAGGTAGGAGAGGTCACCGTACTAGGAGGAATGCTCAACACCACTACAGGCGAAGAAGAGCCCAGCCTCCTGTTTCTGGTAGGCAATTCTAGGACAGAACCCATGTTCCTCAGAAGTCCTGGGGGAATCAAGCCCCTGTATCCTACATTAAAAGCCTCAACACCCCGTTCCCATTGTGATTGCTTCTCCCCCTAACTCAGTCTTGCATCCGCTTTCCTATTCCCACTCCCTGCCATCAGATCTCAAATAGACTCCCTGCACCCAGGCCTGAGGAATAAGCTCGGCATGCAAGGACACTCAATCCAAGACACACACATTACTCTGAATCTCCAAAACAACCATGTGGGCTACGTGTGTAATCCCCAGTTCACAGATGAGAAATGGATTGAAAAACAGTGACACACCCAAGATCACACAGGCCAGGTTTCAAGTCTGTGTCTATCAGTTATTCTTTTATTCAAGTATGCCAGAGAAGACTGGGTCTTAACACTTGAGGAATCTTCTTGGAAGAATAAGGCAAACTACAGAAAACACAAAATGAATATCGCTTTTGTTCGTTTACCCATTTGCAAAGGACATAATACCTATAGTGCTAAGAATAGTATTCAAAGTATCTATTACTACCCCCTCAAAGCTTACATACTAGTCACCAAACTCAAATACAATGCTATCAAGGTGATTACAACTTATAGCAACCCCATATAGGGCTTCCAAGACTGTAAATCTTTACAGAAGCAGAGAGCTTCACTTTTCTCCCCCTGAGTGACTGGTGCATTTGAATTACTGAGCAGCCCATTGCTAAATGATTAGTTCCATAATCATTACGCTTACTTAACTCTACATTCTTTTAATTATTTCTCTATCAGTCCAAATTGCATCTGGCTACATGGGAAAAAACAAACCGACACTAGTGGTCTAATCACAAAAGCTTCATTTTTCTTATATTAACACCAAAAATACCAAACCAGTTGCCACTGAATTGATTCTGATTTACAGTTACCCCATATGATTCAGGTAGAACTGTGCTCCATGAGGTTTTCAAGGGCTGAATTTTTAAATGTAGATTGCCAGGTTTTTCTTCCAAGGCATCTTTGGCTTAGCAGTGAATTGTGTTAACCCTTTGCACCACACAGGGGTTTTGTCTTATATAATAGTAAGTCTTGAAATAGGTAGCCTAGGTCTGGCGTATTTGCTCAGGGACTCATCTTGGATATAGGAAAATGCATGCTTTTTGGTCTGCCAAACTCATGTAACCTATGTGACTCTCCCATCTTTCAATATTCTGACTAGGGAGCATGACAGCAGAAGAGCCAAGGACAAAAATGAAATGGGTTATGCCAGACAAGTGTTTTGCCTTAAACAACAACAAAAACTTTCTTGGGAGTCCTACTCAGTATCTTTCACCTACACATATTTAGCCCAAACTGGGTCAAATGCTCATGCATAGCTGCAAGGGAGCCTAGGAGTGAGCGATTTAAGTAGGTACATTATCACCCTAAACAAAATTGAGCTTCTATTAGTAGTAAGAATGAGAAAAATGGATACTGTTTAGGCATATAGCAGGGTTGGGTAGAATTCTATTTTGTGTCTTAATTTACATTTTGAATGAACTCAGAAAAAGTCATAGAGAGTAGAACAAAGGGATGGATGTGCATCCAGCCACCTCAACTACTCATTTCTTTTCATGCTCTCCCTCTAGCTTCCCTGAATAGTTCTTGGTTACACATTGGGCTGCTAATTGCACGGTCGGTATTTTGAAATCACCGGCTGCTCTTCGGGAGAAAGATGGGACTCTACTCTGTAAAGAGGTACATTCTCAGAACCTCACAGGTACAATTTTACCCATGTCCTGTAGGGTCGATATGAGTTATCATTGATTCAATGGCAGTGAGCTTGGTTTGGATAGATCTGTGGAAACTTAGGATGGAATAGTTTGAATACACAGAAAAAAATTCAGTGTTATCATAACCCTCTAAATAATTACCCTCTAAAGCCACAAAGATCAACTGTGTCCAGCATGGTGACAGTTTAGCATTTGCCATGGGGACATTGCTCATATCCCAGTGTTGTTAATCAACAAAATCTCACGCACTGCCTCTTATAGTGACCCTATGCACAATAGAATAAAAGCCTTTCTAGTCCTGTGACATCCTCACAATGGCCATATTTTAGCCTATTGTTACAGCCACTGTGTTGATCCATCTCATTCAGGGTTTACCTGTTTTTTGATGATGCTCTACCAAGTATTTTGTCCTTTTCTAGGGACTAATTTCTCCTGATACCATGTTCAAAGTATATGAAATGGAGTTTTACCATCCTCACTTCTAAAATACATTCTGGCTGTACTTCTTCCGGGACAGACCTCTTTGTTCTGCTGGGCATTCATGGTATATTCAATATTATTTGCAACATCATATTTTAAAGGCATCATATTTTCTTCAGTCTTCCTTATTTATGGTCCATCTTTCACATGCATATGTCACACATTACCATCAAGTCTATTCTTATTCATAGTGACCATATTGGGTTTCCAAGGCTGTAAATCTTTACAGGGTCAAATAGCTTCCTCTTTCTTCTGTGGAGCAGCAAGTGGGTTGAACCACCAAACTTGCTCTTAGTCATTCAACCCATACCAGACACTGAAATTAAGACTCCTTTCACATGCATCTAAGGTGATTAAAAATATCAAGGCTAAAAGCAGGCATAACTTGCTAATCCCCAGAGTAAAGCATTTGCTCTTTCACATTTTAAAGAGGTCTTTTACAACAGATTTTTCCAATGAAATACGTTGATTTATTGACTGCTGCTTCTGTGAGTATTGATTGTGGGTCCAAGTAAAATAGAGTTTAGCTACATTTCTCTATTTGTAATGATGTTGTGGGTTTATATTTGTCAAGTTGAGAAGACATTTGTATTCTTAGTGTTGAAGACTAATATATACTGAAGGTGTACTATATGAGCTTTATCAGTAAGTACTTCAAGGCCTATTGACTTTCAGCCAGCAAGATTGGGTCATCTGCATAACACAGGTTGTTAATGATTCTTCCTCCAATCCAGATGTCTCAACTTCTTCATACAGAGCAGCTTCTCAGATTATTTGAATAAGTATATTGTGATAGATAGGTAGGTTTATAGTGCCAACCTGGCCAATAAGCACATGTGGGATTAATAAGTTTGCAGTTTGATTAGTGGGCAAAGAGATAAATGGCTCAGCAAGCCACACCTATCTCTCAGTTGCTCTCTGGTGACCAGACCAGTGTGTGGCTGCCTTACCTAGTTCTGCAGTTTGCTGCCTGGCTGTACTGCCATATTTACTGTTGCATGGAAGTGAGTTAAACTGAGTCCTCTGTACTGCTATGTGGACTAATTAGCTGTTATATTCCTTCGTGTTCTATCTATCTATCAAATCATAAATGTCCTGGTTTTGTTTCTCTAGAGAACCCTGTCTAACACATATGGTGAAAGGATATAACCACAACACACACTCTCCTGATTTTAAACCACGCACTATCCCCTTGTTCTATTCGAACCACTTCCTGTTGGTTTATGTACAGGTACCACAGGAGCACAATTAAATGTATGGGAATTCCCATTGTTCTCATATGTATTCATATGCTACCCAAAGTTTGTTATGATACACAGTAAAATCCTCTGCATAGTCAATAGTACATAAGTAAGCATTTTCCTTGTATCCTCTGCTTTCAGCCAAGGTCCATCTGAAATCAGCATTGATATACCTTGCCTCATGCCCTCTTTTAATACAGCCTGGATTTCTGTCAGCTTCCTGTTGACATATTGCTATAACTACTTTTAAAGTTATCTTCAATAAATTGTACTTGCATGTCATATTAATGTTATTTTAAATTAATTTGCAGATTTTGTTGCGTCATATTTCTTTAGAATGGACACAAATATTAATCACTTCCAGTTGGTTGGCCAGATAGCTATCTTCCAAATTTCTTGACATGGACTATCACTGCATGAGCGTGTTGAAATATTTCCATTCCTATCCCTTTCTTGCTTTGCACTAATGCTTACATTGCAGCTTCAACTTCCTCTTGGCCTTTTGAACTAGTAGAACCTCAACTAATTCTTGGGTACAGAGACTTTGTGTACTCCTTCCATATTCTTTGGATTCTCCCTGCATCTTTCAATAGTTTGATAAATAATCCTTGAACATTTTAATCAAAGAATTGGATTTTTTCTTCTGTTCTTTCAATTTATGATATGCTGACTGTACTCATTCCTTTTGCTTTCCTAATTCCAGGTCTTTACACGTTACAATATAATTCTTTACTTTATCTTCTCAAGCTGGCCTTTCAAATTTTTCTGTTCAACTCTTTTATTTCATCATTTCTTCCATTTGCTTTAGCTGCTTTAGGTTCAAGAGCAAGTTTCACAGTCTCCTCTGATATCCACTGTAGTATTTTCTTTCTTTACTGTATTATAATGATCTTTTTGAGGAGCCCCCAATAAAATGATTTATGATAAATAAATAAATAGCCCCAGTTGACATGGCAAAAAAAAAAGATTGATGACCTTGATGCTATTTCACAAGTCTTCTGGTAGCTGATCATTAATGTTCAATATGTCCAAACCATTCTTGAGATAGGCTCTAAATTCAGGTGAGATATTGTGATAGTAAGGTTTGGTGTCAATATAGCTTGACCAGGATCTTCAGAAGGTGCAGGTCACAGTCTCCTTGGGGGTGTGACCTATTTCATAGCTATAAGTAGACTGTGGAGAATGGGCTCACTCTTTTTCTTCCTGATGAAAAGACCCTGGACCCTACGTCTGGCTTCTAGGGATGGCAATCACCATGAGACCTGCTGACCCTAAGAGCTGTCTGTGGCCTGCCAACTGCCTGTTGACTTTGGATTCTCCCAACTCTGCCTCCACCAACCTGTGGTTTTCCTGTTTCTTGGGCTATTCCTCCAACAGCTTCATGAGTCTGGAAGGGCCTCTAATTTGCATCTGATTTATGGGCTGGAGTTGGACTGGGGTTTCTTGTTGTGTGGACTTCTTAATGTAAAATTCTTTATTGATATGAATTTCCTTCTTCTACATGTATCAATATCACTGGTTTGTTTCTCTAGAAACCCCAGCCGACCACAGATATAATATAGGCTGTATTTGGGCTCTTTTGCGTCTTACTTTAATTTTCTTCAGGTTTGACTTGAACTTGCATATTAGTAATTGATAGTCTGTTACATAGTTAACCCCTGGTCTTATTTTGTCTCAATGATATTGAGCTTCTCTATCATGTCTTCCCACAGATTTAGTCAATTCCATTCCTGTGTGTTCCACATGTATATATGCCGCTCCTGTTGTTGAATAAAGGTGTTTGCAATGAGGAAGTTGTTGCTCTAGCAGAATTCTTTCATGCAGTCTTCAGCTTCATTTCGATCCCCAAAGCCATAGTTTCTAATTACTCTTCCTTCCTTTTTGTTTCCATGTGTGCATTCCAATTGTCAACAATTATTAATGCATTTTCAGTACATGTGTGATCAATTTCAGACTAAAGAAGTTGGTACAATTCTTCATTGGCTTTAGTGGTTTGTAAGAAAATTTGAATAATGGTTCTATTAACTGGCCTTCCTTGTGTATGAAGATAGATATTATTCTGTCACAGGCAGCATTGCACTTCAAGATAGATCTAGAAATGCTCTTTTTGAGGATGAAAGAGACATTCTTTTGAATTTATCATTGTCAGCGTAGTCATTCTTATCATTTTAAGATTCAAAGGGACTATTTCAACTCACCAATGCCTAGGATATTGATCTTTATAGGTCAGATTCCGTTTTTTATGATTTCCAATTTTCCTAGATTCTTATTTTGCACGTTTCATGTTCTGATTATTAATGAATGGTTGCAATGATTTTTCTCATTTTGAATTATAATCCATCAGCAAATGAAGGTGCCAGAAGCTTTAGTACACTTTATTGCTAGATGCCTTCATGTCAGTTCTGTCTCATAATAATGCCTACACAACAGAATGAAACATTGCCTGGTCCTGCCCCATACTCAAAATTTTTGTTATGTTTGAGCCCATTGTTGTAGGAATTGTCTCGATCCATTTGATCGGGTGTCTTCCTCTTTTTGCAACCCCTCCACTGTAATGTGTATGATGTCCTCCAGGGACTGGTCTGTCCTGATAATATCTGCAAAGTACAGGAGATGAAGTCTCGCCACCCTATCTGCCAAGGAACATTTAGCTGCACTTCTTCTCAGACAGATTTGTTTGTTCTTCTCTCCACCCATGGTACTTTCAGTATTTTTTTGTCAGTACCTTAATTCAAATGCACCAGTTCTCCTTCAGTCGTTCTCATTCAATGTTCAAATTTCACATGCATAAGATGTGGCGGAAAATACCATGCCTTGGGCCAGGCGCAACTTAATCCTACGTGAAATTCTTGATCTTCAGTACTTTAAAGTGGTTATGTGCAGTAGATTTGCCTAATGCAATATGGTATTTGGTTTCTTGATTGTTGTTTCCATGAGCATTAGTTGTGTATCTAAGCAAGACGAAATCCTTGATAACTTCAATAGTTTCTCCATTTATTATGATGTTATCTACAGCTCCTGTTGTGAGGTTTTGAGTTATCATTAAGGTGGACTCTACTTTGAGGAAGCTCTCTTTCTCGGTGATATTTTGATTGTTTTGCAATCTGAGGGGCTCATTTTCTGGCATTATATCAGACAATATTTTACTGCTATGCATAAAGTTTTCAATGGTGAATCCCTCAGAAGTGGACTGATTGTTTTGTCGTCCTGTCAGTTCTTAGTCTGGAAGCTGTGTTGAAATCTGTTCACCGTGGGTGATCCTGCCTTGTATTTGAAGTACTAGTGAACTAACTCCCAGCATCACAGCAAAGCACAAGCTACCACAGTGCAGCAAATTGACAGATGGGGCGCGGGAGGGGAGTTGTCATTGTTAGACACTGTTAATTTGGCTCTAACTCATAGCACCCACAGCCTGTTTCCTCACAGTTAATGTTGGAGACCGTTTTTGCAGCCAGTATTTCAATTCATCCCATTGAGAACCTTCTTCTTTTTTTCACCACTCCACTTTACCAAGTATGATATCCTTCTCTAGGGACTATGCTCAGCTGTTAACATGTCCAAAGTATGTGATATGGAGTCTTGCCATTCTCACGTCTAGGAAGCATTCTGGCTCTACTTCCGCCAAGAAAAATTTGTTCCTTCTTCTGAAAGTCCATGGAATATTCAGTATTCTTCACCAGCATCATAATTCAAAGACATCAACTTTTGTTTTATCTTTCATAATTATTGTCCATTTTCAAGTACATATGAGGTGATTGAAAATGCCATAGTATGATAGTTATATAATTTTATGTCAGTTTGAAGATATGTAAAAGTGTAAGGTTGGTATCCAATCTGTCAATCACACCATAGCCTGATGGTGCCTCTTTGTGGCCATGGACTTCTCATAAGGAGGGCCCTGGGAACCTCCCCTTCTTTTTGCATTCACCTGACTGCTTCCTGCCCACGTTGAGAGCTGCCAGAGTCTTGCCATGCTTCCATCGACCTTGGGTCCACACGACATTGCAATCACTGGCCTTTGACATCCCTGCATTCTGCATCATTGCATGTAACTGTGTAAGTTGGAAAGGAACTTATGGGCTAGTGTTGGACTTATGGACTTGAGTTGGACTGGCCTGGGATATTTCCTTGAAATAGAAATACTACAGTGACTTCTTGATAGAAAACTATTTATTGCACATATATGAGTGGCACTTGATTTGTGTCTCTAGTCAGCCTGGCTTACATCCAGTTCACTGCCATCAAGCTGATTCCAACCCTTAGCAACTCTATAGGACAGGGGAGAGATATCCCTGTGGGTTTCCAGTACTGGAACTTTGTATGGGAGCAGAACTTTTGATCTTGTGTTGAGCAACCCAACTGGGTTGGTTCTGACGCATTATGTTTGTAACCACTATACCACTAGGGCTCAGCTGTGCCTTATTCCTCAAAGTGACATCTTTTAACACTGGAAATTGGTCTTCAGCAAGATCTACCAGTGTACTCGGTCATATGACTTATTTTCTTTTTACACTGTTTTGATTGTGATGTGAGGGAAAATCTACAGAGTATATTGATTTTCCTTACAATTCATGCAATGGTTTATGATATTGATTGCAATACCTACAATGCAATACTACTTTTTCTATTCCCTCCCTTTTTTTGCCGTGTCCATTGGTCTTTCGCTCCCATTCCTTCCTGCCTTCTGAGTAACTCCCTGACAAATGCTGGGCTCTGAATTGTACATCGTTGACAGTATAGGTCTCCTATTTGGGGGCTGAAAGTTGAGCCATGGAGGTGAGGTCATATCCTAATGTTAGTCTTCTTATTTTGAGTTCTACATTTTCCCCAGTTGATCCAGGGCCTACTACTGTGAGCACTTTCAGAGCAATCTGCAGTGAGAACCCTATGCTATCTTGGTCTTCTGGACTCAGCGCTGTGGAGCCTGGGCTTCATGTGGTCAGTGAATCCCTTTCATCTTCTTTTGATGCTATCTGTGTAATTCTGTATTTTGAATCTCTTCAATTTTTTTCAGCTAGTGAAATGCACATGCTTTTCATTTTTGCTGTCCTAATTCCAGGTCTTTGCACCTTTTAATATAATTCTTTATTCCATCTTTTTGAATTCCCCTTTGAAATTTTATGTTCAGCTTCTTTATTCAGCGTCTTTACTTCATCAACTATTTCTATATTTCTCTCTCTCTTTTTCGTACTTCATCATTTCTTTCATTGGCTTCAGCTACTCCACATTCAAGGTGACATCCGTTTTGTCTTTTCTTTAGTTTCTATCTTTTTAATTATCTTTGAATTTCTTTATTTATGATGTTCTTGATATTATTGCAGAACTCGTATCATCTCAGGTGATTTGTGTTCAATGTGTCAACTTTCTTCTTGAAGTATCCTCTAATTTAGATGAGATGTACTCAAATTCATACTTTGACTCTTGGGGACTTGTTTTAATTTTATTTGAATTCGAGTTGAATTTGCCATTGATGGTTTTTTCCACAGTTGGTCTCCAGTCTCGTGACTGATGATATTAAACTTCTTTATACCATAAATACTTGAGTATAAGCCTAGATTTTTTCAGCACATTTTTTATGTTGAAAAAGCACCCCAGCTTTGGGGGGTAAAATTAGTTGCCTTGGGTTATACTCGAGTATGTATAGTAGTTTATTTCAACAGATATAGTTGATTTAATTCCTGTGTATTTCTATCCAATATACATGATCCGTGTCTATGGTTACTGTTTACATCCCTGAAAAATAAATCTTCAATCAATAAGCCACCCTTATTGGAAAATTCTATCATGAGATCTCCCATGTGGCTTCCATCCCCATAGCCATATTTTCTAACTAGTGATCCTCCTCCTTAGTTTCCAAATTTTGCATTCAAGTCATCAGTAATCTTGATTGCATGTTTCATCAATTTCAGACTGAAAAGGTTGGTAAAAATCCTCAATGGCTTTATTGTTAGCATTAGTGGTTGGTGTGTCAATTTGAATAATAACTTTATTAATTATTCATCCTTGTAGGTGTAATATATCCTACACCTAACAATGGTGAACATTGGAATCGATGTTGAAACATTCTCTTTTTTAACATGAAAGTCATCCATTCCTTTCAAATTTGTTACTCTGGTATGTAAACCATATTATTGTGACATTCAAAATGGCCAATACCAGTCTATTTCAGTTCAATAAAACCTAGAGTGTTTGAGCTTTATGTGTTCCATTTTTTCATGGCTTCCAATTTTTCTAGATCCATATTTCATGCATCCCATCTTCTTGTTAGTGGTTATTGCAGTACTGCTGTTTCTTCTCATTTTGAGTCATTGCCACATCAACAAATATAGGTCCTGAAAACTTTATATCACTAAGGTCAACTCTACTTTGAGGAGACAGCTCTTCCCCAATTATATTTTGAGTGTCTTCCAACATGAGGGGTTCATCATCCTGCACTATATGAAACAATATTCCACTGCTATCAATGTGCTCCACAAACACCACTATTTTTTTCAGATGTAGATTGGCAGGTTATTCTTTCTAGTCTATTTAGCTTGTAAGCTTTTCTGAAAATTTTCCACCACAGGTAACTATGCTTGTGTTTGAAATACCAGTGGTATATCTCACAGGATCATGGTGACTTTCAAGTTATGATAGTTCAAGAACCTGACATGTGTGACAACTTGGCATGCTAGCCTAATTCCGAATGGCCAGCACATCTCTCTTCTTGCTTTCTCTAGTTTCTGTAGACCACTGTACCTAAGCATGCATGGCTTAGGAGGTTGTGGAGTTAATTCTTGCTTCCTGGAGTAACCCTTAACCAATAACCCATAGGAGTTGTTGGACAAATAGCCACACTCCCTCACATTCTGGGCAGAATAACTAGTAGATTTTCTACAGTGTCTCCAGTAAGATTAACCTCCAGTTGCTCACAATTTTAAATTGTTTCATAATGTACTTTTCATTGGCTGCCTTCTTTCCCTTTTCTATTTCCCATTTCCTTATTGATATCTCCCCCAAAAATGGCTTAATTAAAACCTTTGTCTCAGGATCTAATCCTATGGGGAACCAAAACTCAATCACACAAGGCATTTGTCAAATCATGGACTTAGTGGTTATATCTATTATATGTGTAGGTCATGGAAGAGGAGGATTCATACCATCACTTTGAATAGTCATTCGGAGTGCCAACTGGGTCCCCAGTATAAATCCTGGACATCAAAACTCACTGTTTCCTGTATCACAACACTTCCTTTTAGACCCTGTCATTCAAAAAACTCAACCAATAGCTTGCTGTCTCACTTCAAATTTTGTAGTGTGCAAATATGGCTATGTTTTCATTGTGTGTTTAGCCCTGGACAAATCAGCTTTGACCAGGAAGGTGAAGTCATGTGGAAAAACAAACCAAAAACACTAGCAGCTGTGTGTTGTGGAAGAAAACGCTGTGGATGAAGTGCAATTTTTAGGGAACAGAGACCAGCAAGATAAACCAATAAGTGCCCACTGTTCTGATGTTAAGGAGAACGCTGGTGAGGCAGTAATTAAGCACTTAAGGGCTAATCAATCAGCAGTTCAAACCCACCATCTTCCCCAAGGAAGAGTTACGATGTGGAAGTCTGACCCCCTTAAGATTTACATTTATTACCACTACCAACTGATCTGAGAGGGATAGCATTAGGGAATCCTGGATAGCATTCCAAATGAGCTCTAATGGCAGAGTGGACTCCTCATTGAGCTCCTAACCACAAAGTAAGTGGTACTACCCTATCAGTTGCTCCATGTGAGAAATATGAGTTTGTCTGCTCTGGTAAAGATTTAAGCCTTGGAAAATCAAAGGGTGAAGTTCTATTCTATCTTGTAGGGTCTCTATGTGTCAGCTTCAACACAATGATAATGAGTTTGCTTTGGAATTTTGGGATAGAATAGGAGAAATATGTGCAGCAAAGTTTAAACTTATTTTAAAAGTTCAGGGGTATTGCTCAGAGAGTGGTTCTTTGAACCCACAAGACTGTTGTCCTTAGGCTCCTTCAGATCTGGAACTGAACTCACTCCCTTGGCTCAATCTTCAGCCAAACAATAGGTAGATCTATAAGGTAAAAAGTAACACTAATCAACTATTTGAATCAAAAGGATATAATTTATTCAAAGATAAAGTTCAGAAGGGTCAGGAAAGAAGGTGGAATGGAAACAGGAAATACAAGGAGGAAGTGCGATAAGTGATATTACTTTGAGCAGATTGCAGTCATTATCATGAAGCAAAATATGTGTGAACTGTCAAATGGAAAACGGATGTATTCTGTAAACCTTCACCCAACTCACAATAAAGAGATTTTTTTTCAGGCTTGGAAACCCATGAGGCAATACTATTCTGTCCTATAGGGTACTCATGAGTTTAAATCAACTCAGTGGCAATGGGATATTGAAGCTGATGCTTTCTGCCCATTCTAAAAAATAGGGTTATTAGCAATTATTGTGGAAATAGCATGAATGAGACTATGTAAATGTGGTTGGTTACAGATAAATTCTTGTAAATGTTAAAGGATAAGTGATTGAGGATGGACTTACCCAAAAAGAGAAAATTATTGCAAGATTTTGTTCAAGGGATAAAATAAAAATAGGCTTCCTGTGGATAAGACTTAAGCCTATAGATATTGAATTTAAGGAACTGGTACCCATGATGGTCACCTTCCCGACACAATCACTCAAGACAAAAGGTGGGTGTATAAACAAATGAGGTGAAGAAAGCTTATGGAGCCTAGCTATCAAAAGATAAAGAGTCTAGGGTTTTAAAGACTAGAAGGTTAACAAGTGGCCATGTAACTCAGAACCAATAAAGTGCACATGAAAGAAGCACACCAGCCTGTGTGATCACAAGATGTAGAAGGGATCAGGGTTCAGGCATCAAAGAACAAAAAAATCATATAATTTTGAATGAGGGTGGGGGGTACAGTTAGGGGATCCAAGATCTATCTGTAGTCAACTGGACAACCCCTTACAGAAGGGTCGCTGGGAGGAGATGAGCCAGTCAGGATGCAGTGTAGCAACGATGAAACATATAACTTTCCTCTCGTTCCTAAATTCTACCGCGCCCACTATCATGATCCCAATTCTACCTTACAAACCTGGCTAGACCAGAGAATATACACTGGTCCATATAGGAACTGGAAACACAGGGAAACCAGGACAGATGACCCCTTCAGGACCAGTGCTGAGAGTAGCAATAACAGGAGGATGGAGGAAAGGTGGGGTAGAAAGAGGGATCTGATTACAAGGATCTACATATAACCTCCTCCATGAGGGAGGGACAACAAAAAAGTGGGTGAAGGTAGATGTCAGACAGTGTAAGATAGGACAGAATAATAATTTATAAATTATCAAGGGTCCATGAGGGGGAAGGGGGAAGGAGGGGAAATTAGGAGCTAATACCAAGGGCTCAAGTAGAAAGCAAATGTTTTGAGAATGATGATGGCAACAAATGTACACAGTGGATGTATGTATAGATTGTGATAAGAGTTGTAGGAGCCCCCAATAAAATGATTCTTTATAAAAACCTCAAAGAGCAAAACACACTATGGTTTATTGTACATCAATGATACTTCAATAAAATTACATAAAAGAGGGGAAAAAGAAATGGTATTTAAGGTAAAGAAAGTATTCCCTTTGAAGACCATATTGCAAATATATATTTAGGCAGGCAATTAGATAAAGATATTTTAAGTCTGGGCTTCTATACCTGCCATCTGTCTGTTATGAAAAGTATAATTAACAACTAGAATCTCTCATACAAAATCAACTCAATATGGTCTTTCTGGTCTGACCTCCATGGTGTTCTACTCTGCTATGATGGAGCTCATCATATCATGACTCTATAACAAGATTGAGCAGTTATTTGCATTCTTATGTGGAAGGTAAATCTGTTTGGCCATTCTGTTAGACTAGTTCATTTTCTTTCCTACCATCCCATCTGCCATTTTAATTCAAAACTAGGAGAAAAGCATGTATGTGGGAAGGAGAAGATTTTGGTGTGGAAGAAATTCTCTTCTAGACTGCAAGGTAAGTATTTACCCCTCTAGCCCTGTTGGAGGAGGGTAAAACGAAGAGAGACAAGGCAAAGAGAACAACATAGTTAGTTTCATGCCTCCTTACTTGACCTGGGGATTGAGGGGAATATCAGTGAGTATGGACCTGTTGTGCTCCCCATTTGGAAGCATGAAGAATAGAGGCTGCCAGGCAGAGCAGCCCTATGGGAAGTCACTGAAGACAAACATATAGAGAGTGCCATCAAGTCTACTGTGATCCATGGAGACCTTATATGAAATGGAATGGAGTGCTGTCTGATCTTGCACCATTGTCACACATTCCTGAATGTTGAAGTCCATTGTTGCAGCGATTAGGTCAATCTGCCTCAATAAGGATCTTCCATGTCCCTCAATTTCATCAAATATGATGTCTTCCTCTAGCAATTGTCCACTGATAGTGTGTCCAAAACACATTAGTCAGTCAGTGTTCTCTTGTGATCCATAAGGTTTTCTTTCAGTAATTTTTGGAAGTGGACTGTCAGGCCCCTCTTCCTTGTCTGTCTTAGTCTAGAAGCTTCACTGAAACCTGTCCACCATGGGCAATCCTGCTGGTATTTGAAATCCTGGGAACAGAGCTTCCAACATCATAACAATACACAAACCATTATAGTACAACCAACTGACAGATGAGTGGAGGATATCTATCTATCTATCTATCTATCTATCTATCTATCTATCTATCTATCTATCTATGGAGAGATAGAGAAAAACTTGCAATGCAGTCTGATTAGGCAATATTCTGATGATCTGCTGCTAACAGAAAGTATCCCCACAAATAACATCTTAAAGTAATGATAATATCAATTTTGCTCACAAATCTGCAATCTGGGCAGAGCTCAGTGAGGACACTAGTTTTGACTTCATCAAGCATTAGCTGGGGTAGCTCAAAGGACAGAGGCTGCAGCTCTCTTAAGACTCACTCCCTCACACGACTGATACTTCTATTGGTTGGAGCTCAAGAAGAACCCTATATGTGACATTTTCATTTGGCCTGGTCTTCCTTGCAAAATCCTGACAGGGTCCCAATGGTGAACAACCCAATACGACCAGGTGGAAGTCACAGAGCAACACTTCTGCCATAGTCAAAGGCCTGCCAAGATGCAAGGAAGAGGGAAAGCAGGCCCTGTTTCTGGAAAAGGGAACACAAACTCATCTTGTAACAAGAGAATGTGCGATGTGAAACATTAGGACAGTCATCTTTGAAGGACACAACCAGCCACGAGCCAAGATACAGATTTCTACGAAAGCGAAAGGGCAGGACTCAGACTTAAAGATAAAGCCACAGACTTCATAGGACAAGAGCAATGGGGAGACAAGCAAAGGAAAGCTCTAGAACGCAAGCCTAACATGGCTAAAGATAGGGACAATGTCAGGACTGAACTGGAAGCAAGCAGACACCTGTGCAAGGCAGAACCCGTGAAGTTGTGAGTGCCTTCAAAGCTAAGTCAAAGTACCTTGGGGCGTGAGAAGGGAAGGAGCAGGAGAAGAAATTAATGGGTAGGTTCATGGAATTTTTAAGTCTGGGGACAGAGCATCAGGAATAGCTGGGTTCTGGTACTCAGTTGATACCATCAGAGTTTGAACCTTTTCCTTTCAGTGCTGTTTCCTTTTGAGTTTCACGCAGGCTTCCTGATGACAGCTGTAGTTTTATCTAGAAGCTCAGGAATTCTATTAGAGAGAGGCTCATTCCCTTTCTAATCATTGGTGGTACTATCAGGTAAGCATTGGATTGCTAACTGCAAGGTTGGCAGTGCTACCCTACCAGCTACCTCATAGGGAAAAAGATGGAACTTTCTGCTCACATAAATATTTACAGTCTGAGAAACCCCACAGGGACCTTCTATGATTCAAAATGGACTCATTGGCAATGGGGCAATTGTTTCTGGGGCATTTTTTAGGGTTAGATATCATTAACCTAGCATGAGTCTCATACTGAGTCTGACCCAGTCCCTTTGGACAGAGGAAAGTCATGCCCTGACTAGCCAGGCCTGGAGCTGGCAGATTGGGTCAATGCCAGCAGAAGCATGGAGATGGAGCATGGTGGAAGAGTGATCCCAAAGATACAAGCCATGTGCTGTATGTGGAAGAAGGGCAAATGAATGCTGCATTAATTAACCAGTCATTGACAAAATGAGGTTGCATAACAAATGGCTCCAAAACCCAGCAGTTCAACAAACAGCCCAACCCCTTCCCTCCCACACACACAGTTCTTAAAATTCAGGATCAGGGAGATTAACTGGAACTTTGAACTTGGCACTTTGGAGCAGTAGAGATCTTGGTGTGACTGAAAGCCCAGAAGAAGCCTAATTTGGGGGAGGTGAGATAATAGGAATGGAGTTTTCATTGAGCATTTCTTGAGAGCCTTCAAGCAAAAGCGATTTTTCTATATTCATGTTTTAGAAGTAGATCTCTACCCATTGGGTAAAGCTTTGGGTATGGGATTGGTGTCAGTATGCAGGGAAAAAATAAATGGGCTTGTTATGGATTAGGAGCCTGTGGTAGTCACCTAATCTTGTGTCAAGTTAAGGATTAGGAGTGTAGGCGTGGAGTGTAGGCTGCCAATCTGGAGATAGTCAGTGAGATTTTTATGTGAGCATAGCCTTCTCCTGAGAACTCTGAGAAATCTGGTACTTCCTCCTTGGAGGTGGAAGACACCTCTCTCTCTCTCTCTCTCTCTGCTACTCCTTGGGAGACATTTCAGAAGGCAAGCCAAATGGATGCGACCAGACCTCTGAAGCCAAAGAAGCCTCAGAGAGATCGCTGCCAGCACTGAGATGCTTACAATGCCACTGGATCCACAAGACTTTCCACCCATTGGCCTGTGATTATCCTGCATTCAGCATCACTACACATGTTTTATGGGTCTGAAAAGGAATTTATAGATTGGTATCAGACATATGGGCTAATATCAGAGTTATGGATTTGATCTGCACTGGGCTGGGACGTTTGCTTAATGTACAATTACTGTTCGATATAAAACTATCTCTCTGGATTTATAAGGTAGAATTAGACCAGAACATGTACTCTGGTACAGACAGGAGCTGGAAACACAGGGAATCCACGACAGATGATCCCTTCAGGACCAGTGGTGAGAGTGGCAATACCAGGAGGGTGGAGGGAAGGTGGGGTAGAAAGGGTGAACCGATTACAAGAATCTACATAAAACCTCTGCCCTGGGGGATGGACAACAGAAAAGTGGGGGAAGTGAGATGTTTGACATGTAAGAGATGACAAAATAATTTGTATATTATCAAGGAATTATGAGGGAGGGAGGGGGAGGACGGAAGTGGGGAAATGAGGAGGTGATACCAAGGGCTCAAGTAGAAAGCAAATGTTTTGAGAATGATGAGGGCAACACATGTACAAATGTACTTGACACACAATGGGTGGATGGATGGATGGATGGATGGATGGATGGATGGATGGATGGATGGATGGATGGATGGAATGACTGTGATAAGAGTTGTATGAGCCCCCAATAAAATTATCAAGGGTTCATAAGGAGGGGGGTGTGGGGAGGGAGGAGAAAAATGAGGAGCAGGTGCCAGGGGCTTATGTGGAGAGCAAATGTTTGACAATGATGAGGGCAATGAATGTATAAATGTGCTTTATAATGGATGAATTTGTGGATTGTGATAAGAGTTGTATGAATCCCTAATATAATGATTAAATAATAGGGAAATGATTTTTAAAAACCACCAACTCTCTGTCATACACATGAGTCTCCCTCGAGTTTTCTCTAGCATACCCAGACTAATACACAGATCGCCCCTGTCCTATAGGGCCGCTATGAGTTGGCATGGACTTGAGGGCAGTGGGTTTGTTAGGACTTTGGAGTTCAGCAGGCCTTTGTTGGTGTGTTTGAGTCCATTTTTGTAGCTGTTGTGTGCAGGTCAGTGGCTCATCTTCCAGCACTCTATAGGACCATATTTTGTTGTGACCCATAAGGCTTTCATTTGTTAATATTTGGAAGTAGATCACCAGGTCTTTCTTCCTAGTCTGCCTTAGGCTAGAGCAGTGGTTCTCAATCTGTGGGTTGTGACCCCTTTTGGGGTCCAGTGACCTTTTAACACGAGTCTCCCGATTCATGGCAGTAGCAAAATTACAGTTATGAAGTAGCAAGGAAAATGATTTTATGGTTGCGGGTCACCACAACATGAGGAATTATATTAAAGGAAGGTTGAGCACCACAGGGTTCGAGGTTCCACTGAAGCCTGCCCATCATTGCTGACCCTTCTGGGGATTGTCATATTGTCGGCACGGCTTCCAATTTCACAGCAACACTCTTACTACCACTGCACCACGAACTGATAGACAGGTGGTGGACTGTTCTTAAAAGCCACCTGATTTACGATGCTTTGTTTTGACAGCCCTGGAAAATGGATACAGAATCTAGTTTCATAGTCAATGCAAGACACACCTTGGGGCAGTAGGGATGGCATGAAGTGAATAGATTCAAAGTATATTTTAGGGAGAGGAAGGATGACAGTTAATGCCTGGGGGCTGTGCAAGAAGGAAGGAAGCAGAGACGCCAATGATATTAAGTGCCTGAGTTAAGACAGGAATTTCCAGGGAAGCTGGTGGGTCATAACGGGAGAATTTCACATTCCCCGGGGACAGGGGGAGCATTGATTAGTTCATATGTCTACGCATCTTCTCAGACAATAGAGGCTTTGTCATCCTCAAATGAAGCATGCAGTTGGAGCTCAGAGTGGGAATGCAGTGCAAATGAGGACTGGGTTGGTTGAGATGGGTGGACCAGGGCCACTAGTCTATTCTGAGGAGCTTCAGCAAACCTGTCCAGTGTCTCTTGGAGAGTGGGCATGTCTCATGGCCACAGAGGGCCTTTTAATGTTTCACCTCCCACTGCAGCAGCGAGAGGCTCTATCAGCTCATCCTGGAAAGGAAACATACTACCTGCCATCAGGTTCATTTCTTCAAAAAGGATGGAAGAATACAAATGAAAGACTACAGTTTGAAGGGGTCTTAGGCAGACTATCAGGCTCATTAAAGCTTCATTTATTAAAACTTCATTCTTCAGAGACATTCTCCCAGTAGGATGTATGCTGGGGTGGGGGTGGGCATGAGGAGGAAGGCTTGGAGCAGGGTAGGGGATCAACCCACACCACCAAAAAATACCTTCCCACGAAGCAATTCCAGTGGGCACAGATTAGATAGAAGTTTCATCCTCTGGTCACTTGATGTTTGTCCCTCTCTTTATCTGAATGCACTTTCCACATTGCTCAGATGAAGCATCAAATTTGTATTAAAATGCAAGTTAGGAAGCATCATCCCCAACCAACCCTGTTCATCAAAATGGTAGTGCTCTCTCCGGGTGGTGCTTGTTTGTCAACAAGCTGAAGCAGTTGAGCTGGGGCTCTGTGAGGCCCAGGAGCATGAGTTTATTAATATCCGACCCATTATGCCTTGCTGGGTTTATGCCAACAAAGCCCTGTCACTCCTTACCTTTGGATTTACTCACTCCTTGAAACAGGCATTTATTTACACACAGTTTGACCTCATGATGGTGTTCAGCAGATGTGGATCTTACTTATTTGCATTGTTCTGTGACAGTTGCAAAATTCGTTAGTGGCTCAGGGATCAATCCTCTGTGGACTTCCCCGAAGCTAGATGAAGCAAGCGGGTTCTCGCTGATTCATCCTCCCTCCTTAGCAATGCTTGCTAGTCAGGATAACATAGTGCTCATTAAAGAAACTGCCTGTATCAGTTTAAATTTGTGACCTGGGCGGGAGGGAGGGTCATGATCACAAGTGACAGAAACTGACACTTGACTAACTTAGGGAAAAAGGCCTAATGGTGGATAAATGGTGGGAAGACAAGAAAATGTGGCAAATGCCTGGGCAATCTCAGGGCTGTGAAGCAGGTACTGGCGAAACACTCCTCCTGAGGCCAAAGCGTGCCCTCTGTAGTACATTAAATCACATTCACACACACCCATTCATGTTCACATGGAACCTGAGGCTATGGCCTTACTTGGAGAGGAGGTCTTGGCAGATGTGCTTAGTTAAGGATTTCAAGAGCTCCATCTTTCTGGGTTTAGATTTCAGATGGATGCTATATGCACTGATTGGTGTATTCTTATAAGAAAAGGACTGGGCACAAAGAGACCCCGTGTGAAGACACTGGCAGAGATTGGATCAGTGCATCTATAAGCCAAGAAATATCAAGGATTAGCAGCAGTGACCAGAAGCGGCGAGAGGCTACTTTGATTCTCCTTCAGAGCTCTCAGAAGGAATGAATCTTGCCCACACCTTAATTTTAACCCTTTGCCCTTCAGAAAAGTGAGAGAACAAATGCCTGCTGTTTAAGTCACTCGATTGGTAGCCATTTGTTACAGCTACCCAAAAGAACCATTATGGATTGATCTGTAGCCCCCTCAAAATATGTGAGAAATTGAACCTTGGTGGACATGATCCTGTTTGAAAAGAAGGGAGTTCTTTTGTAATATAAATGAGGCCCTATGGCCACTGGAGATCCCCTCATAGAGGGGTTTAGAAGAGGAGATGGGTGAGTCAGAGAGGCGATGCTGGGAGAGTGGAGGGTGAGTGGGTTGGAAAGGGGGAACTGATTATGAGGATCCACATGTGACCTCCTCCCTGGGAGATGGACAGCAGAGAAGGGGGGGAAGGGAGACTCGGGATAGGGCAAGATATGACAAAATAACAATGTATAAATTACCAAGGGTACATGAGCAAGGGGGTCAACCCGCCCCAGTCCTCAAAGTAATGTCTTGCTTTTCAACACTTTAAAGAGGTCTCGTGTAGCAGATTTGACTAGTGAAATGTATCATTTGTTCTCTTCTCTGCTGCTTCCATGAGAATTGATTGTGGATTCAAGCAAGACAAAATCCTTGACAATTTTGATCTTTCCTCCATTTATCATGATGTTATCAATAGGTCCAGTAGTGAGGGTCTGGGCTTTCTTTACATTGAGTCATAATCCAAACTGAAGGCTTTAATCCTTCATCTTCATCAGCAAGTGAATCAAGTCCTTCTCATTTTCAGCAAAATTGTGTCATCTGTATAATGCAGGTTGTTAATAAGCCTTCCTCCAACCTGATGCTCCATCAGGCACTGCCCCTTAATGAGTTTAGGTCATGAAGGGTAGTCCTCCATAGGCACATTGATTATTACCCTACCCCCCTCACATAATAAATTCAGAGAGAGAACATTTCCCCAAAGCAATGGAAAGCTTACTAGAGAAGTGGAGGGTGCTCAAAGCCAAAGGTGACACAAACTGGAAATCAGTACTAGTTTTAAATACCTGCAGTCATCTAATAGTTCACTGCACTATCTAAGGAAAGGTGAGGAGAACTGGGACAATTCCATTAAAAAAAGACAATGCAGGGTATGTAAGTCCGTCATTCCTCTGGAGAAGAAAAACACATATTTGGGTTGTAGAGCTTTGTTTGCTAATCAACCAAATGTAGTTGTAAGGCAGGGGTGTGTGTGCACGCGTGTGTGTGCGTGCGTGCATGTGTGTGTGTGTGTGTGTTGAAGGGAGGGGCTTGCCATTCTATTTCATAGCCAGGAGAAAGATGAGCCTCTTCCCATATCTTTTGCTCTGTGGCAAGTTACTGATCTACAAGGAACTTTTATTTGACAAGGACATTGCCGAGAAAAAAATGGGAAGCTTATGTTCATCTCTGCTGAGAGGTGGAGTCAAAGAGATGGGCTTTATGACAGACACCCTGATCGTGCAACCAAACTATGAAATGGCCTCATACATTCAACACACATTTGCTGCACCTCCCCAGTGTGCTGCCCACATATTACCAGGCAGAGTGTTTTATGGGCAGCATTTTAGAGTTAGGCAGGCAGAGGGAGTGTCTTTGTGGGTGTTGCCTTTACCAGTCCTTGGATTGTTCTGGGACAGGCATGTCTTTTTCCTCTAAAGTAACTGATCGCGTGTAAAGAAGGAGTCTCCTCAGTAAGACGGGTTAAACCAAACCCAACCTATGACAATCATCTCAATTGGAACACATAGTGACGCTATACAAATACCCGTAGGGTTTCCAAGTTTGTAACTCTTTTGGGGGGCCAACTACCATGTCCTTCTCTTTCAGAACCACTACAGAGTTGACCGTTGTGTTAGCAGCTGAATGCTTAATCACTGTGCCCATTTTGTTTGCTGAGCCGCCCTCAAAACACTGAACAGGTTTTCTAGGTACCAAGTGTGTCCACTTCTATGTCTGACATAGGGTGTTTGCTGAGCCGCCCTCAAAACACAGAACAGGTTTTCTGGGTACCAAGTATGTCCACTTCTATATCTGGCATAGGGTGTTTTCTCCAAGTTGATAGGAGGTGCAAATCAGTTACTAGGGTTTTGGCAGAGTCAGTATGGAAACTGGGAGGGTGTGTGAAATTTGAACCAGAGTAGAACAATTCCAAGACACTTTCTAGGGATTCCTGGCATATAATATGCAAATGATAGTCAAGATATATAACTGTGTCTCTGTTCTTGGTTCTGTCAGTACCTGGTGTGGCCACAAAGAAGAAACCTGTTCTCCTGCTATTTTGAGCATCTAGTGTGAATGACAGGAGATAAGTCACATGCTAATGAACCCTGGTGGTGTAGTAGTTAAGCACCATGGTGCCCGGCTATC
Organism: Tenrec ecaudatus; assembly: GCF_050624435.1. NCBI lineage: Eukaryota > Metazoa > Chordata > Mammalia > Afrosoricida > Tenrecidae > Tenrec > Tenrec ecaudatus. The sequence goes on from NW_027459279.1 coordinate 278,261, forward strand.
AAAGGATATAGCGTCTGGGGTCTTAAAGGCTGGAAGATAAACAGGGGGCCATCTAGCTAAGAAACAACAAAGCCCACATGGAAAAAGCACACCAGCCTACCCCGACAAAGCGGGTGCATAAGCACATACGAGCATGTTTTCTTGATGTGCACTCACCCTTTACATACAACTCTCTTATACATATGTGTTTCTGTGGATTTGTTTCTCGAATGCACCCAGACTAACATAAGCTGCGTGGAACGCATTTAAGAAGCCTAGACAAGGGCAGGGCAGGATATTCGGAGGGACTGGATCCAGAATTAGAGAGGAAGGAGCCCTGGTGGCAAAACGGGCTGCTAGCTCCCTGTCCCAAGGGGGACAATGAGACTGCTGGCTCCCATGAAGATTTACAGTCTTGAAAAATCCATATAGGGTCACTGTGGTTGGAATCCACTGGACGGCAGTGACCTTTTGGGATTGAAGGTGGAAGCCACCAATGACTTCCTGCCATTCAGCCAAGGAGCCTCCGGAGAGTGTGTGAACTTCTGGAATGCAGTAAACAACCTCTGCACATCTGCTTTTTGTGCTGCCCAAGTCATGCCCTTGGCCTTTGCTTAAACATATTCATCCAGAAGTGAACCATCACATCTGCTCCCTTGGGAAGCTGGGGGCTGAGCTCTCTGGTTCCACTCTGTCAGCATTTCTGGTCCGGGTACCTCCCCTCTGCCCCGGCACAGGCAATGTGCTTTTGGAAGCAGTGCTCCCTGGGTAGTGGGTGTGATTTGCCTCCTCTGGCCTAACATGATGAATGCTGAGAGGGGGTGGATACTAGGGGGTTAAACTCCCTGAACTTTACCTAGCCCAGGGGAAAATTTATTATTTAAAGTAAGTTTTAGACAAAATCTTTAGAAAGATAAATTGTTAACTTTATGTACACAATCACTCCCCAACACACAGGCTCAACCTCATAGGCTGTGTATGACCTTGAGCAGGTGCTCAGTCACAATGGGTTTCTATCAGGATTGAGAGTTCAGCTCTCTCAACTCTCCAACTGGTTATTAGTACCATAGTCTCGTTTCTATTTATGTATTTACTTTGTTTTTAGAGGGAAAAGACTCCCAATTCAACTATATTTTATTAGGAACTCCTTTGCTAAGTTTTACACAAGAAAAACGCCCAAACCGCTGTTCTGGATGAAGGAGAGCATCCGCATGAGGCCACAATGGTGTCAGAAGGACCCACAGCCACAGTTACTTAAATAAAATGACACCCATTCTGTCCTGCTGACTCTGACTCATAGTGACTCTGTGTAGGGATCCTGAAGTTGCTACCTTTACAGGGAGCAATAACCTCATCTTTTTCCTGTGGAATGACTAGTGGCTTTAAACCAGCGACCTTGCTCTTAATAGTCCAACACTATCCAGCATTACCACCTGGGCTCCTGAAAACTTAAATAAGACATAGAAAACAAACAACTTTGTCACAAAATTGTGACTGAAGACAGATCAATTCATGGATTCAGGAGGGCCTGTGAGAGCATGAGCGGGACCTTCATTACGATGTGCACACTACCGTATATCGTTGAGTCTGGCCCGGGGAGTGGACGCAAGCACACTGCCTGAGGGACAAACTTTCCACTGCCAGTCAGCAGTAGGAAAGAACTCAATGGTGGCTGAATCTGTGGCCCCTCAAAATGGATGTAGGGTCTCCACATAGACTCTAACTGTGAGCCACAGCCTATTGCTCAAAATTTAAGCTCAAATACGACTTAAACGCCAAACATTCTGTTTCCTTAAAATAGGGTACTGCCAGGATCAGCTAGAAGTCTGCATGACCTATCAGATCTCAACGCCGATCTCAAATCACTTCACATGATCCATTCTACCAGTCATGTCAAGGACAACTAGAGGTCTGCATGAGCGAGCCCAAATCGCCTCCTCACTTACCCATTCCAGAGGCTGTGCCTGTATAATCTATCGACTAACACATTCCCATATGCCGTGGTTATGAAACCAACCATCATGCTGAAATAAGGACCAATCACGATGCAAGGGTCAGGGTCAATGGGAAAGCAAAATAGGGGCTGAGGGGAGCCAAGAGGGGTCCCTTCACTCAATCCCTAAACCTGATCTAATGTCACTAGACTGGGGTCTTCCTCACATCTCAAGGGCACCCGATTCATGATTGAAGTGAATTGTGCTTATTCAATCATTGTTCCGCTTGCTGTCCTGCTGTGCTGCATCCTCTTCTTGCTTTTTTGTGCATGGCTCCCTCTGTTGTGGTGACAAATGGCTCGAGAGGGATTTGACATAGGGAGAAAGCCCACCCACATCAACTGTCACCAGAAGCAGACACTAAGTCCATTTCTCTCACCTCACAGAACTATGCACACCAGACACTGGTAGGGCTGCCTGGGAGGGGAACCCTTAGTGAAGTGGTTCTCAACCTGTGGGTTGCGACCCCTTTGGGAGTCATATGACCCTTTCACAGGGCTCACCCAATTCATAACTGTAGCAAAATTACAGTAATGAAGTAGCAAGAAAATCATTTAATGGTTGGGGGAGGGGGGCATCACCACAACAAGAGGACCTGTATTAGGAAGGTTGAGAACCACTGCCCGAGTGTGTTTAGGACTTTGCTGCCCTCAAGGTCATCAGACATTCTTGAAGGCAGAGCCACTGCAGGAAGCCCTTCTGGGAAATGCCCTGAAGACAGTTCTCAACCAAATCCACCCTCACCCTCCGAGATCCTAATCATAGGACGCATGGAAATGCTCCCTGCCACTTCGAAGGCTGTAAGTCCATGGGAGCAGAAAGCCTCCTCTTTCTCCCTTGGAGTGGTGGCTGGTGAGTTCAAACTGCTCACTTTCTGGCAAACATAACCCACAGACCAGCTCCCCCTGAGCTCAGTTTGGTTTGCCGCACAGCACACATTGTTTGGAACCTTCTGAAATAGCTATGCATATGTGCAGGTTGGGGGGATTTCGCACAAGATGCAGTTTTCCACCCTCTCTTGGCAAAAATAATTTTTGCAAAAGGCTTGTATTCTCTTCTGGATCTGAGTAGCAGCTACTCTCATGAAGTCATAGCACATACATTCATGCTACAGTCCTCCCAACTCCCTAATGTCTTACGCCGAGTCTGCTCCATGCTTTTCTGTGTCCTACATGGCAGCTGTAGGCACCCAAGGCATGGGCTCTGCAGCCTGGGTCCAAATATCTCCTTCCCACTTCCTCACTGTGTGGTCCTAGGCTCATGACTTTATCATCCTGTGCCACTGATTTTTCATTTGTAAAATGAGGCCAGAATAGAGTCCACACATAGGCTTGTTAAGTGGAATAATTGAATTATTATACACAAAAAGCTTAGAATGGTGCTTGGCATCTTGCAAATACTATTAGGTGGTTTAGCATAGGGACTGGGTCATCCATTACATATGCTCAGGTTCAAACTTCCGGCCAGGAAGGGGTGGTACACCTAGGTGGGCATTTCACCTGGATTGGCCCATCTGGGCCAGGTGAATTCAATCCAGCCATTGGGGTTGACCATGACCGTCAACCATGCCTCCCTATGGAGGAATTGAAAAGGCAGGATCTTGACCGCTCCGATGTCTCCCTTCGCCCACTTTTCTGTTGTCCGTCCCCCAGGGAGGAGGTCACATGTAGATACTTGTAATCAGTTCCCTCTTTCCAATCCACCCTCCCACAACCCTCTCAGTATCACCACTCACAAATTATCAAGGTTTCTTGATGGATGGGGTAGCGGGGAGGGAGGGGAAAAATGAGGACTTGATGCCAGGGGCTTAAGTGGAGAGCAAATGTTTTGAGAATAACGAGGGCAATAAATGTACAAATGTGCTTTACATAATTGATGTATATATGGATTGTGATAAGACTTGTATGAGCCCCTAATAAAACGATTTTTTAAAAAAGAAAAAAGGCAGGATCCCGGAGCCCACTGAGTGACTTTCTCTCCAGCAGCTTCTAGGTAGGCTGTGCCCCGTGAGGGGCCCTGAGGTGCCTGTGTAAACCTGAAACTTCTTCTCTCAAAAAACTCACTTGGATCACAATCCAGGCTTCGAAGTGAATTCTTTCTCGCGCGAAGCCAAGGCCTGAGTATATCTCTCCCAGGAGAGATCTAACAATAGTATCTCTTATTATAGAATTAGGAGCCCAGGTGGTGTAGTGGACTGTGCATTAAGCTGCTAATCGCAAGGTCGGGGGTTTGAACTGACTAGCCCGTCCGTGGGAGAAATATGAGGTTGTCTATTTCTGTAAGGCAGTGGTTCTCAACCTTCATAATGCCCCCACCCTTTAATACATTTCATGTTGTGGACACCTGCAACCATAAAATTATTTTCATTGCTACTTCATAACTGTAATTTTGGTATTATTATGAATTGGTTGACCCCTGTGAAAGGGTTATTTGATCCCCAGAGGGGTCGCGACCCACAGGTTGAGAACCGCTACTGTAAGGATTTAAAGTCTCAAAACCCCAAAGGGGCAGTTCTTTGTCCTATTGGGCCGGTATGAGTGGGAGTCAATAAAATGGTAGTTAGGTTTTTTTCTGCATCAGTATCAGATTCTGGTGGCAATCTCAGTCATCCTGCATTGTGGTCTGGTTTGAACTCTGGTAGATCTGTGGGAAATGACTGCCCTGGTTTGAGGTGAGGGCCATGGTGCTTCAGTGGTAGATCTCTCATTGTCTTTCACCGGGAAGACCCGGGTTCGATTTGCAGCCAATGTGCCCCAGACTGTCAGTGAAAGTTTGTGTGTTGCTATGACACTGAGCAGGCTTCAGTGATGTTTCCAGACTGAAATAGAATAAGGACGAAAGACCTGATTATCTCCATCCACACATTGACCTATGGCCCGCCACGGTTGGCTTCCCCTCCCAGCCCTGGTGATAGCACAGACTGGCATAGTTTGCTCCGCTTCCCATGAGGTGCCCATGAGAGGCTGACTCGACAACCACGGTCAAGTACAACAGCTTGAACTCCTTTCTGGGTCTACAGAAACAAGAACAACCTTCTGAAATGAGGTCGCATTGCTATTTGGGACTGGGAGAATGCCTTTGTGACAAGGATTGTGCTCTGGATCCCAAAGGCGACTTTTAAACACAGCCACATAGCAACTCCGGAAAGTGCCATAGTAGAAGCCAGGTTTAAAAAAAAAAAAAGTTCTACTGACTTGCTCAAAGGAGGCCAGAAGGGATGGGGGTGGGATGGGGTGGGGTGGGAGACTCCTCTAAAAATGAACAAATTTGTTTCCTTACATATTTGTCATGTCTTTTGGTCCTGAAATATAGGGGGGGGGGAAGCAGACGAGAAGAGAAAACGGCGACTGACAGTCATCTTGTTGGTGTTCCCACAGCATCCCCTCCTTAGGCACTTGCTGCCATCTCATCCAACTCCACTCAGTATATTTTCACCCAGCAATGATGCAGAAATGTCTGTGTACTCCAGTTTTATTGTAGTCAGGCAGCGTTTACGGGTTTGACTTTCAACTCAGCATGGCAGGACGTCTAGAAGCAATTATAACCAGCACCTGCTCTGTCTGTGCGGTGGGCAGGCAGTGACGGATCCCCAGCTTCTGGAACACTTGTGCCCCCTCCCAGCTCAGGATAATGACGGTGACACTCGGCCTCCTTGTTGTCTGGGGGAGCTCTAGGAGCTCTCCTCTGAAACCTCATATTATTGGCATTTCTTTGAGTGAACACATCAAATTAGTGACTGTAAAGGAAGGTGTAGGAGATGATTATTGGTGACAAGACAAGCCTCAACCACCTCCAGAGAGCATGTCTCCTAAGTGCAAAGTAAGGAGAGGGAGGAAACAATTGACCACAAATGGAATAGGCTCTGAGTCTCGCCACACAATGTATGTGCGTGGTCATTTGGCACCAACATTATGACTGGAGGACGGATATGGTTTGTGCAGCCGTGATTGCCATCCAGAACGTGCCATGCTATTGTGAAAAACGATTTTTTTATTCTGAGCAAATCTCTGCTTCCACTTGCTTTAATGCTTCGCCAGAGAGCCAGGGACTCTGGGAGGGGTGGGGACGCACAGGGCTGGGCTGACCTCAGGAACTCATGGGTAAAGGGCTTTTTCTCACTTGGAAGCAGGCTGGGTTTACAGCTGTTCTTTCTGGTAAAGCTTGTTTCTGAACCTTGCCACGTCTGAGTCCGAAGAGGGAAATGAAGGTGACAAATGCTGCGAGGAGCCCTGGACACATCTTGGCTATGGTCCTGCTTAAGTCTGTTTCATTTGAATCCCAGTTTTACCTTTCCTCCTTTCTGGGTTCCGAAGCATCAGATGGGTGCCAAACGCTTCCACGGACAACTAAAGCTGAACAAGGTGGAGGCAAATGAAGAGCAACGGGAGGTTGGTGTTTGGGAGACTGAATACTTGGGCTTCCTAGGCCAGTCCAGCTGGTGGTTAGAGCCCTGTTTCAGATTCCACTGAAATCTCCTAGTGTCCAAGGACCAAGTGGCTCCTAAGTCCAGAATTTCTGTTACATGTCTCACCAAGGAGAAGCTGGGCCAAAATGCATTGAAGAATAAAGCAGGAGCTTGGCTTGTGCATCCACTCTCTGATTCTGAAATTTCAAAGGCTCCGTGCACAGACACTTCAACACTGAAAGCACAGCAGGGAAAATCAAAGACTTGGGCTTCCTCCTTGCCCCTCTTTTAGGGCTTTTATGGTTTTCCAAGGCGCCTCCCAGAGCCGAGTGTTGTATAGGTCATGTTTAAAAATGTCGTAGTTCTGAGGGACTTGCTGTTCTGCTTTCTTTTGCAAGGAGACCCGGTTTCTTGTCATGTGGCCAAACACAGAGCACAGATGACTGTGGGCCCCCTCCCTTTCCCCTGACCTTTGCTCTCTTCTCTGGATACCCTACTGACCTGTTCTCCCTTACAAGATCTGAACTGCTCATACACTTCGTTAAATTCTCATCCTAGCGAGAAGCATCTGAGCATCTTATTAGAGCCTGTATGAGTTCTGTTCTGGATGCCTATTTGTGTAACTTCAGGTCTCTGGCATGGAAACGTCCCATGCCCACAGACCCACACAGGTAATATAAACTCCAACAGTAGTTTAAGGTTTAAGGTGGTCACAGGGAACACTGGGGCCCGTGTCTCCTGGTGAACCACACAGGCTGTCTAAAGGGGCTAGTTCCATCTCAATGTAGCCATGCAGGAATGTAGACCGGTTAGGTAGCAAGACAAGGGGTTGTTCCTCTCCATGCTTAGGGGGCCCCCTACGGGAGGTTGGAAGCCAATGCGGGCTAAGCCCAAGCCAGGAGAGCTTAATTGACGCCTCCCAGCTGAAAGCCCTTAAAAGGCTGGAATCTGGAGACCACCGCCCCTTCCCTTCAGCTGCTTCTCTGCCTTCCACTCAGCAGGGCTGGGTGTGCAGTGTGATGAGGGTGCCCGTGTTCAGTTTAGTGTAACGCCGGAACCTTCTTCTCTCGTGTATATAAACCCACTCGGATTACCAACCAGGCTTTGGTGTGAATTTCTTTCCAGTGTGTAGCCAAGGACCGAGACATTTCCCACCCGAGAAACCTAACAGACCCAGACTTACAATAAACCCATATTTTTATTTATAAGGCAAGAGGTGACCAGGTCTAGACAATAATGGTGAAGAGGGCCCTGGGTTTGAGAAAGATTCTGAAGTAGAATCCATAACCCTTAGAAATGTATTGGCCTTAGGGGAGGGGCAAAGAGGGCTGGATTGAGAAAGTCTCTGGCATCCAGTTCTGACTTGACTTCTGGATCCTGAATCCTTCAGGGCCATGACCTTGCCCTCCAGCCAGACCTTCCAATAGCCATCTTCTCAGAGCCTTGTTAAGTTCTCATAATACATTACACCTGCCATCCTGTGAGCAGCTACCAAACCCAGGCACTTTTTTCAAAGACAAGCTCGCTCTCTCTACCCCTAAGAGCAGGTAGTTTGGGGATGATGGATATGAGATACCACAGAAGACAAATCTGTTATCTTCCATGGTGCACAAAACATGCTGTCACAACCAGGACTCGTGACAATCCCTCAGTTTCCTAAATTGCTTCACTGCTACTTTTTAATTAAGCCTCATTAGATTGTCATAAATTGATAAGAGGGATGACCCTGAACTAGATGCATAAATTAAAGCTTTCCTCATCCTGTGCTTTTATATGAATGTGTTAATTATTTTTGTCATTAGGGAGAATAATGGAGGGATGGAGCAATACCAAACGGAGTTTGACAAAGTGTTGGTGTTTGCTGCGGCAAATGTGGTGCGTGTCAGTGTCAGATACAATCCGTCACCCAGTGAGTCTGCAATTAACACCAAGGGACAAAGGTAGGATTCCCTGTAATAAATAGCCTTCCTCCCAGATGCTAATGGGGACCCAGCAGGACCCACTGTTGTGTTGTCGCAGTTGTACACGGGCCCTTAGAGGAGACAGAGCTGGTGTTTGAAACGAGTCTTGCTTGCCCCCAGTTGGAGCTCATCCACCCCAGGACAGTCCTATCCACTGCCAGGGACTCGCAGCTCCCCCTCCACAGTATGCAGCCAGCTCTCCAGCTCCCAGATGCTCCCCCGTATGCAGGGCCTGGGGCAGGACGTGGGGTGAGCAGTGGGCACTGGGCAACCTGGGGTCCCATCCAACCTGGCCCAGGGCGTGCACAGTCCCACCTTGCAGGCCTCCTGGAGCGTGGTCTCTTTCCTCCTACAGTTGGCCCTCAGCTCGCCCCAGAGCTGCTGCAGTTCCTGTAGCCTCGCCTAGAAGGTCTCTGAGGCCCAGTGGCCCCCCTGTAGGCCCCTCTGTCCCTCCTCCAGCCACAGTGGGCACACAGACCTCCTCCAGCCACCAGCCTTGTGGGTGTTGGTTTTGGCACTAGCTTGTAAGCTTCGTTCCCCCTCTATGTAATGGGCACAACAATGGATTTTTTTATTTCAAGGAGAGAAACCATATACAGTCCTGAGTGGGGTCCATCTTTTGTAGATGGGAATAGAGACACTTAAAAAAGAAGGGAAAAAAAAGGATTGACCTCCAGTCACTTCACCGGCAGGGACCAATGCTCTGGTCTCACTGTGTCCCCTAAAAACATCATGTCAAAACGTTTTCTTTTAAATTATGGACATCACTGCATTATAGTTACGACAGCCAAAGGTGGAAGCCGCCTTTGAGTCCGTGGACAGATGGATGGACCAAGTCAGTGAGTTCGAGTTCTAGAACGGAGTGGTGTCCTTTCATTAAAATAGGGGGATAAATGTCAGGTCACAAATGAACCTTGAAAAGACATGCTGGGAATGAAATAAATAAAATTCCCAACTCACTGCCATCCAGTCAACTCTGACTCATGGTAACCCTAATGGGCAGAGTGGAACTGCCCCCACGGGTTCCGGGGATGGTAACTCTTTTACAGACATAGAAAGCTTCATCTTTCTCGCAAGGCGCAGCTGGTGGACTTGCACTGCCGGTCTTGCAGATCACAGTCCAATTCGTAACCACTACGCCAGCAGGGCTGCTGGTAATGACATAAGCCAGACACAAAAGAACAGGTGTAGGACCGAGCCAAGTAGAGAAAGGGTGAGCACAGGCAAAGGCACAGAGGCAGGCAGATCGGAGATATACGGGTTCACGGTGGCACCCTTGGGCGGGTTAGTGCCCTGTGACCCCGCTACCCATTTATTTATTATTATTATTACTTTTCCTTTCCCCGCCTCTTTTTTATCTGTCTACCATGTGTATCCCTGAATTTGGTCTGGTCCCTGCCATATTACCTGGTCCTCACCCCAGGAATGTTCATACAGTAGCTTTCCCCCTATGTCCCTTTTGCATTTTTTTAAAGCTTACCTCCGTGGACTCAATGTGTACTTGTCCTTTTGTGCTTGGTTTACTTCGCTTAGCATGCTTTCCTCCAGTTCTTCCCATGCAGTGATGTGCTTCAAACTTTCATCACTACTTTTTAGCGATGCGTAGTACTCCATTGTATGTATGTACCACAGTTTTTTTCCCCCCACTGAAAAAGAAGTCATTATTCTGATCCCACCAGCTGTACCATCTGTTATGCGCCTTCCTCCTTGGCAATCCGGTCTTTCTTGAGTGGTCCCATGAAAGCTTTTTTCTCTTCCACGGTCTGGAAATGGCCATGGCCCAACTTGGAGGTGGTGTCGATGAACTTGAGGTTGATCTTCTCCAGGGCACTGCGCTTGGTCTGCAACAGCAGGGACTTGTGCAGCGTCAGCACTCGCTTCTTGGTGCCCACCATGCCGCCCTTCAGCATACAAAATCATTGATCACTTCCCCATAGTGGACAAAGTCGCCCAGGGGGTTGATGCTCTTGTCAGAGAGATCGTAGTCGGTGGAGGCGTTGTTCTTGATAAGCTTGCCGTCCTTGACGAGGTAGCCCTGGCCAATCTTATAGATCTTCTTGTTGATCTCTGTGCAGTGGTGGTAGCCTTTCTGCCCAGCGCGGGCCATCGAGAAGGCCACACGGGCGGGATGCCAGGCCCCGATACAAGCCACCTTGCGCAACCCTCGGTGGATCTTTCGGGGCAGCTTCTTGGTGTACCAACGACTGGTGACCCCTTTGTAGCCTTTGCCCTTGGTCACCCCCGTGATGTCGATCATTTCATCCTGGCCAAACACCTGGTTCACTGGCACCAGCTTCTCTTGGGCCCAGTCCAGCTTCTCAGCCACGGAGCCCCCGTTCACCTGCATCTCCGTCAGGTGCGCCTTCTCCTGGCGCAGGGGGAGCAGGCGCGACTGGGTGTGGGTGATGGCGCGCATGACCGGGCAGGACTTCTTCATGCTGCTAAAGTCTTTCTCGAGCTGCTTCTTACCCTTGTCATCCTGCCACTTCTTGCAGTACTTGGTGAAAGCCTTCTTCTGCGACTAGTGCCAGTTCTTGTAGAACCGCCGCTTGCACTCGTCGTCACTGATGTGTTCCGCAAAGACCGTCTTGAAGGTCCGGAGGCCGCGAGGTGTCTCCACATAGCCCACGATGCCCACCACCACCATGGGAGGGGTCTCCATGATGGTCACGGCCTCCACCACTTCCTTCTTGTTCACCTTGGAGCCTGGCCTGTCAACCTCGCGCACAATGTGGGTCATGCCGGCCTTGTAGCCCAGGAAGGCCGTCAGGTGGACCGGCTTGGAGGCGTCATCCTTGGGGAAGCTCTTCACCTTCCCGCCGTGCCAGCTGCGGCGCTTCCGAGGCAGGAAGCCCAGAGACCCATGCTGGGGCGCCGAGAACTTCCGGTGTGACATTACATCGTTGATCCCCGCTGGTAGAGGTACCCCAGCTTTTTAATCCAATTGTCAGGTGATGGAAATTTGGGTTGTTTCCAATTCCTTGCAATTGTGAACTGTGCCAATGAACTTTGGAGCACAGATGTCTGACCTTGGTTTGTTTCTTGCCCAGTAAGGTGGTGGGGGGGGGGGGTTGCTGGGTCATATGGTAACTCTATTTCCATCTGTTTTAGATATCGCCAGTAGACCTCTTTCTTACACACATATGAGTCTCCCTGGATTTGTTTCACGTATGATGTGTCTGTGTCATTGTGTGGTCGTGGTCTCTTTTAAAACTTGATCGATGTTTTCTTTACATTGTTTGTCCTGAAGGTCTCTTTTGTACCCTAAAACAAGGAGTCAAGGAGATGCATGGGACTTGATTGCTGAAGGGGGGCAGGAGTGAAGAAATGGACCCAAAGGGTGTCCATACCACTTCTGGGCTCTGCTCTGGAGCTGTTGCCAGCTGTCCATAAACTGTTGGCACCTGTGGCCGAGGCTGCGGGCTGACCCCAGGCTTCTCTGGCAGAGGAGGGCTGCCTTCTGCTCCGGGATATGGGGGATGTCCGGAGGCTGAGGAAGGGGATCAGGTTGTGTTCAAGAGGCCCCTGGCATGGGAGTATACTGGCTCAGCTCTTCCTCTGCAGGGTCCCACAGAAGAGGTCCCCTGGCCTGGCCCCGATGCTAGACCCAGTGGCATACCTGCCCCTGAACTTGGAGGAGGCCCATCTCCTGCTCCAAGGCCTCGTGTCTGTGCAGCAGCCTCTCCATGCTCTCCAGATCCTTCCCAAGGTCCAGGACTCTAGCAAGGGCACCCTGTGGAGGACGGGCACATTACAGGCTTGGCCTCTGCCCTTCTGCCCAGGGTTCTCTTCGATCCTTTCTTCCTGGCTGGTCTTGGCCTTGGCCTTGGGCAGGTGACAGAGTCTGATTAGTGTCTGCACAGTGACACTGCGGGTGTTGGGGACAAGGCTGCTGGATGGAAAACCAGTACCTAGCAGGGGTCCCAGGTCTTCCTGTCAATTCCCTTCCTGCCTCCCTTCCATGGGGTCTCTGTCTCATAGGCCAGGTGTTTCTGAAACCGCATCAGCTTCTCTTTGTGGTCCCCAAGAGGGACAGGCTATTCCAGCTGCTGGCCCCACCCCTGGATCCAGTCGCCGTCCTGTGTGATGGTGGGGACATGAGTGCCCTGATGTTCATACTGCCTTGGCCCCAAGCGGTGACCCCGTCTACCCCTCGGGCTGTGCCAAGGAGTGAAATGCTGACCAGGCTCAGGGACAGCACAATAATTTTTCTTTCACCCAAGATGACAGGGCCCAGGCCCATTAGTATTCAGATCTAGGAAGTGGCTGGGCAGGGGCCATGGGTGGGTTCTCATGTGGAGGGTGCCCCTCACCCACCCCTGGGGCCCTGTCTACTCTGTCCATCAGGATGACAGGTGTCCACACGGGTCTGAGAATCAAGGGCCCTGGGCTCCAGTCCTAGCTTTGCCCCTGGAAAAGCCATTAAACTCTCCACATCCTGTTCCACCGCAGGCCGCCCCTTGGCCCCTAGTGGGGCTGAAGGTCACTTGTAAAGGTAAAATGGGGTTCAGGTGGGGTGCCCTCTGACATGGCTAGCAGCCATGAGAAAGCCGGCAGTAATCAGAGAGGTGTGAAGCTTGTGTCGCTGACCTTCTCCCAGGGCTTCCACTCAAGCCGGCCGCTCTCGTATCGTGTCCAGCAGGCCCTGAACCCAGGGGCCTGGCAGCACCCTGGCCTGCTCTCTCAGCGCAGCCTCCTGCGTAGTGGGAGGTGGGAGGTGGGAGGTGGACCCAGCCCTGAGTACCGAGTGTACCCCTGCTGGGGCTGGCTCACAGCCCATAGCCCTCACTATAAGTCTCTAACTCTCACTAACAGCTCTGCAGTTGAGGGTTGGCCAGGCTCCTGGGCAGAAGGAAGCAGGGGCCATGTGATATGGGCAGATCCAAATGCCCTCTGTGGTCCCCAGAGTGTGGCCTAACCCATCCCCATGCACTTCTGGGTGCATGGGAACCTCGGCTTGGTCACCAGCCCTGGATTGGAGCCCCTGGCTCCTTGGTAATCCCTCACCCACCAGCACAGGTTCGGTGTGCATACACACCTCACCCGTGTGCCCCAAACAGTCTGGATACCCCGGCCTTATCAGGGTCACGCCCATGACTGTCCCGGCCATCACCTCCCTGTCCTGTGTGCTCAGCACCTCTGGAAGGTGCCATGCTTCTGGATCAGCCGCTCCACCTCTTCCACAGAGCCTTCCAGGGCACTGGCTTCCTGGGAGACCTGGGGCAGCCATGGAGGTGACACAGAGGTGTGGGGGGGGGATCGGGGGCACAGATGGTGGTTCAAAGGGAACCCTAGACAGCAACATCTGCCAGAACCTTGGTTTACAGCCTGGGCTCTCTGGGAGTGCATCAAGGGGCCTGCGGCTGGGGGTGGGGAGGTGGGTGCTGAGCAGGAGGGGAAGGAACCTGAGGAAGAAGAGCACTCCAACCTGGGGGCCATTAGGAACATGCCAACTTCTGATGAGGTGGGGAGGAGCCCCATCAATTTCCAACCAAACCGTGTAGGGATTGGCTGGCCGGGGCCAGGTGTGGGGAGGAGATGGCCCTGAGTGACCTGAGGCTCAGGTGTCCCCTTGGCCACTTGGGAAGACACACTATCTAGCTCCGTATCAGAATAGCAGCCAGTGATCCAGGAAGCAAGGGGGATTGGGGTGGTACTACAGGAGGACTGGAGGTCCTGGGGTCAGTGTGTCTGTGTGTGGTGAGGGGAGCTGTCTCCTGGGCCTGCAGGATCTTGTCCAGATGCCACAATGTCTGAGGAAGAGCTGCTTGCGGTGCATGGCCTGCCGTCTCCCTTGCTTCCGTTCCCAGGCCTGAAAGACCTGCTCCCAAGCATCCTGCATGGCGCATAGCCTTTCCTGGACCTGGGCATGGGCATGGACACAACCGAAGGTGGTGCTGAGGGAAGCTCCAGAGAAAAGGTGCCTGACTGTTCCACCCAAGGGGAGGGTATTGTTTGTGTTTCCACAGGGAAAGAGGGACCAGATATAAAGCCAGTGCCAGATGAATGCAGTGTGCCCGCACGGAGTGGGGAGCCAGTGGAGGGGCCTGAGGGCTGGACTCCCATACCAGCTATGTGGACAACTGCCCCTGCCCCAAGAAGAATTTACTTCAGAGGACAGCACTGAAGCTGCATCTAGGAGAGAGGGGCATGTTTGATCAGAGCAAATGGGAGCAAAGAAGGGGGAGGAAGAGAGAGTGGAGCACATCCTGGCCCATCAAGCCTGGAGGACGATATCCCGGCTCTGAACAGCCAATGGACAGAGTGGACAATGTGGCTGATCCCACTATGAGACACACCGTCCATTGATGGCCCAGGGCCCTAAGTGGGACAACACTGGAGACTCAGGGTTAGAACTGGCCCAGACTGATCCTATGACACTGAGGCAAACCTCTAAAAGTGTGTGGCAGAGCAACCGTGGGAGCAGAGCAGGGAGCCCCTGAGGTAGTACAAAGGACAGACTCTGGGGCCAAAGCATGGTACCCCATTGGACCTGACTGAAGGACACACCTAGAGATTAAAAATCAGACCTTCATCTATGAATAGGTTTTTCTTTCTTTAAAATTTTTTTCTTTTATTTTATTCTTAAAAAAGCATTTTATTAGGGACTCATACAACTCTTATCACAATCCATACTTACATCAGTTGTATAAAGAACATCTGTACATTCCTTGCCCTCATCATTTTCAAAGCATTTGCCTTCCAAAATTAATTTATTCTTCTATGGGTAATTGGTTTCCTTTTTGTTGTCATTGCTGTGTTCTCACTCATTGCCTATCTTGCAATGACTTGATTTTTGGTGCATATTATTATCTCTACAGACCTATCTAGATACGATAGACTGCATGAATAGTTTGGAGGAGAAAACAAGGGGACCAATAGTTCCGGGGGAATAGGGGAGTGGGAGAGAAGGGGGCAAAGGGGTAGTGCTGACCAACCCAGGGACAGGGGAGCAATAAGTTATCCAAAATCAGTAGCAAGGAGGGTGTGAGTGGTCTGGTAGGGATTCAGCAAGGGCAAGGTAACCGAGAGAAATTACTGAAACCCAAATGAAGGCTGAGCATGATAGTGGGACAAGAGGAAAGTAAAAGGAAATAGAGGAGAGAACTAGGTGACAAAGGGTATTTATAGAGGTCCAAAGACTGTAATGTACATATGTAAATATATTTATATGAGTGTAGGAAAACAGATCTATGTGCATATATTTATAGGTTTAGTACTAAGGCAGCAGATGGACATTGGGCCTCCACTCAAGCACTTACTCAATGCAAGAGCACGTTGTTCTATTAAATTGGCATTCCAGGATTCACACCTTCCCGACACGATTGCTGAAGAAAAATGTGTGCATAAGCAAATGTGGTGAAGGAAGTTGACGGTGCCCGGCTATCAAAAGATATAGCGTCTGGGGTGTTAAAGGCTTGAAGATAAATAAGCGGCCATCTAGCTGAGAAGTATCAAAGCCCACATGGAAGAAGACCACCAGCCTGGCTGACCACGAGGTGTAGAAGGGACCAGTTATCAGACATCAAAGAACTAAAAATCGTATCAGTGGGTGCCCACCTTCCTGATACGATCAGTGAAGACAAACGTGTGCATAAGCAAATGTGGTGAAGAAAGCTGATGGTGCCTGGCTGTCAAAAGATATAGCATCTGGGATCTTTAAGGCTCAAAGATAAACAAGTGGCCACCTAGTTCAGAAGCAACAAAGCCCACATGGAAGAAACACACCAGCCTGTGTGACCACGAGCTGTCGAAGGGATCATGAGGTATCAAGAATCAAAGAACAAAAAATCATATCATTGAAAATGTGGGTGAGTGCAGAGTGGAGACTCAAAGCCCATTGGTAGCCAACCGGACACCCTTTACTGAAGGGTTGTAGGGAGGAGATGAGCCAGTCAGGGTGCAGAGTAGCAACGATGAAACATATAACTTTCCTCTAGTTCTAAAATGCTTCCTCCCCCCACTCTCATGATCCCAATTCTACCTTACAAATCTGGCTAGATAAGAGGGTGTACATAGGTACAGATAGGAACTGGAAACACAGGGAACGCAGGACAGATGACTCCTTCAGGACCAGTGGTGAGAGTGGCGATGCCTGGAGGGTGGAGAGAATGTGGGGTGGAAAGGGGAAATTGATTACAAGAATCTACAAATAGCCTCCTCCCTGGGGGAGGGACAGCAGAGAAGAAGGAAGGGGGAGACTTTGGACAGTGCAACATATGATAAAATAATATTAATTTATGAATGATGAAGGTTTCGTGAGGTAGGGGGGAATGGGGAGGGAGGGGGAAATTGAACAGCAGATATTAAGGGCTCAAGTAGAAGGCAAATGTTTTGAGAATGATGGTGGCAACAAATGTACATATGTTCTTTTAAAAAAAACCCCTTTTATTATTTAAGCTTAATTTATTCCCAAGCCATGAGTTTTTGCTTCTTCAGTTTCTTCTGGGAAATCTTTCTCTTCAGTGCAACCTCCTCTTCTGGCTTGGGAACGATTTGTTCCTTCTCAGTCAGGATCATTTCAATGTGGCAGGGGGAGCTCCTGTGTGGATTAATCTAGCCAAGAGCTCTCTAAGTCCGGTGGTGCATCTTGGGGGCTTTGTTCACCTGGATGTGCTCGATGACCTGAGAATCCACATCTAAACCCTTAAGTTCAGCATGACTTTCTGCATTTTTAAGCATGTGAACCAAAAATTCAGCACTCTTTTTGGGCTACCAACTCTGGGTCCCACCCCACTGTTTGGCCTGGGCACATCTACCAACACCATCATTGTCCCGTCGGAAAGGCACACACTGCTTATGCAGAGTGACGTCTTTCAAGTATTTGGTGGCTTTCCAGATGTGCATGCCTTTGATGGCCCGGGCAGTTTCACGGGTGTTTTTGAAGTGGACCCGGAGATTCGACCCTCTGTATTTTCAGGATTTTGTAGGGTTTTCTGGATCAAATGAGTAGCGAACCATTTTAGCAGGTCACCTGAGGCCGCTACAGTTAGAGGAAGAGCCTGTACATATGTTCTTGACACAATGCATGTATGTATGAATTGTGATAGGAATTGCACGAGCCCCCAATAAAATGATTAAAAAAATAGAAAAGAAAGGTGCTTGGCCCTGTGGGGCCAGGGTGCGGTGGTCCAGTGGGCTGGGGGAGGGCCAGAAAGGGGAGCTGACCTCCACGGCGGACGGCCCTGTAGCCTGGAGCACCTGCTGTCCCCGCTGGGTGGCGCACTGGTGCAGCTCCTTCTGGGCCTCCAGCTTGGCCCGCAGCTCTTGGTGGACACTGAAGCTTTGGGCTCCACTACCGGGGTCTTGGGGCTCCTCCACCACCTGCAAATCTCACTGCACACTGGCTGCCCAGGAGGCATAGTCTTGCACCTGGAGCCTGGGAGAGCACGGGGTGAGGGGACCTGGTACCGAGGCAGCGTCACAGCCGGCCTGAGTCCACCACCACTCATGTCCAAACCTCCATGTCTCTGCCGCTCAATCCCACAGCCTTACCAAGTGTCTACTCGGCCTCAGCTCTGCCCGCCACCCCTCCTTCCCACCCAGTTCTCCAGGGCCAATGAAGTCCCTCATGGGCCGCTTGATAGCTTTGCCCACCCATCCACAACTTTTCCAGACCCCCACTTAGAGGTAGCCTTTGGTGGCCTTGTGTGAGAGCCGAGGGACTCAGGACTCTTGTCCCTTCACTGCCTCACTGTGCAGATGGAGGTTTTTGGTGTTTTTTTTTTAATTTAAATTTAAATTTATTTATTTTATTGGGGGCTCTTACAACTCTTGTTACAATCCATACACCAATTGTATCTGACATAGTCATACGTATATTGCCATCATTCTTTTCTAGACATTTACTTTCTATTGAGCCCTTGGGATCAGCTCCTCTTTTTTTCCTCCTCCCCCAATCATGGTTCCTTGGTAGATTATAGATTGTTATTATTTTCATATCTCACATCGACCATTGTCTCTTTTATCCTCAGGTTTCTGTTGCTCCTCTCCCTGCGAGGGGTGTGTGGTTATATGTCATTCATTGCTATCGGTTCCCGTTCCTCCCATCCTCTACCTCCCTTCCCCCTACCCTTTTGGTATCTCTATTCCCATTCCTGTTCCTGGGTTCCATGTGTCGTGAGTTTTATCTCTTGCTAATACCTATTCACTCTAGTCCAGAGTGGGAAGCGGCACTGGGGTGATGATAGTGGGGGGTGAGGAGGCCTCAAGTTGTCAGAGGCAGATTGTGTGATTCATTGGTGCGATCCATGTCTCCTCAGGGGGGCCTCCACCCAGTGGGACACAGCATCTGGGAGGCTTGTGGCTTTCTCCTGAGACAGCATGGTGGCCAAGGGCCCGAGCATTGAGTGTGGGACTCTGGGCCTGGGGTGGCAGCACTTGCAGAAGCCACCCCCTCCCCCAGGCACCCACCTGGATACGGACGAGCACGTGAGACAGTTGGCTGTGAACTTTGAGGGTGGCCTCAGCGTCTCAGAGCAGGTGGGGTCTGGCCTGAGTCAGCTCCCACAGCTCCAATCAGGCAGCCCTGCCCCCAGGCGGGGGTCAGCAGTTATCCCAGCATGCTCATTCCTCCCCCTCAGCTTCTGTCTGGTCAACCCTTCAGCTTCCTGGCTGGGTTTAGAATTTGTCCTAAGCTCCCAACGGGCCACCGTCCTGAGATCTTGCTCGGCGCTTTAGGCCTTTCTGCAAACTCTCCTCCCAGGAGCACATTATCACTAGCAGTTTACCCCTTGCTCTAACGATGCTCTAGGAGGCCTGCTTGGGAAGTGTTGGGCTGTTGCCTGGTTCAGTCCCACTAACTGCTCCTCAGGATAAATAAGAGGTTCCCTGCTCCTGGAAAGATTTACTGACTTGCAAACCCTCTGGAGGATCCCCATGAGTCAGCAGGTGGGGTCATTCTAAAGCCCAGCACACGGCAGGTAGCCACGTTGTGTGCCACCCAGGCATGCTGTGTGTTTGGAGGAGACTGCACACCCTTCAAAGGTAGAAGCTGCACCCCTCCATGGTTCTTGCATGCAGCAAATGCCGGGCCCCTGAACTCCGGGCCAGCCTCTGGGCTAGGATCATGGGCAAATCGGGATCTCGCCTAAGCTCCATCTGGGCTGGAAACGCAGTAGCTTGTACTGTGACCTGGGTCAGCCTGGGGCTGTGCAGGGCATCCTCAGCCCAGCTCAACTCTTCCCAGAACGCCCCTGCAGGTGCAGTGAGCCCGTGGCTTGGGAAAGTGACCCTGCTAAGTGGGCTTTGTGACCAGGCTCCCTGATCCACCGACCCAGCTTTGCCTACTCCACAGGCCGCAGACAGCAGGGGCTGCCCTGGGTTCCCTGAACTCGGGCCCTCTCCAGAGACAGTGGTTTGGCAGAGCCGCAGCACAGCAAGGGTCTCCCTGGAAGCCTCTTCATCCCATGCCCAGCACCTCCTCCCAAACTCACCCCTGCTCCAGGTTGCTGGTACTCACTGTAGGTCCTGTCACCACTGCTGGGCCCTGGGGGCAGTGCTGGGCCGCCACTCCAGCAGCCTCTCCGCTAGTGGGGCAGGCTGCCCCCTGGTGGCCACCCATCTTCACTTGGTGCCGAAACATTGCAAACTTGGTTAAGAGGAGCTGAGAAGAGAGGAGAGGGGTCCCAGGGGGCCCTGGCTGGTGGGCTGTGAGACACCTCAGTGAGTGACTGGGCAGGGCAGGACTGAACAGCCACAGAACTTGCCCCTCTACGCAGAGAGGGGAATAGGAAGCCACAGCTGTCCTCAGTCCAGACTGATGTTCCACATCAGCCCCTTGTGCATGCAGCCCCCCTCCACTACCCGTCTTCATTCGGCTCCAGGGCACCTTCCTTGCCCCTAGCCCCTTCCTCACTAGGGTGTGCTCATAGTCCTCTCTCCTCTGGCCACCTGCTGCTGGCTGCTCAGCCAGCTCTGCAAGTCCTCGGCTTCTCTCAGGAAGCCCTGCAGTGCCAGCATCCTCTTCAGATCCTGGCCCCTGTGGTGACAGCCTGAGTCCCCCAACAGTTAGTGTGCATGTGTCCACACTCTGGAGGTCAAGGGACCCAATCAAAGGGGCTGCCTGAAGGACAAGGTTCTTCATGGTCTTTGCCCAGGCTGCTCCTCTGGATTCAAGAAGCAAACCCAGGGCATGGGGAGTTGGGGCTGGCGAGGGTGTGGCTGTGGGGAAGGGCATTTGACTGGAGCCAGGGAGCTGAGCCCCTGCCCTGCAGGCTCTCCTCAAAAGTTTGTGGGAAGAGGAAACAGTGAAGGACTCATCTTTTCCTGACAATGTCAACATGGCCTCTGTCACGGTTCTCTTCAAGGCAGGGGTAGCATCTAGGGGAATAAGCAACCCCAGCCAGGTTTCTGGTACCCACGGATGCAGTGACCCTCACTGTTGGGCTGCCAACTCCCGCAGTGTCTGCAGCTGCTTCCAGAGCTTCCCCTGCATCACACCCAGCTGCTCTGAGACCTCAGTTACAAGGATCTACGTATAACTTCCTCCCTGGGGGATGGACAACGGAAAAGTGGGTGAAGGGAGACAAAATATGTAAGATCTGACAAATTATCAAGGGTTCATGAGTGAGGGGGGAACAGGGAGGGCGGAGAAAAATGAGGACATGATGCCAGGGCCTTAAGTGGAGAGCAAATGTTTTGAGAATGATGAGGGCAATGAATGTACGGATGTGCTTTACACAACTGATGTATGTATGGATTGTGATAAGAGTTGTATGTGCCCCTAATAAAATGAATTTTAAAAATTAAATCATTATAATTTCTAAGGACAATGCCATTTGTATTTCAAAGCAACATTCACGAAAGCTATTTTTTCACCTTCACTATCTTCTATTTAGTTTTAGATAGTGAAAAAAACAATTCTTATGCCTTTTTATGAGATGTAATGCAAGTAGACATAAATTTATGCATAAATAAAAATTTCAATGAACAAAATATTTTGTTAAAGAATTTGACCTTTTGTGAAAATCATCGAAAGCATATAGCATTTTATTGAAGGGTTGGGAATGTTTTCCTCTATTTTATTCTAGTATTTGGTCTGAGGTTCTTACGGCATATTCTGATTGTTGTCATGTAAGAGAATGTACATTCCATATAAGAGAAAACTTTCCTTATAATATTTTCCTATCCATTGCTTCCTGCTGAATCTCTCATTTGTTCTTTTATCATTATTTTTTCCTATAAAAAACCCAGGCTGCTTAATTTTATTCTTATTAATCATTTATATAAGTTAGGAAAATATTTATTATATATACATTTTTATTAAAAATCTTTTATTGGAGACTCTTACAACTTTTGTTGCAATCCATATTGATTGCATCAGGCATTTTGTACATATGTTGCCTTCATTCCTTTATAGACATTTCTTTCTTTTTCTTTTTTAAAATCATTTTATTGGGGCTCATACAACTCATCACAATCCATACATACACCAATTGTGTAAAGCACACTTATACATTCGTTGCCTTCATCATTCTCAAAATTTGCTTTCCTCTTGGGTTCCTGGAATCAGCTCATTTCCCCTTCCCCCTCTCCCCCTCTCACCCTGCTCCTCTTCCTTCATGAACCCTTAATAATTTATAAATTATTATTTCCTCTTATCTTACACTGCGCGGCGTCTCCCTTCACCCAATTTTCTGTTGCCCATCTCCCAGGGGGGAAGTTATATGTAGATCTTTGTGATCGGTTTCCCATTTCTACACCCACTTCCCTCCCAGTATCGCCACTCTCACCGCTGGTCCTGGGGGGTTCATCTGTCCTGGATTCCCTGTGTTTCCAGTTCCCATCTGTACCGCTGTGTATCTTCTGGTCTAACCAGGTTTGCAAGGTAGAATTGGGATCATGAGAGGTGGGGGGAGGAAGTGTTTAATAACTAGAGGAAGGTTGTGGGTTTCATTATTGCTACACTGAACCCTGAGTGACTCATCTCCTTCCCACTACCCCTCCGCAAGGGATGTCCAGTTGTCTACAGGTGGGCATTGGTCCCCCGTCATGCACTCCCCTCATTCACGATGATATAATCCCCACTCCCGCCTTTGTTGCTTGAAAACTGGTCCCCTCAGCACTTCATGATCACACATGTTGGTGTGATGCTTCCATGTGGGCTTTGTTGCTTCTGGGCCTGCTTGTTTACTTTCAAGCCTTTAAGACCCGGGACACTATATCGCTTGATAGCCGGGCACCATCAGCCTTCTTCACCACACTTACTTATGCACACATTCATCTTCAGCGTTTATGTGGGGAAGGTGATCACACAATAATGGTTTTTGTTCTTTGGTGTCTGCTACCTGATCCCTTCAACACCTCGTGTTCACTTAGGCTTGTGTGCTTCTTCTCTGTGGGCTTTGTTGCTTCTGAGCTAGATTTCAGCCTGTTTGCCTTCAAGCCTTTAAGACCCCCAGAGTTTCATTATAATGTGCAGAGAGTGGCTATGAGCCAAACCCACTCGACTGCACCCAACAACAATAACAACAGGACTTGTGCTTCTAACAATATGCTGAAGAAGACCTTAAGAGAATCTCCCCTTCGTTTAGAGCAGCGGCTCTCGACCTGTGGGTCGTGTCTACTTAGGGGGTCAAACAGCCCTTTCATGGGGTGGCCTTAATTATAGCAGTAGCAAAATTACAGCTATGATGTAGCAACAAAAATAATTTTATGGTTGGTTGGTCATGACTACATGAGGAACTGGATGAAAGGGTCGTGAGTAAGAATGTTGAAAACCACTGTCCAAGAGGAAGACTCAATTCTTGATACAGTTGAAGGGCAACAAAATAGAGTCAGCCCCAATATAGATGGGATAGCACAGTGGCTGCAACAATAAACACAAGCCAAAGAAACACTGCAAGGATGGCACAAGACGGGACAGTGTTTCATTATATTGACATAGAGTTGCTATGTGTCAAAATCCACAAGAAAAAAAATAGGACTTGTTTTTCTAACAATGTACCTAAGTAGACCTTAAGAGAATCTCCTATTAGTTTAGCGCAGCGGTCCTCAAACTGAGGGTTGTGACCCCTTTTGGGGAACGAATGACCCTTTCATGGCAGTGGGCCGTTCATTAAAGTGGAAAAATTAGAGTTATGATGTAGCAATGAAAATAATTTCATGATTTGGCAGTCACCACTACATGAGGAATGGTATGAAAGAGTCGTGGCATTAGGAAGGTTGAGAACCACTTCCCTAGAGGAAGACAGAATTCTTGGTAGAGTAGAAGGGCAGCAAAGGAGAGGCAGCCCCTACAAGATTGATTAACCCAGTGGCTGCAACAATGAGCACAAGCAAATGAACAACTATGAGCATGGCATTGGACTGGGCAGCATTTCATTATATTGTGCATAGAGTTCTTGTGACCAGAAACCCACTCAACAGCACTCAACAAAAATAACTACAGGACTTGTGCTTCTAACAATATGGTGAAGTAGGACTTAAGAGAAAGTCCTTTAACTTTAGAGCAGCAGTTCTCAACCTGTGGGTCGCGCCCCTTGGGAGGGTAGAATGACCCTTTCACAGGGGTGGCCCAATTCATAACTGTAGTACAATTACAGTGACAAAGTACCAATGAAAATAATTTTATGGTTGCTGGTCCCCACTAAATGAGAATCGATATGAAAGGGTAGTGGCATTAGGAAGGTTAAGAACCACTTCTCTAGGGCAAGACACAAATTTGGTACAGATGGGAAGGAAGAGAGCGGCAGTCTCCAACAAGTTGGATTAGCACAGTGGCTGCAACACTGAGGCCAAGCACACAAGCACGGTGAGGGTGGCACAGGACAGGGCAGCGTTTCATTATATTGTGCATAGAGTTGCTAAGAGTCAAAACCCACTCGACGGAACTTAACGACAATAACTACAGGACGTGTACTTCTAACAATATGCTGAACTAGATCTTAAGAGAAACTCCTCTAAATTTAGAGTAGTGGTTCTTAACTTGTGGGTCGCGACCCCTATGGGGTTTCAGACGAGCCTCTCACAGGTGTTGCCCAATTCATAACAGTAGAAAAATCACAGTAATGGAGTAACAATGAAAAAAAATTACTGTTGGAGGATCACCAAAACATTAAGAATTGTATAAAGGAGCCATGCCATTAAGAAGGTTCAGAAACACTGCCCAAGAGGAATACACAAAACGTGGTACTGCAGAAGGGCAGCAAGTGAGAGGCAGACCCTACAAGATGGAATAGCTCAGTGGCTGCAACAATGAGTGCCATCAACAAACCACTGTGAGGACGGCACAGGACGGGGCAGCGTTTCATTATATTGTGCATAGAGTTGCTGAGAGTCAAAACCCACTCGATGGCAACTAACAGCAACACAAAAAGGACTTGAACTTCTAACAATATGCTGATGTAGATCTTAAGAGAAATCCTCTTAGTTTAGAGCAGGGTTCTCAATCTATGAATCACGAACCCTTTTGGGGAGTGAGTGGGTTGAATGACCCTTTCACAAGGGTTGCCTGATTCATAAGATTAGCAAAATTACAGTAATGAAATATCAGCGAAAATTTTGTATGACTGGGGGTCCACCACTATATTGGGAACTGCATGAAAGGGTCGTGGAATTAGGAAGATTGAGAACCACTGTCCGAGAGGAAGACACAAATGTTGGTAGAGTAGAAGGGCAGCAAAGGAGAGGCAGCCCCTCCAAGTTGGAATAGCTCAGTGGCTGAAACAACCAGCGCAAGCAAAGAACCACTGTGAGGAATGCACAGGATGGGGGAGCATTTCGTTATATTTTGCATAGAGTTGCTATGAGCCAAAACCCACTTGAAGGCACCTAAATACAATAACCACAGGACTTTTGCTTCTAACAATGTGCTGAAATATATCTTAAGAGACATTCTTCATAGTTTGGAGCAGAAATTCTCAACCTGTGGGTCACGACTCCATTTGGGTGATGAACTACCCTTGCACAGGGGTCGCCCAATTCATAGCAGTAGCTTCATTACAGTTATGAAGTAGCAATGAAGATAAATTTATGACTGGGATTGTACCCACTACATGAGGAGTGGTATAAAAGGCCTGTGGCATTATAGGAAGGTTGAGAGCCACTGTCCTCGAGCAAGACAGAAATCTTGGCAGAGCAGAAAGGCAGAAAATGAGAGGCAGACCCCCAGATGATAGATTAGCGCAGTGGCTGCAACAATGAGTGCAGACAAGAAACCACTGTGAGGATGGCACAGGACGGGGCAGCGTTTCATTATCTTGTGCGTAGAGTTGCTGAGAGTTGAAACCCACTGGGCAACACCTAACAACAATCACTGTAGGACTCATGCTTTTCACAATATGGTGCTGTAGATCCTAAGAGAAACTCCTCTTAGTATAGAGCAGTGGTTCTCAACCTGTGGGTCGCTAGCCCTTTGGGGGGGTCAAATGACCCTTTCACAGTGGAGGCCTGATTCATAACTGTAGCAAAATTAAAGTTACGAAGTAGCAATGAAAATAATTTTATGATTGGGGGTTCATCACTACCTGAGAAAATGAATGAAAGGGCAGTAGAGGGGCAGCAAAAGAGAGGGAGCCCCCCAAAAGTTGGATTAGCCCATGGCTGCAACAATGACAACAAGCAAAATAACCACTGTGACGGTGGCCCGAGACGGGGTCACGTTTCATTATCTTGTGTATAGAGTTGCTATGAGCCAGCACACACTCAAAGGCACCAAACAAAAACAACAGGACTGTGCTTCTATGAATATGCTGAAGTAGACCTTAAGAGAAACTCCCCTTAGTTTAGACCAGTGGTTCTCAAACTGTGTCACAGTGCCTTTAGAAGACTAATGAACCTTTCACATGGGTGGCCTGATCCATAACAGAAGCGAAATTACAGTTATGATGTAGCAATGAAAATATTTTATGGTTGGGGTGTCACCACTACATGATGACTGGTATGAAAGAGTAGTGGCATTCAGAAAGTTGAGAACCACTATTCTTGAGGAAGACACAAATCTTGGTACGGAAGGGCAGGAAAAGAGAGGTAGTCCCTAACAAGATGGATTACCACAGTGGCCGCAACAATGAGCGCAAACAGAAGAACCACTGTGAGGATCCACAGGGCAGGACAACGTTTCATTCCATTGTGCATAGAGTTGGTATGAGCCAAAACCCACTCGAAGGCAGCCAAAAACAAGAACAGGATTTGTGCTTCTAACAATATGCTGAAACATACCTTAAAAAGAAACTCCTCTTAGTGTAGAATAGCAGTTCTCAAACTGTGGGTCGTGATGCCTTTTGGGGGGTGGGGGAGAGAATGACTATATCACATGGTGGCCTGATTCATAACAGTAGCATAATTTTAGTTATAAAGTAACAAGGAAAGTAATTTTATGATTGGGGGGGGGGTCACCAATACATGAGGAATGGTGTGAGAGCGTCGTGCATTAGGAAGTTTGAGAACCACTGCCCTAGAGGAAGACACAAATCTGGGTAGAGTAGAAGGTCAGCAAATGAGAGGCAGTCCCCCAAAAGATGGATTAGCACAGAGACTGCAACAATGAGCGAAAGCAAAAGAAAAGTGTGAGGGTATTAGAGGATGGAACAGTGTTTCATGATACTGTGCATAGAGTTGTTATGAGCCAACTATGAGCCAAACCCACTCGACAGCCCCTAACAACAATAAGAACAGGACTCGTGCGTGTAATAATATACTGAGCTAGAGCACAGGAGAAACTGCTCTTAATTTAGAACAGCGGTTCTCAACCTGTGATTTGTGACCACTTTGGTTGGTTAACAACCCTTTCACAGGGTGACTAGATTCATAAGACTTGCAAAATTACAGTTATGGAAAAACAGTAGAAAAAAACCTTAATTCTTTGGGGACCACCACTACACATTGGGAAGTGTATGGAAAGGTCATAGAAATAGGAAAGGTGAGAAACACTGTCCTAGAGGAAGACGCAAATACAGTAGAAGGGCAGCAGAAGAGAGGAAGTCCCTACAAGACGGATTTGCACGGTGGCTGCAACAATGAGCGCAAGCAAAGAACCACTGTGAGGATGATGCAAGTCTGGGCAGGCCTGTATTATATTGTGCACAGGGTTGCTATGAGCCGAAACCCTCTCCACGGCCCGAACATCAATAACAGGAGGAATCATACATCTAACAGTATGCTCAACTAAACCTTGAGAGAAACTGCTCTTAGTTTAGAGCAGCCGTTCTCAACTTGTGAGTGGTAAATCCTTTGGGGGTGTTCAAATGACCCTCCCATAGGCGTGGGCCGATACGTAACAGTAGCAAAATTACAGTTATGAAGTAGCAACAGTATAATTTTTTTGGGTGGGGGGGTCATTACTACACGAGGCACTGTATGAAAGGGTCGTGGCATTAGGATTGTTGAAAACCACAGTCCTACAGGAAGACACAAGTCTTGATACAGTTGAAGGGCCACAATATAGAGTCAGCCCCCAAATAGATGGTATAGCATAGTGGCTGCAGCAATGAGCTCAAGCTAAGGGAACACTGTGAGGATGGCATAAGATGGGGCAGCGTTACATTATATGGAGCATAGAGTTGCTATGAGTCAGAACCCACTCGACTGCACCTGACAACAAAACAACAGGACTTGTGTTTCTTATAATGTGCTGAAGTAGACCTTAAGAGAAACTTCTATTAGTTTAGTGCAGCGGTTCTCAACTTTTGGGTCACGAGCCCTGTTGGGGGATGAATGAACCTTTCATAGTGGTCGCCCAGTCATAACAGTAGAAAAATTAGAGTTACAAAGTTGCAATGAAAATAATTTTATGATTTGGCAGTCAGCACTATATGAGGAACGGTATGAAAATGTTGTGGCATTAGGAAGGTTGAGAACCACTGCCCTAAAGGAAGACATAAATCTTGGTAGAGCAGAAGGGCAACAAAAAATAGCCAGCCCCCCCCCCCCCAATATGGCTCCAACAATGAGCACTAGCAAACAACCACTGTCAGGATGGCACAGGTCTGGGAAGCATTTCATGATATTGTGCAGAGATGCGATGAGCCAAAACCCCCTCCACGGAACTTAACAACAATAACAACAGGGCTTGTGTGTTTAACAATATGCTGAAGTAAATCTTAAGAGCAACTCTTTTTAGTTTACAGCAGGGTTCTCAACATTGGGTCGTGAACACTTTCAGGTGGGGGGTGTTTCGAAACACCCCTTCACAGTGATGGCCTGATTCATAACAGTAGCAAAAGTACAGTTATGAAATATCAATGAATATAATTTTATGTTTGGGGTCCACCACTACATTGGGAACTGTACGAAAGGGCCGCAGAATTAGGATGTATGAGAAACATTGTCCTAGAGGAAGACACAAATGTTGGTACAGCAGAAGGGCTGCAAAAGTCAGGCAGCCCCTACAAGATGGAATAGATGCAGCAGTGAGCGCAAGCAAAGGACCACAGTGAGATGGCACGAGATGGGGCCGAGTTTCATTATATTGTGCATACAGTTGCTATGAGCCAACACACACTCAAAGGCACCAAACAATAATAAAAAGAACTTGGGCTTCTAAGAATATTCTGAAGTAGACCTTACGAGAAACTCCTATTCGTTTAGACCATTGGTTCTCCAACTGTGTGTCGAGACGCCTTTGAGGAGACTAACGAACCTTTCACATGGGTGGCCTGATCCATAACAGAAGCAAAATTACAATGATGATGTAGCAATGCAAATATTTTATGGTTGGATGTCACCACTACATGAGGAATGGTGTGAAGTGGTTGTGGCATTTGGAAAGTTGAGAACCACTGCTCTAGAGGAAGACACATATCTCGGTACAGAAGGGCAGGAAAAGAGAGGCAGTGCCCAACAAGATGGATTAGCACAGTGGCTGCAAAAATGAGTGTGAGCAAAGGAACCACTGTATGGAAGTCACAGGACGGGAAAGCATTTCATTACATGGTGCATAGAGTTGGCATGAGCCTAAACCCATTCGAAGGCACCAAACAACAGGATTTGTGCCTCTAACAATATGCTGAAGAAGACTTTAAAAGAAACTCTTAGTGTAGAGTAACAGTTCTCTAACTGTGGGTCACGACGTCTTAGGAGGGAACAATGAGCATTTCACATGGGTGACCTGATTCATAACAATAGCAAATTTATAGTTATGGTGTAACAAGGAAAATAACTTTATGATTGGGGGGAGGTCACTAGTACATGAGAAATGGTGTGAAAGAGTCATGACATTAGGAAGGTTGAGAACCACTGCCCTAGAGGGAGACATAGATCTAGGTACAGTAGAAGGGCAGCAAAAAGAGGCAGCCCACAGCACGGTGGAATACAACAGTGGCTGCAACAATCCGCACAAGCAAAAGAACCACTGGGAGGATGGCGCAGGAGAGGACACCTTTCCATCATATTGTGCTTAGAGTTGCTAGGCGTCGAAAGCTACACAACAGAATCTTACAATAACTATAGGATTTGTGCTTCTGACAATAGGGTGAAGTAGATATTAAGAGAAACTCCTCTTAGTTTAGACCAGCGGTTTTTATCCTGTGGTTTGCGACCACTTTTGGCGATCGAATGACCCTTTCACAGGTGTGAAATGATTCATAACTGTAGGAAAATTACAGTTACGAAGTAACAATAATGTTATGATGGGGGTCACCACTACATGAGGAACTGTGTGAAAGGGTCATGGCATTAGGAAATTTGACAACCACTGCCCTAGAGGAAGACACAAGTCTTGGTACAGTTGAAAGGCCACAAAAAAGAGGCAGCTACCCAAAAGTTGGATTAGCACAGTGGCTGCAACAATGAGCACAAGCAAAAGAACCACTGTGAGAATGGCATAGGATGGGAAAGCATTTCATTATATTGTGCATAGAGTTACTATGAGCCAAAACCCACTCGATGGTACCTAACACCAATAACAACAGAACTTGTGCATCTACCAGTATGCTGAATTCTATCTTAAGAGAATCTCCTCTTAGTTTAGAGCAGGGGATCTTCACCTGTGTGTCGCGACCCCTTTGTGGGTATGGAATGAAAATTTCACAGGGGTGTCGTGACTCATAACAGTAACAAAATTACAGTTATGAAGCTGCAATGAAATCATTTTTATGGTTGGGGGGGTCACCACTAAATGAGAATCGATATGAAAATATCATGGCATAAGGAAAGTTGAGAACCACTGCTCTAGAGGAAGTCCCAAATCTTGGTATGAAAGGGCAGGAAAAGGGAGGCGGTCCCCAACAAGATGCATTAGCACAGTGGCTGCAACAATGAGCGCAAGCATAGAACCACTGTGAGGATGTCACAAGACAGGGCGGCGTTTCATTATATTGTGCGTAGAGTTGCTATGAGACATACCCACTCGACGGCACCCAACAACAACAACAAATGGACTTGAGCTTCTAACAGTATGGTGAAATAGACCTTATGAGAAACTCCTCTAAATTTAGAGCAGCGGTTCTCACCATGTGGGTCGTGACCCCTTTGGGGCTTAGACGAACCCTTTACAGGGTGGCACTATCCATAACTTGTAACAAAATGAGAGTTACGAAGTAGCAAAGAATATAATTTTATGATTGGGGGTCTACCACTACAAAGGAAACTGTATGATATTTATATTTGCATGTACATGTCTTTGTCTAGACCTCTATAAATGCACTTTGACTCCTAGCTCTTTCCTCCATCTCCCTTGACTTTCCTCCTCTCCCACTACTATGCTCCGTCCCCACCTGGGTTACAGCTATACCTCTTCTTTACGTAACCTTACCCTTGATCATTCCCTACCAGGCCTGCCACTTCCCTTCACTACCATTTTGAGTCCCATGTTGTTCCCTTGTCCCTGTGTTTGTTAACACCACTTCCTTACCCCCCCGCACCTCCCCCTATCCCAAGTGCCCCCGGAACTGTCGGTCCTGTTGTTTTTCTTCCAGATAGTTCATCCAGCCTGTCTTATTTAGAGAGACCTGTGGAGCCACTAACATGCACAAAAACAAGACAGAGGAAAACAAAGCAACAGTATACAACCAGACAACAAAACAACAAAAACAAACCACTGACAAAGAACAAAACAAAACACATCAAGAAAGAAGAGCTTGTAGTTAGTTCAAGGATCATTTGTTGGACCTTAGGAGTGTTTTCCAATCCAGTCTGTTGAGGCACCACAACCTGGCCCCAAAGTCCACTTTCAGCATTTCCTGGGGACCTTGACACTCCATTCCCTTGATGTTCCACTGCACTCCACCACACTTTGCCTCGGTGTGGTGGAATCAGGTTAGGTGCAATTCGCACACTGTGTCTCCAGTGCTGTCCCCTGTATCACCCTTGGTCACTGAGGGGCATCATGTCTCATAGTGGGGCCAGCCATGTTGTTCTTTTTGTGGACTGGCTGCTCTGAGACTGGAACTCTTTAGGGGAGTAGAAAGCCTCATCTTTCTCCCTTGGAGTGGCTGGGGATTTCAAATTTGCCATTTCAGACATTGCGTTCAGCAGCCCAACACATAAACCCTATACCCCACCATAGCTACAGAAAACAATAAAGAAACAAAATCCAACAACACTTATTGCCATTGGGTGCATAACTATCCAATCGAGAGAAAATACTCCGGCTTCCTGGGTTTCCAAGGCTATAACTCTTTGTAAAAATAAAAGTGTGTAATGTTTTCAGTGAAAGTTTACATAACCGATTAGATTTTCATTTAACAAATTCTCTACTTGTTTAGTGACATTAGTTACTTTTTTCAATAAAAAGGACAGCAGAAAATTAAAAAAAGAACAAATGAAAAATGTGTTAAGAGTAAAGACAAATGATAAGATGTTAATTTTTAACCTAATCATATCTGCAACAATACACTTTCTGATGTACTGATGGTGAGCAGGGTTTAATCCCATCCTTGGTGAATGGTCCCAGGGGATTTAATGGAGGCTTATTCTCTGTGGAATCTCTGCCAATGCATTTTGAGTTTTTATACTCATCTAAGGCTATAACTCTTTATGGGAGAGGAAAGCCTCATCTTTCTCCAAAGGAGCGACTGGTGAATTCCAACTGCTGACCTTGCAGTTAATAGCCCAACACATAACCCATTATGCCACCAGAAGAGAGATTTGTCTCTGGGTGCCTTCCAATGCAAGCACTACAATTATGCAAGGAGGATATTTTTTTCTGTACTGGAGCCAGGTCAAGTCAGAACCAGTGTGTCCATGGTTTGCAGCGAAGTTAGAGGAAGAAGAGGGTAGACTGTCTATAACTTCTCATAGCCCAGGGAAATGCTAGGCCTGGAAGGGGGCATGCTGGCTCAACCATATTCAGAAAATCTGCACACTAACCTCCCCGGCTCAAATAATGACCAGCACCATGTCTCTGAATTCACCTAAAAGCAAAATAGTGAAAGCACCATTTCCATTTCATAATAATTTTACTAAAAGTAAAGTTCAATTCAGTGATGTGAAGAAGCTGGGAAAATTATCTTTTCATTTCTTTCTTTTTCTTTCCCTCCCTTTCCCCTTCTCCACAGAACTGAGAGGCAGAAGGAATAAAGGCATCATGGCACCAGCTGGAGGACACCGTGGGGTCAGGGTCACCATTTAACTTATGCTTCTCCAGTTTGGAGGGGCAACTGGATGTCCTCATTTGTGAATTTGCTTATTAATCTTTTTGAGTTAACAAGGTCATGGTAAAAAAGGATTGTTGGTG
This sequence comes from Tenrec ecaudatus, assembly GCF_050624435.1. Lineage (NCBI taxonomy): Eukaryota > Metazoa > Chordata > Mammalia > Afrosoricida > Tenrecidae > Tenrec > Tenrec ecaudatus. The sequence continues at coordinate 311,216 of NW_027459279.1, forward strand.
TTTTTGTTAGGAACCTTCTAGTCCAGTCCAACTCATAGTGACTCAATGCATCAGTGCAGAGCTCTCTAGACCAATGGTTCTCAACCTGTGGGACCCTTGCACAGGGTGACTGTAACAAAATTACAGTTATGAAGCAGCAATGAGAATATTTTTATGGTTGTGGAGGTCACCACAACATGAGGAACTGTATGAAAGGGTTGTGGCATTAGGAAGATTGAGAACCACTGCTCTAGGCTTCTCTATGCTGTAATCTTTACAAGAATGAGTTGCCTGGTTTTTCTTCCAAGAACAGAGCCACTGGTGGGTTCAAACCTTCAACCTTTTGGATAGCAGCTGAGCACTTAACCATTGTGCCTCCAGGGCTCTTTGATAAACTCTATTAGAGGGTCTTAACCATTGCAACCCCATGGATCCTTTTGGCATTTAGGAAAGGCTATGGAACACCTGCCCACTCCCCAGAATAATATTTCCAAATACCTCCAATGAAATACAGAATCACAAAGGCACAAATTTTATTGAAATGCAGTGATAAAAATAAAAGACATTGGATTTGTGGCAAATATACATGTTAATAAATCCATTAAATATGATCTGATGGTGGGTCTAATAAACCAAACCCACACCATTGAGTTGATCCTGACTCACTGTGACCCTATATAAAATTCCTCAGGCTAAATCTTGACAGGAGCAGATCGTCTCACCTTCCTCTCAGAGAACAACTGGTGCCTTTGAACTGCCAACCTTGAGGTTGCCTGCCAAATGGCTCACCCACAGCGTCACTGTGAGTTCTAGATAATGATGAGCATGAACTGTACTCAACGATGGCTGCAACGACTAGCATGGGGTGTGAAAGCATGTAGAATTTCTCTCGGTGGTAATCGCATGGCTATTCAGAACACAGCTGTGGACATGCTAAACTGCCCTGCGAGCTTAGGGAAACTAACTCAACCAGGATTGACCTCATCCAATTTGACATTGCTCCCCAGCCTTCTCGGGCTCAGTGGCTCAGTGTTAGGGTCCCTTGTCTAGATACCAGGGCTGGCATGGAGAAAGTCATTCCTCTGCAGCCTTCTAGTGTGTGGGGGAAGATATTAGTGTTAAGCATTGGCAGGAAATTGCTGGATTTTCCTGGCAGCCACATTCTTAATAACCATTTACTGGATACATATTATATTCTGAGGGTAAATTGGTGGTTCAGTTGTAGAATTCTCCTTTTCCATGTGGGAGATCTGGGTTTGAGTCCAAGACAATGAAACTCATGTGCATCCAACACTCATTTGTCAGGGGGATGCTTGGTTATTGCTGAGGTACTGAACTGATTCTGTGTTGCTATCATACTGAAATGGGGAAGCTTGGTTGGGTGCGGCTATGAGACTGAACCTGTTTCTGTGATGTGTCCAGACTAAGATGAGCGATGAAGAAGAGCCTGGCATTCTACTTCTGAAAACCAGTTAACGAAAACCCCTGTGAATCACAATCTGATGCACATCCAAAGAGATGGTGCAGGACCAGGGAGAATATTGCCCATGGAGTCACTGGGAGCTGGTTGGCACAGTGAGTTGGACTGGAGGCTGACTCAACAGCAGCTAACAACCATTGTGTTCCAGGCACTCGATTTGCTTTAAAAATCTAGCTCAGCCTTCTGGTACAGGGAAGTGATTAATCATTCCTACTTTATAGCACACCGTGAACCCTGATCAATGTCAGGCCCTGCTTGTGTTTTGTCCCTCCTTTTCCACATTCACATCACTTCCATTCCCCTCTTCAGACTAATACCCCCTGCTGGGTGCTTGGTGTGTGTGTGTCCTTATAGGCATACAGCCATGTGCACTAGACCATGCTGCTTGGTGAACGGGCTTTCAGCTTCCATGAATGGTACTGCAATATAAATCTCATTCAGTTTCTGACCTTTTCAACTCCTTGCAATGTCATTAAGAGTTATTGCCATGCTGCATATCAATTGAATGTGCTGCTGCGTGCCACTTGGTCATGAGCAATCATCATCTTTCTTTTGTTTCCTTCTTCAGTTGTCTGTTGATTGGCATCCAATTCGGCTCCAACTCTTCTCTACTGCAGGTATCAGTGTGGTGACCATTCTTGTAAAAATGCCTCAAGGGCCCTGTGAATTGGATAAAAAGCTTGGCCTATATACCCAGGAATTATGCGTTGGGCTGCTAACCCCAAGGTGAGCAGTTCCAACCCACCAGCTATTCCATGGAGCAAAGAGAGGCTGTCTGCTGTCGTAAGAATTTAGTTTTGTAAACCTAAAGCAGCAAATCTACTGTGGCTTGTAGGGTTGCTAATGAGGAAGAATCAACTGGGGTTTTGTTTGTTTTTCTACATCCAGGAGAGAGCTTTGATGGGGGAGATATTAAGTGCTTGGCTGCTAACCCAAAGGTCAGTAGTTTGAAGCCGTCTTCCACACACTGTGGGATAAAGGCACGGCTGTCTTCTTCCCAATAGAAGCCTTGAAAACATCATGGGACCATTCAGCTTTGTTTGATATGGTCACGAGGAATGAAAGTCAACTCAGTGACTGAGCTTCTTTGGTTGTACACCCAGGAGGGGCTCACTAGGTCCTAAGGTCCATTCAATTGACTTTCACTAAGCTCTGCCAGAATGCTGTGCAGCAAACCTGCATCATTAGCAGTGTTTCTCTGCTTTCCCCGGATCTCAAATGACACTTGGTATGTTTGTCTTTCTAACTGTTGCCCATTTGATGGTGTTAAAAGGCCAAGCACAATAAACTCATCTATCCCAGGCACTTTATGGTTCTGTAGCAGACTCTTAGGATTGCCATGCCACATTCCTTTGACCCATCTCTGACACCATTCTCACTGCATTCCAGTCAATACCGACTCATAGCGATCCTGTGGTTGGGCGCCCAGCCCTAAGGCCTAGGGAGATCCAGGCCTGGGGCACTCCAGCCCATAGGCTTAGGGAGCGCCAGGCCTGGGGCGCCCCAGCCCTTAGGCTTAGGGAGCCCCACCCTGGGACTCCCAAGCCCTTAGGCTTAGGGAGCCCCAGGCCTGGGGGCACCCAGCCCTTCGGCTTAGGGAGCCCCAGGCCTGGGGCGACCCAGCCCTTAGGCTTTGGGAGCCCAAGGCCTGGGGCGCCCCAGCCCTTAGGCTTTGGGAGCCCCAGGCCTGGGGAGCCCAGCTCTTCGGCTTAGGGAGCCCCAGGCCTGGGGCGCCCCAGCCGTTAGGCTTAGGGCGAGCCAGGCCTAGGGCGCCCCAACCCTTAGGCTTTGGGAGTCCCAGGCCTGGGGCGCCCCAGCTCTAAGGCTTTGGGAGCCACAGGCCTGGTACGCCCCAGTCCTTAGCCTTAGGGAGCCCCAGGCCTGGGGCTTCCCCGCCCTTAGGCTTTGGGAGACCCAGGCCTGGGGCGCCCCCGCCCTTAGGCATTGGGAAGCTCAGGCCTGGGGTGCACCAGCCCTTAGGCTTTGGGAGGCCCAGGCCTGGGGCGCCCCCGCCCTTAGGATTTGGGAGCCGCAGGCCTGGGGTGCCCCAGCCCTTAGGCTTTGGGAGTCCCAGGCCTGGGGCGCCCCCGCCCTTAGGCTTTGGGAGCCCCAGGCCTGGGGTGCCCCGGCCCTTAGGCTTTGGGAGTCCCAGGCCTGGGGCGCCCCAGCCCTTAGGCTTTGAGAGCCCCAGGCCTGGTATGCCCCAGCCCTTAGGCTTAGGGAGCCCCTGGCCTAGGGCGCCCCAGGCCTTAGGTATTGGGAGCCCCAGGCATGGGGCTCCCTAACCCTTAGGTTTTTGGAGCCCCAGGCCTGGTACGGCCCAGCCCTTAGGCTTAGGGAGCCCCTGGCCTGGGGCGCCCCAGCCTTTAGACTTTGGGAGCCCCAGGCCTGGGGCGCCCCAGCCCTTAGGCATTGTGAGCCCCATGCCTGGGGTGGCCCCGCCCTTAGGATTTGGGAGCCCCAGGCCTGGTATGCCCCATCCCTTAGGCTTAGGGAGCCCCAGGCCTGGAGCGCCCAAGGCCTTAGGCTTTGGGAGCCCCAGGCCTGGGGCGCCCCAGCCCTTAGGCTTTGGGAGCCCCAGGCCTGGTACGGCCCAGCCCTTAGGCTTAGGGAGCCCCTGGCCAGGAGCGCCCCAGCCCTTAGGCTTTGGGAGGCCCCGGCCAGGGGCGCCCCAGCCCTTAGGCTTTGGGAGCCCCAGGCATCGGCCCCCCCCTCCTTAGGCTTTGTGAGCCCCAGGCCTGGGGCCCCCCGCCCTTAAGCTTTGGGGGCCCCAGGCCTGGGGCGCCCCAGCCTTACGCTTTGGGAGCCCCAGGCCTGGGGCGCCCCAGCCCTTACGCTTTGAGAGCCCCAGGCCTGGGGCGTCACAGCCCTTAGGCTTTGGGAGCCCGAGGCGTGGAGCCCCCCAGGCTTTAGGCTTTGGAAGCCCGAGGCCTGGGGCGCCCCAGCCCTTAAGCTTTGGGAGTCCCTGGTGTGGGCGCGCAAGCCCTTAGGCTTTGGGGGCCCCAGGCGTGTTACGCCCCAGCCCTTAGGCTTAGGGAGCCCCTGGCCTGGGGCATCCCAGGATTTAGGCTTTGGGAGCCCCAGGCCTGGAGCGCCCCAGGCCTTAGGCTTTGGGAGCCCCAGGCCTGGGGTGCCCCAGCCCTTAGGCTTTGGGAGCCCCAGGCCTCGTACGGCCCACCCCTTAGGCTTAGGGAGCCCCTGGCTTGGGGCACCTCAGCCCTTAGGCTTTGGGAGCCCCAGACCTGGGGGGCAACTGCCCTTAGGCTTTGTGAGCCCCAGGCCTGGGGCACCCAAGCCCTTAGGCTTTTGGAGCCCCAGGCCTGGGGCACCCCAGCCGTTAGGCTTTGGGAGTCCCAGGCCTGGGGCGCCCCAGTCCTTAGGGTTTGGGAGCCCCAGGCCTGGAGCGCCGCAGGCCTTAGGCTTTGTGAGCCCCAGGCCTGGGACGCCCCAGCCCTTAGGCTTTGGGAGCCCCAGGCCTGGGGCGCCCCAGCCCTTAGGCTTTGGGAGGCCCAGGCCAGGGGCACCCCAGCCCTTAGGATTTGGGAGCCCCAGGTCTGGGGCGCCCCCGCCCTTAGATTTTGGGAGCCCCAGGCCTGGGGCGCACCAGCCCTTATGCTTTGGAAGCCCCAGGCCTGGCGTGCCCCAGCCCTTAGGATTTGGAAGCCCCAGGCTGGGACGCCCCAGCCCATAGATTTTGGGAGCCCCAGGCCTGGGGCGCCCCATCTCGTAGGCTCTGGGAGCCACAGGCCTGGGGCTCCCCAGAACTTAGGCTTAAGGAGCCCCAGACTTGGGGGGACCCAGCTCTTCGGCTTAGGGAGCCCCAGGCCTGGGGCATCCCTGCCCTTAGGCTTAGGGAGTCCCAGGCCTGGGGCACCCCAGCCCTTAGGTTTGGGAGTCCCATTCCTGGGCGCCCCAGCCCGTAGGCTTTGGAAGCCACAGGCCTGGTACGCCCCAGCCCTTTGGCTTAGGGAGCCCCAGGCCTGGGGTGCCCCAGCCCTTAGGCTTAGGGAGCCCCAGGCCTGGGTCGCCCCAGCCGTTAGGCTAAGGGAGCCTCTGGCCTGGGGAGCCGCAGCCCTTTTTCTTAGGGAGCCCCAGGCCTGGGGCGCCCCATCCCTTAGATTTTGGGAGCCCCAGGCTGGGGTGCCCCAGCCCTTAGGCTTTGGGTGCCCCAGGCCTGGGGCGCCCCAGCCCTTAGGCTTTGGGAGCTCCAGGCCTGTGGCGCCCCAGCCCTTAGGCTTTGGGAGCCCCAGGCCTGGGGCGCCCACGCCCTTAGGTTTAGGGAGTCCTAGGCCTGGGGACACCCAGCCGTTCGGCTTAGGGAGCCCCAGGCCTAGGGCGCCGCAGCCCTTAGGCTTAGGGAGCCCCAGGCCTGGTACGTCCCAGCCCTTAGTCTTAGGGAGCCCCAGGCCTTGGGCGCCCCAGCCCGTAGGCTTTTGGAGGCCCAGGCTGGGACGCCCCAGCCCATAGGATTTGGGAGCCCCAGGCCTGGGGCGCCAGCCCTTAGGCTTTGGGAGCCCCAGGTTTGGGGCGCCCCAACTCTTAGGCTTTTGGAGCCACAGGCCTGGGGCGCCCCAGCTCGTATGCTCTGGGAGCCACAGGCCTGGGGCGCCCCAGACCTTAGGCTTAAGGAGCCCCAGACCTTGGGGGACCTAGCTCTTCGGCTTAGGGAGCCCCAGGCCTGGGGCATCCCTGCCCTTAGGCTTAGGGAGTCCCAGGCCTGGGGCACCCCAGCCCTTAGGTTTGGGAGTTCCATTCCTGGGCGCCCCAGCCCTTAGGCTTTGGAAGCCACAGGCCTGGTACGCCCCAGCCCTTTGGTTTAGGGAGCCCCTGACCTGGGCGCCCCAGCACTTAGGCTTTGGGAGCCCCAGGCCTGGGGCGCCCCTGCCCTTGGCTTAGGGAGTCCCAGGGCTGGGGTGCCCCAGCCCTTGGGCTAAGGGAGCCCCAGGCCAGTGTCGCCCCAGCCGTTAGGCTAAGGGAACCTCTGGCCTGGGGAGCCACAGCCCTTTTTCTTAGGGAGCCCCAGGCCTGGGGCGCCCCAGCCCTTAGGCTTTGGGAGCCCCAGGCCTGGGGGCACCCAGCACTTCGGCTTAGCGAGCCCCAGGCCTGGGCGTCCAAGCCCTTCGGCTTAGGGAGTCCCAGGCCTGGGGCGCCCACGCCCTTAGGTTTAGGGAGCCCCTGGCCTGGGGCGCCCCAAACTTTAGGCTTTGGGAGCCCCAGGCCGGGGCGCCCCAGCCCTTAGGCTTTGGGAGACCCAGGCCTGGGGCGCCCCAGCGCTTATGCTTTGGGAGCCCCAGGCCTGGGATCGCCCCATCCAATAGGCTTAGGGAGCCCTAGGCCTGGGGACACCCAGCCCTTCGGCTTAGGGAGCCCCAGGCCTTGGGCACCGCAGCACTTAGGCTTAGGGAGCCCCAGGCCTGGTACGTCCCAGCCCTTAGTCTTAGGGAGCCCCAGGCCTTGGGCGCCCCAGCCCTTAGGCTTTTGGATCCCCAGGCTGGGACGCCCCAGTCCATAGGATTTGGGAGCCCCGGCTGGGGCGCCAGCCATTAGGCTTTGGGAGCCCCAGGCTTGGGTCGCCCCAACTCTTAGGCTTTTGGAGCCAAAGGCCTGGGGCGCCCCAACTCGTAGGCTCTGGGAGCCACAGGCCTGGGCGCCCCAGCTTGTAGGCTCTGGGAGCCACAGGCCTGGGGCGCCCCAGACCTTAGGCTTAGGGAGCCCCAGACCTGGTGGGACCCAGGTCTTCGGCTTAGGGAGCCCCAGGCCTGGGGCATCCCTGCCCTTAGGCTTAGGGAGTCCCAGGCCTGGGGCAACCCAGCCCTTAGTCTTTGGGAGTCCCATTCCTGCGCACCCCAGCCCTTAGGCTTTGGAAGCCCCAGGCCTGGGTCGCCCCAGCCGTTAGGCTAAGGGAGCCTCTGGCCTTGGGAGCAACAGCCCTTTTTCTTAGGGAGCCCCAGGCCTGGGGCGCCCCAACCCTTAAGTTTTGGGAGCCCCAGGCTGGGGCGCCCCAGCCCTTAGGCTTTGGGTGCCCCAGGCCTGGTGCGCCCCAGCCCTTAGGCTTTGGGAGCCCCAGGCCTGGGGGCACCCAGCACTTCGGCTTAGGGAGCCCCACGCCTGGGGTGCCCCAGCCCTTAGGCTTTGGGAGTCCCAGGCCTGGGGCGCCCCAGCCCTTAGGCTTTGAGAGCCCCAGGCCTGGTATGCCCCAGCCCTTAGGCTTAGGGAGCCCCTGGCCTAGGGCGCCCCAGGCCTTAGGTATTGGGAGCCCCAGGCATGGGGCTCCCTAACCTTTAGGTTTTTGGAGCCCCAGGCCTGGTACGGCCCAGCCCTTAGTCTTAGGGAGCCCCTGGCCTGGGGCGCCCCAGCCTTTAGACTTTGGGAGCCCCAGGCCTGGGGCGCCCCAGCCCTTAGGCATTGTGAGCCCCATGCCTGGGGTGGCCCCGCCCTTAGGATTTGGGAGCCCCAGGCCTGGTATGCCCCATCCCTTAGGCTTAGGGAGCCCCAGGCCTGGAGCGCCCAAGGCCTTAGGCTTTGGGAGCCCCAGGCCTGGGGCGCCCCAGCCCTTAGGCTTTGGGAGCCCCAGGCCTGGTACGGCCCAGCCCTTAGGGTTAGGGAGCCCCTGGCCAGAGCGCCCCAGCCCTTAGGCTTTGGGAGCCCCAGGCCTCGGGCGCCCCCGCCTTAGGCTTTGTGAGCCCCAGGCCTGGGGCCCCCCGCCCTTAAGCTTTGGGAGCCCCAGGCCTGGGGCGCACCAGCCCTTAGGCTTTGTGAGCCCCAGGCCTGGGGCCCCCCGCCCTTAAGCTTTGGGAGCCCCAGGCCTGGGGCGCCCCAGCCCTTAGGCGTTGGGAACCTCAAGCCTGGGGCGTCCCAGCCCTTAGGCTTTGGGAGCCCGAGGCGTGGAGCGCCCCAGGCCTTAGGCTTTGGAAGCCCGAGGCCTGGGGCGCCCCAGCCCTTAGGCTTTGGGAGTCCCTGGCCTGGGGCGCCCCAGCCCTTAGGCTTTGGGAGCCCCAGGCCTGGTATGCCCCAGCCCTTAGGCTTAGGGAGCCCCTGGCCTGGGGCATCCCAGGATTTAGGCTTTGGGAGCCCCAGGCCTGGAGCGCCCCAGGCCTTAGGCTTTGGGAGCCCCAGGCCTGGGGTGCCCCAGCCCTTAGGCTTTGGGAGCCCCAGGCCTGGTACGGCCCACCCCTTAGGCTTAGGGAGCCCCTGGCTTGGGGCGCCCCAGACCTTAGGCTTTGGGAGCCCCAGACCTGGGGGGCAACTGTCCTTAGGCTTTGTGAGCCCCAGGCCTGGGGCACCCCAGCCCTTAGGCTTTGTGAGCCCCAGGCCTGGGGCACCCAAGTCGTTAGGCTTTGGGAGTCCCAGGCCTGGGGCGCCCCAGTCCTTAGCCTTTGGGAGCCCCAGGCCTGGAGCGCCCCAGGCCTTAGGCTTTGTGAGCCCCAGGCCTGGGGCGCCCCAGCCCTTAGGCTTTGGGAGCCCCAGGCCTGGTAGGGCCCAGCCCTTTGGCTTAGGGAGCCCCTGGCTTGGGGCGCCCCAGCCCTTAGGCTTTGGGAGGCCCAGGCCAGGGGCACCCCAGCCCTTAGGATTTGGGAGGCTCAGGCCTGGGGTGCCCCAGCCCTTAGGATTTGGGACCCCCAGGCTGGGACGCCCCAGCCCATAGATTTTGGGAGCCCCAGGCTGGGACGCCCCAGCCCATACATTTTGGGAGCCCCAGGCCTGGGGCGCCCCAGCTCGTAGGCTCTGGGAGCCACAGGCCTGGGGCGCCCCAGACCTTAGGCTTAAGGAGCCCCAGACCTTGGGGGACCTAGCTCTTCGGCTTAGGGAGCCCAGGCCTGGGGCATCCCTGCCCTTAGGCTTAGGGAGTCCCAGGCCTGGGGCACCCCAGCCCTTAGGTTTGGGAGTTCCATTCCTGGGCGCCCCAGCCCTTAGGCTTTGGAAGCCACAGGCCTGGTACGCCCCAGCCCTTTGGTTTAGGGAGCCCCTGACCTGGGCGCCCCAGCACTTAGGCTTTGGGAGCCCCAGGCCTGGGGCGCCCCTGCCCTTGGCTTAGGGAGTCCCAGGGCTGGGGTGCCCCAGCCCTTGGGCTAAGGGAGCCCCAGGCCAGTGTCGCCCCAGCCGTTAGGCTAAGGGAACCTCTGGCCTGGGGAGCCACAGCCCTTTTTCTTAGGGAGCCCCAGGCCTGGGGCGCCCCAGCCCTTAGGCTTTGGGAGCCCCAGGCCTGGGGGCACCCAGCACTTCGGCTTAGCGAGCCCCAGGCTTGGGCGTCCAAGCCCTTCGGCTTAGGGAGTCCCAGGCCTGGGGCGCCCACGCCCTTAGGTTTAGGGAGCCCCTGGCCTGGGGCGCCCCAAACTTTAGGCTTTGGGAGCCCCAGGCCGGGGCGCCCCAGCCCTTAGGCTTTGGGAGACCCAGGCCTGGGGCGCCCCAGCGCTTATGCTTTGGGAGCCCCAGGCCTGGGATCGCCCCATCCAATAGGCTTAGGGAGCCCTAGGCCTGGGGACACCCAGCCCTTCGGCTTAGGGAGCCCCAGGCCTTGGGCACCGCAGCACTTAGGCTTAGGGAGCCCCAGGCCTGGTACGTCCCAGCCCTTAGTCTTAGGGAGCCCCAGGCCTTGGGCGCCCCAGCCCTTAGGCTTTTGGATCCCCAGGCTGGGACGCCCCAGTCCATAGGATTTGGGAGCCCCGGCTGGGGCGCCAGCCATTAGGCTTTGGGAGCCCCAGGCTTGGGTCGCCCCAACTCTTAGGCTTTTGGAGCCAAAGGCCTGGGGCGCCCCAACTCGTAGGCTCTGGGAGCCACAGGCCTGGGCGCCCCAGCTTGTAGGCTCTGGGAGCCACAGGCCTGGGGCGCCCCAGACCTTAGGCTTAGGGAGCCCCAGACCTGGTGGGACCCAGGTCTTCGGCTTAGGGAGCCCCAGGCCTGGGGCATCCCTGCCCTTAGGCTTAGGGAGTCCCAGGCCTGGGGCAACCCAGCCCTTAGTCTTTGGGAGTCCCATTCCTGCGCACCCCAGCCCTTTGGCTTTGGAAGCCCCAGGCCTGGGTCGCCCCAGCCGTTAGGCTAAGGGAGCCTCTGGCCTTGGGAGCAACAGCCCTTTTTCTTAGGGAGCCCCAGGCCTGGGGCGCCCCAACCCTTAAGTTTTGGGAGCCCCAGGCTGGGGCGCCCCAGCCCTTAGGCTTTGGGTGCCCCAGGCCTGGGGCGCCCCAGCCCTTAGGCTTTGGGAGCCCCAGGCCTGGGGGCACCCAGCACTTCGGCTTAGGGAGCCCCACGCCTGGGGTGCCCCAGCCCTTAGGCTTTGGGAGTCCCAGGCCTGGGGCGCCCCAGCCCTTAGGCTTTGAGAGCCCCAGGCCTGGTATGCCCCAGCCCTTAGGCTTAGGGAGCCCCTGGCCTAGGGCGCCCCAGGCCTTAGGTATTGGGAGCCCCAGGCATGGGGCTCCCTAACCTTTAGGTTTTTGGAGCCCCAGGCCTGGTACGGCCCAGCCCTTAGTCTTAGGGAGCCCCTGGCCTGGGGCGCCCCAGCCTTTAGACTTTGGGAGCCCCAGGCCTGGGGTGCCCCAGCCCTTAGGCATTGTGAGCCCCATGCTTGGGGTGGCCCCGCCCTTAGGATTTGGGAGCCCCAGGCCTGGTATGCCCCATCCCTTAGGCTTAGGGAGCCCCAGGCCTGGAGCGCCCAAGGCCTTAGGCTTTGGGAGCCCCAGGCCTGGGGCGCCCCAGCCCTTAGGCTTTGGGAGCCCCAGGCCTGGTACGGCCCAGCCCTTAGGGTTAGGGAGCCCCTGGCCAGAGCGCCCCAGCCCTTAGGCTTTGGGAGCCCCAGGCCTCGGGCGCCCCCGCCTTAAGCTTTGTGAGCCCCAGGCCTGGGGCCCCCCGCCCTTAAGCTTTGGGAGCCCCAGGCCTGGGGCGCACCAGCCCTTAGGCTTTGTGAGCCCCAGGCCTGGGGCCCCCCGCCCTTAAGCTTTGGGAGCCCCAGGCCTGGGGCGCCCCAGCCCTTAGGCTTTGGGAGCCTCAAGCCTGGGGCGTCCCAGCCCTTAGGGTTTGGGAGCCCGAGGCGTGGAGCACCCCAGGCCTTAGGCTTTGGAAGCCCGAGGCCTGGGGCGCCCCAGCCCTTAGGCTTTGGGAGTCCCTGGCCTGGGGCGCCCCAGCCCTTAGGCTTTGGGAGCCCCAGGCCTGGTATGCCCCAGCCCTTAGGCTTAGGGAGCCCCTGGCCTGGGGCATCCCAGGATTTAGGCTTTGGGAGCCCCAGGCCTGGAGCGCCCCAGGCCTTAGGCTTTGGGAGCCCCAGGCCTGGGGTGCCCCAGCCCTTAGGCTTTGGGAGCCCCAGGCCTGGTACGGCCCACCCCTTAGGCTTAGGGAGCCCCTGGCTTGGGGCGCCCCAGACCTTAGGCTTTGGGAGCCCCAGACCTGGGGGGCAACTGTCCTTAGGCTTTGTGAGCCCCAGGCCTGGGGCACCCCAGCCCTTAGGCTTTGTGAGCCCCAGGCCTGGGGCACCCAAGTCGTTAGGCTTTGGGAGTCCCAGGCCTGGGGCGCCCCAGTCCTTAGCCTTTGGGAGCCCCAGGCCTGGAGCGCCCCAGGCCTTAGGCTTTGTGAGCCCCAGGCCTGGGGCGCCCCAGCCCTTAGGCTTTGGGAGCCCCAGGCCTGGTAGTGCCCAGCCCTTTGGCTTAGGGAGCCCCTAGCTTGGGGCGCCCCAGCCCTTAGGCTTTGGGAGGCCCAGGCCAGGGGCACCCCAGCCCTTAGGATTTGGGAGGCTCAGGCCTGGGGTGCCCCAGCCCTTAGGATTTGGGACCCCCAGGCTGGGACGCCCCAGCCCATAGATTTTGGGAGCCCCAGGCTGGGACGCCCCAGCCCATACATTTTGGGAGCCCCAGGCCTGGGGCGCCCCAGCTCGTAGGCTCTGGGAGCCACAGGCCTGGGGCGCCCCAGACCTTAGGCTTAAGGAGCCCCAGACCTTGGGGGACCTAGCTCTTCGGCTTAGGGAGCCCCAGGCCTGGGGCATCCCTGCCCTTAGGCTTAGGGAGTCCCAGGCCTGGGGCACCCCAGCCCTTAGGTTTGGGAGTTCCATTCCTGGGCGCCCCAGCCCTTAGGCTTTGGAAGCCACAGGCCTGGTACGCCCCAGCCCTTTGGTTTAGGGAGCCCCTGACCTGGGCGCCCCAGCACTTAGGCTTTGGGAGCCCCAGGCCTGGGGCGCCCCTGCCCTTGGCTTAGGGAGTCCCAGGGCTGGGGTGCCCCAGCCCTTGGGCTAAGGGAGCCCCAGGCCAGTGTCGCCCCAGCCGTTAGGCTAAGGGAACCTCTGGCCTGGGGAGCCACAGCCCTTTTTCTTAGGGAGCCCCAGGCCTGGGGCGCCCCAGCCCTTAGGCTTTGGGAGCCCCAGGCCTGGGGGCACCCAGCACTTCGGCTTAGCGAGCCCCAGGCCTGGGCGTCCAAGCCCTTCGGCTTAGGGAGTCCCAGGCCTGGGGCGCCCACGCCCTTAGGTTTAGGGAGCCCCTGGCCTGGGGCGCCCCAAACTTTAGGCTTTGGGAGCCCCAGGCCGGGGCGCCCCAGCCCTTAGGCTTTGGGAGACCCAGGCCTGGGGCGCCCCAGCGCTTATGCTTTGGGAGCCCCAGGCCTGGATCGCCCCATCCAATAGGCTTAGGGAGCCCTAGGCCTGGGGACACCCAGCCCTTCGGCTTAGGGAGCCCCAGGCCTTGGGCACCGCAGCACTTAGGCTTAGGGAGCCCCAGGCCTGGTACGTCCCAGCCCTTAGTCTTAGGGAGCCCCAGGCCTTGGGCGCCCCAGCCCTTAGGCTTTTGGATCCCCAGGCTGGGACGCCCCAGTCCATAGGATTTGGGAGCCCCGGCTGGGGCGCCAGCCATTAGGCTTTGGGAGCCCCAGGCTTGGGTCGCCCCAACTCTTAGGCTTTTGGAGCCAAAGGCCTGGGGCGCCCCAACTCGTAGGCTCTGGGAGCCACAGGCCTGGGCGCCCCAGCTTGTAGGCTCTGGGAGCCACAGGCCTGGGGCGCCCCAGACCTTAGGCTTAGGGAGCCCCAGACCTGGTGGGACCCAGGTCTTCGGCTTAGGGAGCCCCAGGCCTGGGGCATCCCTGCCCTTAGGCTTAGGGAGTCCCAGGCCTGGGGCAACCCAGCCCTTAGTCTTTGGGAGTCCCATTCCTGCGCACCCCAGCCCTTAGGCTTTGGAAGCCCCAGGCCTGGGTCGCCCCAGCCGTTAGGCTAAGGGAGCCTCTGGCCTTGGGAGCAACAGCCCTTTTTCTTAGGGAGCCCCAGGCCTGGGGCGCCCCAACCCTTAAGTTTTGGGAGCCCCAGGCTGGGGCGCCCCAGCCCTTAGGCTTTGGGTGCCCCAGGCCTGGGGCGCCCCAGCCCTTAGGCTTTGGGAGCCCCAGGCCTGGGGGCACCCAGCATTTCGGCTTAGGGAGCCCCACGCCTGGGGTGCCCCAGCCCTTAGGCTTTGGGAGTCCCAGGCCTGGGGCGCCCCAGCCCTTAGGCTTTGAGAGCCCCAGGCCTGGTATGCCCCAGCCCTTAGGCTTAGGGAGCCCCTGGCCTAGGGCGCCCCAGGCCTTAGGTATTGGGAGCCCCAGGCATGGGGCTCCCTAACCTTTAGGTTTTTGGAGCCCCAGGCCTGGTACGGCCCAGCCCTTAGTCTTAGGGAGCCCCTGGCCTGGGGCGCCCCAGCCTTTAGACTTTGGGAGCCCCAGGCCTGGGGCGCCCCAGCCCTTAGGCATTGTGAGCCCCATGCCTGGGGTGGCCCCGCCCTTAGGATTTGGGAGCCCCAGGCCTGGTATGCCCCATCCCTTAGGCTTAGGGAGCCCCAGGCCTGGAGCGCCCAAGGCCTTAGGCTTTGGGAGCCCCAGGCCTGGGGCGCCCCAGCCCTTAGGCTTTGGGAGCCCCAGGCCTGGTACGGCCCAGCCCTTAGGGTTAGGGAGCCCCTGGCCAGAGCGCCCCAGCCCTTAGGCTTTGGGAGCCCCAGGCCTCGGGCGCCCCCGCCTTAGGCTTTGTGAGCCCCAGGCCTGGGGCCCCCCGCCCTTAAGCTTTGGGAGCCCCAGGCCTGGGGCGCACCAGCCCTTAGGCTTTGGGAGCCCCTGGCCAGGAGCGCCCCAGCCCTTAGGCTTTGGGAGGCCCCGGCCAGGGGCGCCCCAGCCCTTAGGCTTTGGGAGCCCCAGGCATCGGGCGCCCCCGCCCTAGGCTTTGTGAGCCCCAGGCCTGGGGCCCCCCGCCCTTAAGCTTTGGGGGCCCCAGGCTTGGGGCGCCCCTGCCCTTACGCTTTGGGAGCCCCAGGCCTGGGGCGCCCCAGCCCTTACGCTTTGAGAGCCCCAGGCCTGGGGCGTCCCAGCCCTTAGGCTTTGGGAGCCCTAGGCGTGGAGCGCCCCAGGCTTTAGGCTTTGGAAACCCGAGGCCTGGGGCGCCCCAGCCCTTAAGCTTTGGGAGTCCCTGGCCTGGGGCGCCCAAGCCCTTAGGCTTTGGGGGCCCCAGGCCTGGTACGCCCCAGCCCTTAGGCTTAGGGAGCCCCTGGCCTGGGGCATCCCAGGATTTAGGCTTTGGGAGCCCCAGGCCTGGAGCGCCCCAGGCCTTAGGCTTTGGGAGCCCCAGGCCTGGGGTGCCCCAGCCCTTAGGCTTTGGGAGCCCCAAGCCTCGTACGGCCCACCCCTTAGGCTTAGGGAGCCCCTGGCTTGGGGCACCCCAGCCTTTAGGCTTTGGGAGCCCCAGACCTGGGGGGCAACTGCCCTTAGGCTTTGTGAGCCCCAGGCCTGGGGCACCCCAGCCCTTAGGCTTTTGGAGCCCCAGGCCTGGGGCACCCCAGCCGTTAGGCTTTGGGAGTCCCAGGCCTGGGGCGCCCCAGTCCTTAGGGTTTGGGAGCCTCAGGCCTGGAGCGCCGCAGGCCTTAGGCTTTGTGAGCCCCAGGCCTGGGACGCCCCAGCCCTTAGGCTTTTGGAGGCCCAGGCCTGGGGCGCCCCTGACCTTAGGCTTTGGGAGGCCAAGGCCAGGGGCACCCCAGCCCTTAGGATTTGGGAGCCCCAGGTCTGGGGCGCCCCCGTCCTTAGACTTTGGGAGCCCCAGGCCTGGGGCGCACCAGCCCTTATGCTTTGGAAGCCCCAGGCCTGGGGTGCCCCAACCCTTAGGCTTTGGGAGCCCCAGGCCTGGGGTGCCCCAGCCCTTAGGATTTGGGAGCCCCAGGCTGGGACGCCCCAGCCCATAGATTTTGGGAGCCCCAGGCCTGGGGCGCCCCATCTCGTAGGCTCTGGGAGCCACAGGCCTGGGGCGCCCCAGACCTTAGGCTTAAGGAGCCCCAGACCTGGGGGGACCCAGCTCTTCGGCTTAGGGAGCCCCAGGCCTGGGGCATCCCTGCCCTTAGGCTTAGGGAGTCCCAGGCCTGGGGCACCCCAGCCCTTAGGTTTGGGAGTCCCATTCCTGGGCGCCCCAGCCCTTAGGCTTTGGAAGCCACAGGCCTGGTACGCCCCAGCCCTTTGGCTTAGGGAGCCCCAGGCCTGGGGTGCCCCAGGCCTTAGGCTTAGGGAGCCCCAGGCCAGTGTCGCCCCAGCCGTTAGGCTAAGGGAGCCTCTGGCCTGGGGAGCCGCAGCCCTTTTTCTTAGGGAGCCCCAGGCCTGGGGCGCCCCATCCCTTAAGTTTTGGGAGCCCCAGGCTGGGGTGCCCCAGCCCTTAGGCTTTGGGTGCCCCAGGCCTGGGGCGCCCCAGCCCTTTGGCTTTGGGAGCTCCAGGCCTGTGGTTCCCAAGCTCTTAGGCTTTGGGAGCCCCAGGCCTGGGGCGCCCACGCCCTTAGGTTTAGGGAGCCCTAGGCCTGGGGACACCCAGCCCTTCGGCTTAGGGAGCCCCAGGCCTAGGGCGCCGCAGCCCTTAGGCTTAGGGAGCCCCAGGCCTGGTACGTCCCAGCCCTTAGTCTTAGGGAGCCCCAGGCCTTGGGCGCCCCAGCCCTTAGGCTTTTGGAGGCCCAGGCTGGGACGCCCCAGCCCATAGGATTTGGGAGCCCCAGGCCTGGGGCGCCAGCCCTTAGGCTTTGGGAGCCCCAGGTTTGGGGCGCCCCAACTCTTAGGCTTTTGGAGCCACAGGCCTGGGGCGCCCCAACTTGTAGGCTCTGGAAGCCACAGGCCTGGGGCGCCCCAGCCCGTAGGCTCTGGTAGCCACAGGCCTGGGGCGCCCCAGACCTTAGGCTTAGGGAGCCCCAGACCTGGTGGGACCCAGGTCTTCGGCTTAGGGAACCCCAGGCCTGGGGCGTCCCTGCCCTTAGGCTTAGGGAGTCCCAGGTCTGGGGCACCCCAGCCCTTAGGCTTTGGGAGTCCCATTCCTGGGCGCCCCAGCCCTTAGGCTTTGGAAGCCACAGGCCTGGTACGCCCCAGCCCTTTGGTTTAGGGAGCCCCTGACCTGGGGCGCCCCAGCACTTAGGCTTTGGGAGCCCCAGGCCTGGGGCGCCCCTGCCCTTGGCTTAGGGAGCCCCAGGCCTGGGGTGCCCCAGCCCTCGGCTTAGGGAGCCCCAGGCCTGGGGCGCCCCAGCCCTTAGGCTTTGAGAGCCCCAGGCCTGGTACGCCCCAGCCCTTAGGCTTAGGGAGCCCCTGGCCTAGGGCGCCCCAGGCCTTAGGCTTTGGGAGCCCCAGGCATGGGGCTCCCCAACACTTAGGTTTTTGGAGCCCCAGACCTGGTACGGCCCAGCCCTTAGGCTTAGTGATCCCCTGGCGTGGGGCGCCGCAGCCTTTAGATTTTGGGAGCCCCAGGCCAGGGGCGCCCCAGCCCTTAGGTTTTGGGAGCCCCAGGCCTGGGGCGCCCCAGCCCTTAGGCGTTGTGAGCCCCAGGCCTGGTATGCCCCAGCCCTTAGGCTTAGGTTGCCCCAGGCCTGGTTCGGCCCAGCCCTTAGGCTTAGGGAGCCCCTGGCCAGAGCGCCCCAGCCCTTAGGCTTTGGGAGCCCCAGGCATGGGGCGCCCCCGCCCTTAGGATTTGGGAGCCCCAGGCCTGGTATGCCCCAGCCCTTAGGCTTAGGTTGCCCCAGGCCTGGTTCGGCCCAGCCCTTAGGCTTAGGGAGCCCCTGGCCAGAGCGCCCCAGCCCTTAGGCTTTGGGAGGCCCCGGCCAGGGGTGCCCAAGCCCTTAGGCTTTGGGAGCCCCAGGCCTCGGGCGCCCCCGCCTTAGGCTTTGTGAGCCCCAGGCCTGGGGCCCCCCGCCCTTAAGCTTTGGGAGCCCCAGGCCTGGGGCGCACCAGCCCTTAGGCTTTGGGAGCCCCAGGCCTGGGGCGCCCCAGCCCTTAGGCTTTGGGAGCCTCAGGCCTGGGGCGTCCCAGCCCTTAGGCTTTGGGAGCCCGAGGCGTGGAGCGCCCCAGGCCTTAGGCTTTGGAAGCCCGAGACCTGGGGAGCCCCAGCCCTTAGGCTTTGGGAGTCCCATGCCTGGGGCGCCCCAGCCCTTAGGCTTTGGGAGCCTCAGGCCTGGTACGCCCCAGCCCTTAGGCTTAGGGAGCCCCTGGCCTGGGGCGTCCCAGGATTTAGGCTTTGGGAGCCCCAGGCCTGGAGCGCCCCAGGCCTTAGGCTTTGGGAGCCCCAGGCCTGGGGTGCCCCAGCCCTTAGGCTTTGGGAGCCCCAGGCCTGGTACGGCCCACCCCTTTGGATTAGGGAGCCCCTGGCTTGGGCGCCCCAGCCCTTAGGCTTTGGGAGCCCCAGACCTGGGGGGCAACTGCCCTTAGGCTTTGGGAGGCCCAGGCCTGGGGCGCACCAGCCCTTAGGCTTTGGGAGCCCCTGGCCAGGGGCGCCCCAGCCGTTAGGCTTTGGGAGTCCCAAGCCTGGGGCGCCCCAGTCCTTAGGCTTTGGGAGCCACAGGCCTGGGGCGCCCTAGCTCATAGGCTCTGGTAGCTACAGGCCTGGGGCGCCCCAGACCTTAGGCTTAGGGAGCCCCAGACCTGGGGGGACCCAGGTCTTCGGCTTAGGGAGCCCCAGGCCTGGGGCGTCCCTGCCCTTAGGCTTAGGGAGTCCCAGGCCTGGGGTGCCCCAGCCCTTAGGCTTTGGGAGCCCCAGGCCTAGGGCGCACCCGCCCTTAGGCTATGGGAGTCCCAGGCCTGGGGTGCCCCTGCCCTTAGGCTTTGGGAGCCCCAGGCCTGGGGTGCCCCAGCCCTTAGACCTTGGGAGCCCCAGGCCTGGGGTGCCCCAGCCCTTAGACTTTGGGAGCCCCAGGCCTAGGGCGCCCCCGCCCTTAGGCTATGGGAGCCCCAGGCCTGGGGTGCCCCTGCCCTTAGGCTTTGGGAGTCCCAGGCCTGGGGCGCCCCAGCCCTTAGGCTTTGAGAGCCCCAGGCCTGGTACGGCCCAGCCCTTTGGCTTAGGGAGCCCCTGGTCTAGGGCGCCCCAGGCCTTAGGCTTTGGGAGCCCCAGGCATGGGGCTACCCAACCCTTAGGTTTTTGGAGGCCCAGGCCTGGTACGGCCCGGCCCTTAGGCTTAGGGAGCCCCTGGCCTGGGGCGCCCCAGCCTTTAGATTTTGGGAGCCCCAGGCCAGGGGCGCCCCAGCCCTTAGGCGTTGTGAGCCCCAGGTCTGGGGAGCCCCCGCCCTTAGGATTTGGGAGGCCCAGACCTGGTATGCCCCAGCCCTTAGGCTTAGGGAGCCCCAGGCCTGGTACGGCCCAGCCCTTATGCTTAGGGAGCCCCTGGCCAGGAGCGCCCCAGCCCTTAGGCTTTGGGAGGCCCCGGCCAGGGGCTCACCAGCCCTTAGGATTTGGGAGCCCCAGGCCTCGGGCGCCCCCGCCTTAGGCTTTGTGAGCCCCAGGCCTGGGGCCCCCCGCCCTTACGCTTTGCAAGCCCCAGGCCTGGGTCGCCCCAGCCGTTAGGCTAAGGGAGCCTCTGGCCTTGGGAGCCACAGCCCTTTTTCTTAGGGAGCCCCAGGCCTGGGGCGCCCCAACCCTTAAGTTTTGGGAGCCCCAGGCTGGGGCGCCCCAGCCCTTAGGCTTTGGGTGCCCCAAGCCTGGGGCGCCCCAGCCCTTAGGCTTTGGGAGCCCCAGGCCTGGGGGCACCCAGCACTTCGGCTTAGGGAGCCCCACGCCTGGGGTGCCCCAGCCCTTAGGCTTTGGGAGTCCCAGGCCTGGGGCGCCCCAACCCTTAGGCTTTGAGAGCCCCAGGCCTGGTATGCCCCAGCCCTTAGGCTTAGGGAGCCCCTGGCCTAGGGCGCCCCAGGCCTTAGGTATTGGGAGCCCCAGGCATGGGGCTCCCTAACCCTTAGGTTTTTGGAGCCCCAGGCCTGGTACGGCCCAGCCTTTAGGCTTAGGGAGCCCCTGGCCTGGGGCGCCCCAGCCTTTAGACTTTGGGAGCCCCAGGCCTGGGGCGCCCCAGCCCTTAGGCATTGTGAGCCCCATGCCTGGGGTGGCCCCACCCTTAGGATTTGGGAGCCCCAGGCCTGGTATGCCCCATCCCTTAGGCTTAGGGAGCCCCAGGCCTGGAGCGCCCAAGGCCTTAGGCTTTGGGAGCCCCAGGCCTGGGGCGCCCCAGCCCTTAGGCTTTGGGAGCCCCAGGCCTGGTACGGCCCAGCCCTTAGGCTTAGGGAGCCCCTGGCCAGGAGCGCCCCAGCCCTTAGGCTTTGGGAGGCCCGGCCAGGGGCGCCCCAGCCCTTAGGCTTTGGGAGCCCCAGGCATCGGGCGCCCCCGCCCTAGGCTTTGTGAGCCCCAGGCCTGGGGCCCCCCGCCCTTAAGCTTTGGGGGCCCCAGGCCTGGGGCGCCCCAGCCCTTACGCTTTGGGAGCCCCAGGCCTGGGGCGCCCCAGCCCTTACGCTTTGAGAGCCCCAGGCCTGGGGCGTCCCAGCCCTTAGGCTTTGGGAGCCCGAGGCGTGGAGCGCCCCAGGCTTTAGGCTTTGGAAACCCGAGGCCTGGGGCGCCCCAGCCCTTAAGCTTTGGGAGTCCCTTGCCTGGGGCGCCCAAGCCCTTAGGCTTTGTGGGCCCCAGGCCTGGTACGCCCCAGCCCTTAGGCTTAGGGAACCCCTGGCCTGGGGCATCCCAGGATTTAGGCTTTGGGAGCCCCAGGCCTGGATCGCCCCAGGCCTTAGACTTTGGGAGCCCCAGGCCTGGGGTGCCCCAGCCCTTAGGCTTTGGGAGCCCCAAGCCTCGTACGGCCCACCCCTTAGGCTTAGGGAGCCCCTGGCTTGGGGCACCCCAGCCCTTAGGCTTTGTGAGCCCCAGGCCTGGGGCGCCCCAGCTCTTAGGCTTTGGGAGGCCCAGGCCAGGGACACCCCAGCCCTTAGGATTTGGGAGCCCCAGGTCTGGGGCGCCCCCGCCCTTAGACTTTGGGAGCCCCAGGCCTGGGGCGCACCAGCCCTTATGCTTTGGAAGCCCCAGGCCTGGGGTGCCCCAGCCCTTAGGCTTTGGGAGCCCCAGGCCTGGGGTGCCCCAGCCCTTAGGATTTGGGAGCCCCAGGCTGGGACCCCCCAGCCCATAGATTTTGGGAGCCCCAGGCCTGGGGCGCCCCATCTCGTAGGCTCTGGGAACCACAGGCCTGGGGCGCCCCAGACCTTAGGCTTAAGGAGCCCCAGACCTGGGGGGACCCAGCTCTTCGGCTTAGGGAGCCCCAGGCCTGGGGCATCCCTGCCCTTAGGCTTAGGGAGTCCCAGGCCTGGGGCACCCCAGCCCTTAGGTTTGGGAGTCCCATTCCTGGGCGCCCCAGCCCTTAGGCTTTGGAAGCCACAGGCCTGGTATGCCCCAGCCCTTTGGCTTAGGGAGCCCCAGGCCTGGGGTGCCCCAGCCCTTAGGCTTAGGGAGCCCCAGGCCTGGGTCGCCCCAGCCGTTAGGCTAAGGGAGCCTCTGGCCTGGGGAGCCACAGCCCTTTTTCTTAGGGAGCCCCAGGCCTGGGGCGCCCCATCCCTTAGGTTTTGGGAGCCCCAGGCTGGGGTGCCCCAGCCCTTAGGCTTTGGGTGCCCCAGGCCTGGGGCGCCCCAGCCCTTAGGCTTTGGGAGCTCCAGGCCTGTGGCGCCCCAGCCCTTAGGCTTTGGGAGCCCCAGGCCTGGGGCCGACCACGCCCTTAGGTTTAGGGAGCCCTAGACCTGGGGACACCCAGCCCTTCGGCTTAGGGAGCCCCAGGCCTAGTGCACCGCAGCCCTTAGGCTTAGGGAGCCCCAGGCCTGGTACGTCCCAGCCCTTAGTCTTAGGGAGCCCCAGGTCTTGGGCGCCCCAGCCCTTAGGCTTTTGGAGGCCCAGGCTGGGACGCCCCAGCCCATAGGATTTGGGAGCCTCAGGCCTGGGGCGCCAGCCCTTAGGCTTTGGGAGCCCCAGGTTTGGGGCGCCCCAACTCTTAGGCTTTTGGAGCCACAGGCCTGGGGCGCCCCAACTTGTAGGCTCTGGAAGCCACAGGCCTGGGGCGCCCCAGCCCGTAGGCTCTGGTAGCCACAGGCCTGGGGCGCCCCAGACCTTAGGCTTAGGGAGCCCCAGACCTGGTGGGACCCAGGTCTTCGGCTTAGGGAACCCCAGGCCTGGGGCGTCCCTGCCCTTAGGCTTAGGGAGTCCCAGGCCTGGGGCACCCCAGCCCTTAGGCTTTGGGAGTCCCATTCCTGGGCGCCCCAGCTCTTAGGCTTTGGAAGCCACAGGCCTGGTACGCCCCAGCCCTTTGGCTTAGGGAGCCCCTGACCTGGGGCGCCCCAGCACTTAGGCTTTGGGAGCCCCAGGCCTGGGGCGCCGCTGCCCTTGGCTTAGGGAGCCCCAGGCCTGGGGTGCCCCAGCCCTCGGCTTAGGGAGCCCCAGGCCTGGGGCGCCCCAGCCCTTAGGCTTTGAGAGCCCCAGGCCTGGTACGCCCCAGCCCTTAGGCTTAGGGAGCCCCTGGCCTAGGGCGCCCCAGGCCTTAGGCTTTGGGAGCCCCAGGCATGGGGCTCCCCAACACTTAGGTTTTTGGAGCCCCAGACCTGGTACGGCCCAGCCCTTAGGCTTAGGGATCCCCTGGCCTGGGGCGCCGCAGCCTTTAGATTTTGGGAGCCCCAGGCCAGGGGCGCCCCAGCCCTTAGGTTTTGGGAGCCCCAGACCTGGGGGGCAACTGCCCTTTGGCTTTGGGAGGCCCAGGCCTGGGGCGCACCAGCCCTTAGGCTTTGGGAGCCCCTGGCCAGGGGCACCCCAGGCGTTAGGCTTTGGGAGTCCCAAGCCTGGGGCGCCCCAGTCCTTAGGCTTTGGGAGCCACAGGCCTGGGGCGCCCTAGCTCATAGGCTCTGGTAGCCACAGGCCTGGGGCGCCCCAGACCTTAGGCTTAGGGAGCCCCAGACCTGGTGGGACCCAGGTCTTCGGCTTAGGGAGCCCCAGGCCTGGGGCGTCCCTGCCCTTAGGCTTAGGGAGTCCCAGGCCTGGGGTGCCCCAGCCCTTAGGCTTTGGGAGCCCCAGGCCTGGGGCGCCGCTGCCCTTGGCTTAGGGAGCCCCAGGCCTGGGGTGCCCCAGCCCTCGGCTTAGGGAGCCCCAGGCCTGGGGCGCCCCAGCCCTTAGGCTTTGAGAGCCCCAGGCCTGGTACGCCCCAGCCCTTAGGCTTAGGGAGCCCCTGGCCTAGGGCGCCCCAGGCCTTAGGCTTTGGGAGCCCCAGGCATGGGGCTCCCCAACACTTAGGTTTTTGGAGCCCCAGACCTGGTACGGCCCAGCCCTTAGGCTTAGGGATCCCCTGGCCTGGGGCGCCGCAGCCTTTAGATTTTGGGAGCCCCAGGCCAGGGGCGCCCCAGCCCTTAGGTTTTGGGAGCCCCAGACCTGGGGGGCAACTGCCCTTTGGCTTTGGGAGGCCCAGGCCTGGGGCGCACCAGCCCTTAGGCTTTGGGAGCCCCTGGCCAGGGGCACCCCAGGCGTTAGGCTTTGGGAGTCCCAAGCCTGGGGCGCCCCAGTCCTTAGGCTTTGGGAGCCACAGGCCTGGGGCGCCCTAGCTCATAGGCTCTGGTAGCCACAGGCCTGGGGCGCCCCAGACCTTAGGCTTAGGGAGCCCCAGACCTGGTGGGACCCAGGTCTTCGGCTTAGGGAGCCCCAGGCCTGGGGCGTCCCTGCCCTTAGGCTTAGGGAGTCCCAGGCCTGGGGTGCCCCAGCCCTTAGGCTTTGGGAGCCCCAGGCCTAGGGCGCCCCCGCCCTTAGGCTATGGGAGCCCCAGGCCTGGGGTGCCCCTGCCCTTAGGCTTTGGGAGCCCCAGGCCTTGGGTGCCCCAGCCCTTAGGCTTTGGGAGCCCCAGGCCTGGGGTGCCCCAGCCCTTAGGCTTTGGGAGCCCCAGGCCTAGGGCGCCCCCGCCCTTAGGCTATGGGAGCCCCAGGCCTGGGGTGCCCCTGCCCTTAGGCTTTGGGAGTCCCAGGCCTGGGGCGCCCCAGCCCTTAGGCTTTGAGAGCCCCAGGCCTGGTACGGCCCAGCCCTTTTGCTTAGGGAGCCCCTCTTCTAGGGCGCCCCAGGCCTTAGGCTTTGGGAGCCCCAGGCATGGGGCTCCCCAACCCTTAGGTTTTTGGAGGCCCAGGCCTGGTACGGCTCAGCCCTTAGGCTTAGGGAGCCCCTGGCCTGGGGCGCCCCAGCCTTTAGATTTTGGGAGCCCCAGGTCAGGGGCGCCCCAGCCCTTAGGTTTTGGGAGCCCCAGGCCTGGGGCGCCCCAGCCCTTAGGCGTTGTGAGCCCCAGGTCTGGGGTGCCCCCGCCCTTAGGATTTGGGAGGCCCAGGCCTGGTATGCCCCAGCCCTTAGGCTTAGGGAGCCCCAGGCCTGGTACGGCCCAGCCCTTAGGCTTAGGGAGCCCCTGGCCAGGAGCGCCCCAGCCCTTAGGCTTTGGGAGGCCCCGGCCAGGGGCGCACCAGCCCTTAGGATTTGGGAGTCCCAGGCCTCGGGCGCCCCCGCCTTAGGCTTTGTGAGCCCCAGGCCTGGGGCCCCCCGCCCTTAAGCTTTGGGAGCCCCAGGCCTGGGGCGCACCAGCCCTTATGCTTTGGGAACCCCAGGCCTGGGGCGTCCCAGCCCTTAGGCTTTGGGAGCCCGAGGCGTGGAGCGCCCCAGGCCTTAGCCCTAAGCTAGGTAGCCCCAGGCTTAGGGAGCCCCAGACCTCGGGAGCCCTAGCACTAAAGCTTAGGGAGCCCCAAGCCTGGTGAGCCCTAGCCCTAAGGCTTAGGGCGCCCCAGGCCTGGGGAGCCCTAGGCTCAGGGAGCCCCAGGCCTGGGGAGCCCTAGGCTTAAGGAGCCCCAGGCCTGGGGAGCCTAGGCTTAGGTAGACCTAGGCTTAGGGAGCCCCAGGCCTAGGGAGCCCTTGGCTTAGGGAGCCGAAGCCTGGGGAGCCCTAGGCTTAGGGAGCCCCAGGCCTGGGGAGCCCCAGCCCTAAGCTTTAGGGAGCCCCAGGCCAGGGGAGCCCTAGACTTAGGGGGACCCAGGCCTTGGGGAGCCCTAGGCTTTGGGAACCCCAGGCCTGCGGAGCCCTAGGCTAAGGGAGCCCCAGGCCTGGGGAGCCCTAGCCCTAAAGCTTAGGGAGCCCCAAACTTCGTGAGCCCTAGCCCTAAGGCTTAGGGGGCCCCAGGCCTGGGGAGCCCTAGGCTCTGTGAACCCCAGCCTGGGGAACTCTAGGCTTAGGGGGCCCCAGGCCAAGGGGAGCCCTAGGTTTAGGGAGCCCCAGGCCTGGGGAGCCCTAGCCCTAAGGCTTAGTGAGCCCCAATCCTGGGAGCCCTAGGCTAGGGAGCCCCAGGCTTAGGGAGCCCCAGACCTCGGGAGTCCTAGCCCTAAAGCTTAGGGAGCCCCAAGCCTGGTGAGCCCTAGCCCTAAGGCTTAGGGCGCCACAGGCCTGGGGAGCCCTAGGCTCAGGGAGCCCCAGGCCTGGGGAGCCCTAGGCTTAGGGAGCCCCAGGCCTGGGGAGCCTAGGCTTAGGTAGCCTAAAGCCTGGGGAGCCCCAGGCTTAGGTAGACCTAGGCTTAGGAATCCCCAGGCCTAGGGAGCCCTAGACTTAGGGAGCCCCAGCCTGGGGAGACCTAGGCTTAGGGAGCCCCAGGCCTGGGGAGCCTGGGTTTAGGTAGACCCAAGCCTGGGGAGCCCCAGGCTTAGGTAGACCTAGGCTTTGGGAGCCCCAGGCCTGGGGAGCCCTTGCCCTAAGGCTTAGGAAGCCCCAGGCCTAGAGAGGCCCAGGCTTGGGTAGTCGTAGTCTTAGAGAGCCCCAGGCCTAGGGAGCCCTAGCCCTAAGGCTCAGGGATCCCCAGGCTTGGGAAGTCCTAGGCTTAAGGAGCCCTAGGCCTCGGGAGTCCTAGCCCTAAGGCTTAAGGAGCCCCAGGCCTGGGGAACCCTAGGCTTAGGGAGCCCCAACCTGTGGAGCCCTAGGCTTAGGGAGCCCCAGGCCTGGGGAGACCTAGCCCTAAAGTTTAGGGAGCCACAGGCATGGGGAGCCCTATGCTTAGGAGCCCCAGGCCTCGGGAGCCCCAGCCCTAAGCTTTAGGGAGCCCCAGGCCAGGGGAGCCCTAGACTTAGGGCGACCCAGGCCTTGGGTAGCCCTAGGCTTTGGGAACCCCAGGCCTGCGGAGCCCTAGGCTTAGGGAGCCCCAGGCCTGGGGTGCCCTAGCCCTAAAGTTTAGGGAGCCCCAGGCATGGGGAGCCCTATGCTTAGGAGCCCCAGGCCTGGGGAGCCCCAGGCCAGGGGAGCCCTAGACTTAGGGGGACCCAGGCCTTGGGGAGCCCTAGGCTTTGGGAACCCCAGGACTGCGGAGCCCTAGGCTTAGGGAGCCCCAGGCCTGGGGAGCCCTAGCCCTAAAATTTAGGGAGCCCCAGGCCTGGGGAGCCCTAGGCTTAGGGAGCCCCAGACCGGGGGAGCCTAGGTTTAGGTAGCCCCAAGCCTGGGGAGCCCCAACCCTAAGCTTTAGGGAGCCCCAGGCCAGGAGAGCCCTAGACTTAGGGGGACCCAGGCCTTGGGGAGCCCTAGGCTTTGGGAACCCCAGGCCTGCGGAGCCCTAGGCTAAGGGAGCCCCAGGCCTGGGGAGCCCTAGCCCTAAAGCTTAGGGAGCACCAAACTTGGTGAGTCCTAGCCCTAAGGCTTAGGGGGCCCCAGGCCTGGGGAGCCCTAGGCTCTGTGAACCCCAGCCTGGGGAACTCTAGGCTTAGGGGGCCCCAGGCCAAGGGGAGCCCTAGGTTTAGGGAGCCCCAGGCCTGGGGAGCCCTAGCCCTAAGGCTTAGTGAGCCCCAAACCTGGGAGCCCTAGGCTAGGGAGCCCCAGGCTTAGGGAGCCCCAGACCTCGGGAGCCCTAGCCCTAAAGCTTAGGGAGCCCCAAGCCTGGTGAGCCCTAGCCCTAAGGCTTAGGGCGCCACAGGCCTGGGGAGCCCTAGGCTCACGGAGCCCCAGGCCTGGGGAGCCCTAGGCTCAGGGAGCCCCAGGCCTGGGGAGCCCTAGGCTTATGGAGCCCCAGGCCTGGGGAGCCTAGGCTTAGGTAGCCCCAAGCCTGGGGAGCCCCAGGCTTAAGTAGACCTAGGCTTAGGGAGCCCCAGGCCTAGGGAACCCTTGGCTTAGGGAGTCGAAGTCTGGGGAGCCCTAGGCTTAGGGAGCCCCAGGCCTGGGGAGCCCTAACCTTTGGGAGCCACAGGTCTGGGGAGCCATAGGCTTAGGGAGCCCCAGGTCTCGGGATCTATAGGCTTAGGGAGCCCCAGGCCTGGGGAGCCAAAGACCTAGGGAGCCCCAGGCCTGGGGAGCCCTAGCCCTAAGTCTTAGGGAGCCCCAGGCTTGGGGAGCCCTAGCCCTAAGTCTTAGGGAGCCCCAGGCCTGGGGTACACTAGCCCCAAGGTTTAGGGAGCCCCAGGCATGGGGAGCCCTTGGCTTAGGGAGCCCCAGGCCTGGGGAGCCCTAACCTTTGGGAGCCACAGGCCTGGGGAGCCCTAGGCTTAGGGAGCCCCAGGTCTGGGGAGCCCTAGCCCTAAAGCTTAGGGAGCCCCAAATTTGGTGAGCCCTAGCCCTAAGGCTTAGGGGGCCCCAGGCCTGGGGAGCCCTAGGCTCTGTGAACCCCAGCCTGGGGAACTCTAGGCTTAGGGGGCCCCAGGCCAAGGGGAGCCCTAGGTTTAGGGAGCCCCAGGGCTGGGGAGCCCTAGCCCTAAGGCTTAGTGAGCCCCAATCCTGGGAGCCCTAGGCTAGGGAGCCCCAGGCTTAGGGAGCCCCAGACCTCGGGAGCCCTAGCACTAAAGCTTAGGGAGCCCCAAGCCTGGTGAGCCTTAGCCCTAAGGCTTAGGGCGCCACAGGCCTGGGGAGCCCTAGGCTCAGGGAGCACCAGGCCTGGGGAGCCCTAGGCTTAGGGAGCCCCAGGACTGGGGAGCCTAGGCTTAGGTAGCCCCAACCTGGGGAGCCCCAGGCTTAGGTAGACCTAGGCTTAGGAAGCCCCAGGCCTAGGGAGCCCTTGGCTTAGGGAGCCGAAGCCTGGGGAGCCCTAGGCTTAGGGAGCCCCAGGCCTGGGGAGCCCTAGGCTTAGGGAGACCCAGGCCTGGGGTGCCCTAACCTTTGGGAGCCACAGGCCAGGGGAGCCCTATTCTTAGGGAGCCCCAGGTATCGGGAACTCTAGGCTTAGGGAGCCCCAGGCCTGGGGAGCCTTAGGCTTAGGTATCCCCAGTCCAGGGTAGCCCTAGCCCAAAAGGTTAAGGGAGCCCCTGGACCTGGTATCCCTAGGCTTAGCGAGCCCCACGCCTGGGGAGCCCTTGGCTTAGGGAGACCCAGCCTGGGGAGCCCTAGGCTTAGGGAGCCCCAGGCCTGTGGAGACTTAGGCTTAGGGTGCCCCAGGCCTGGGAGCCCTAGGCTTAGAGAGTCCCAGGCCAGGGTAGCCCTAGCCCTAAGGTTTAGGGAGCCCCAGGCCTGGGGAGCCTTAGGCTTTGGGAGCCTAAGGCCTGGGGAGCCCCAAGGCTTAGGGAGCCCCAGGCTGGGGAGCCCAAGGCTTAGGGAGCCCCAGCCTGTGGATCCCTAGGCTTAGGGAGCCCCACACCTGGGGAGCCCTTGCCTTAGGGAGACCCAGCTTGGGGAGCCCTAAGCCTAGGGAGCCCCAGGCCTGAGGAGCCTTAGGCTTAGGGAGCCCCAGGACTGGGGAGCCCTAGGCTTAGGGAGCCCGAGGCCTGGGGAGCCCTAGCCCTAAGGCTTAGTGAGCCCCAGGCCTGGGGACCCCTAGCGTTAAGGCTTAGGGAGCACCAGGCCTGGGGAGCCCTAAGTTTAGGGAGCCCAGGCCTGGGGAGCCCTAGCCCTAAAGCTTAGGGAGCCCCAAACCTGGTGAGCCCTAGCCCTAAAGCTTAGGGGGCCCCAGGCCTGGGGAGCCCAAGGTTCTAGGAACCCCAGACCTGGGGAACTCTAGGCTTAGGGGGCCCCAGGCCAAGGGGAGCCCTAGGTTTATGGAGCCCCAGACCTGGGGAGCCCTAGCCCTAAGGCTTAGTGAGCCCCAATCTTAGCGAGCCCTAGGCTTAGAGAACCCCAAGTCTGGGGCGCCCTAGCGATAAGGCTTAGGGAGGACCAGGCCTGGGGAGCCCTGGCCCTAAGACTTTGGGAGCCCCAATCCTGGGAGCCCTAGGCTAGGGTGCCCCAGACCGGGTGAGCCCTAGGCTTAGAGAGCCCCAGGCCAGGGTAGCCATAGCCCTAAGGTTTAGGGAGCCCCAGCCTGGGGAGCCCTAGTCTTAGGGAGCACCAGCCTGGGGAGACCTAGGCTTAGGGAGCCCCAGGCCTGTGGAGCCTTAGGCTTAGGAAGCCCCATGCCTGGGGAGCCCTAGGCTTAGGGAGCCCCAGGCCTGGGGTGCCCTAGGCTTAGAGAGTCCCAGGCCAGGGTAGCCCTAGCCCTAAGGTTTAGGGAGCCCCAGGCCTGGGGAGCCTTAGGCTTTGGGAGCCTAAGGCCTGGGGAGCCCCAAGGCTTAGGGAGCCCCAGGCTGGGGAGCCCAAGGCTTAGGGAGCCCCAGCCTGTGGAGCCCTAGGCTTAGGGAGCCCCACACCTGGGGAGCCGTTGCCTTAGGGAGACCCAGCTTGGGGAGCCCTAGGCCTAGGGAGCCCCAGGCCTGAGGAGCCTTAGGCTTAGGGAGCCCTAACCCTAAGGCCTAGGGGGCCACAAGCCTGGGGTGCCTTAGGCTAAGTGAGCCCCAGGCCTGGGGAGCCCTAGGCTTATGGAGCCCCAGGCCTGGGGAGCCTGTGTTTAGGTAGACCCAAGCTTAGGGAGCCCCAGGCCAGGGGAGCCCTAGGCTTTGGGAACCCAAGGCCTGGGGAGCCCTAGGCTAAGGGAGCCCCAGGACTGGGGAGCCCTAGCCCTAAAGTTTAGGGAGCCCCAGGCATGGGGAGCCCTATGCTTAGGAGCCCCATGCCTGGGGAGCCCTAGCCCTAAGCTTTAGGGAGCCCCAGGCCAGGGTAGCCCTAGCCCTAAAGTTTACGGAGCCCCAGGCCTGGGGAGCCTTAGGCTTAGGGAGCCTAAGGCCTGGGGAGCCCTAAGTCTTAGGGATCCTCAGGCTGGGGAGCCCAAGGCTTAGGGAGCCCCAGACTGTGGAGCCCTAGGCTTAGGGAGCCCCATGCCTGGGGAGCCCTTGGCTTAGGGAGACCCAGCCTGGGGAGCCCTAGGCCTAGGGAGCCCCAGGCCTGAGGAGCCTTAGTCTTAGGGAGCCCCAGGTCTGGGGAGCTCTAGGCGTAGGGTGCTGCAGGTCTGGGGATCCCTATGCTTAGGGAGCCTCCGGCCTGGGGACCCCTAGCCCTAAGGCTTAGTGAGCCCCAGGCCTGGTGAGCCCTTGCGTTAAGGCTTAGGGAGCCCCAGGCCTGGGGAGCCCTAGCCCTAAAGCTTAGGGAGCCCCAAACTTGGTGAGCCCTAGCCCTAAGGCTTAGGGGGCCCCAGGCCTGGGGAGCCCTAGGCTCTGTGAACCCCAGCCTGGGGAACTCTAGGCTTAGGGGGCCCCAGGCCAAGGGGAGCCCTAGGTTTAGGGAGCCCCAGGCCTGGGGAGCCCTAGCCCTAAGGCTTAGGGAGCCCCAAGCCTGGTGAGCCCTAGCCCTAAGGCTTAGGGCACCACAGACCTGTGGAGCCCTAGGCTCAGGGAGCCCCAGGCCTGGGGAGCCCTAGGCTTAGGGAGCCCCAGGCCTGGGGAGCCTAGGCTTAGGTAGCCCCAAGCCTGGGGAGCCCCAGGCTTAGGTAGACCTAGGCTTAGGGAGCCCCAGGCCTAGGGAGCCCTTGGCTTAGGGAGCCGAAGCCTGGGGAGCCCTAGGCTTAGGGAGTCCCAGGCCTGGGGAGCCCTAACCTTTGGGAGCCACAGGCCTGGGGAGCCCTAGGCTTAGGGAGCCCCAGGTCTCGGGATCTCTAGGCTTAGGGACCCCCAGGCCTGGGGAGCCCAAGACCTAGGGAGCCCCAGGCCTGGGGAGCCCTAGCCCTAAGTCTTAGGGAGCCTCAGGCCTGGGGAGCCCTAGCCCTAAGTCTTAGGGAGCCCCAGGCATGGGGTGCCCTAGCCCTAAGGTTTAGGGAGCCCCAGGCCTGGGGAGCCCTAGGCTTAGGGAGCCCCAGGACTGGGGAGCCCTAACCTTTGGGAGCCACAGGCCTGGGGAGCCCTAGGCTTAGGGAGCCCCAGGTCTCGGGATCTCTAGGCTTAGGGAGCCCCAGGCCTGGGGAGCCCAAGACCTAGGGAGCCCCAGGCCTGGGGAGCCCTAGCCCTAAGTCTTAGGGAGCCCCAGGCCTGGGGAGCCCTAGCCCTAAGTCTTAGGGAGCCCCAGGCCTGGGGTGCCCTGGCCCTAAGGTTTATGGAGCCCCAGGCATGGGTAGCACTATGCTTAGAGAGTCCCAGGCCTGGGGAGCACTAACCCTAAGGTTTAGGGAGCCCCAGGCCAGGGGAGCCCTAGGCTTTGGGAACCCAAGGCCTGTGGAGCCCTAGGCTAAGGGAGCCCCAGGACTGGGGAGCCCTAGCCCTAAGCTTTAGGGAGCCCCAGGCCAGGGGAGCCCTAGACTTAGGGGGACCCAGGCCTTGGGGAGCCCTAGGCTTAGGGAACCCCAGGCCTGCGGAGCCCTAGGCTAAGGGAGCCACAGCCTGGGGAGCCTTAGGCTTAGGGAGGCTTAGGGAGCCCCAGGCCTGTGGAGCCCTAGGCTTAGAGAGCCCCAGGCCAGGGTAGCCCTAGCCCTAAGGTTTACGGAGCCCCAGGCCTGGGGAGCCTTAGGCTTAGGGAGCCTAAGGCCTGGGGAGCCCTAAGTCTTAGGGATCCCCAGGCTGGGGAGCCCAAGGCTTAGGGAGGCCCAGACTGTGGAGCCCTAGGCTTAGGGAGCCCCACGCCTGGGGAGCCCTGGGCTTAGGGAGACCCAGCCTGGGGAGCCCTAGGCCTAGGGAGCCCCAGGCCTGAGGAGCCTTAGGCTTAGGGAGCCCCAGGTCTGGGGAGCCCTAGGCTTAGGGTGCCGCAGGCCTGGGGATCCCTAGGCTTAGGGAGCCCCAGGCTTGGGGAGCCCTAGCCCTAAGGCTTAGTGGGCCCCAGGCCTGGGGAGCCCTAGCGTTAAGGCTTAGGGAGCACCAGGCCTGGGGAGCCCTAAGCTTAGGGAGCCCCAGGCCTGGGGAGCCCTAACCCTAAAGCTTAGGGAGCCCCAAACCTGGTGAGCCCTAGCCCTAAAGCTTAGGGGGCCCCAGGCCTGGGGAGCCCAAGGTTCTAGGAACCCCAGACCTGGGGAACTCTAGGCTTAGGGGGCCCCAGGCCAAGGGGAGCCCTAGGTTTATGGAGCCCCAGACCTGGGGAGCCCTAGCCCTAAGGCTTAGTGAGCCCCAATCTTGGGGAGCCTTAGGCTTAGAGAGCCCGAAGTCTGGGGCGCCGTAGCGATAAGGCTTAGGGAGGACCAGGCCTGGGGAGCCCTGGCCCTAAGACTTTGGGAGCCCCAATCCTGGGAGCCCTAGGCTAGGGAGCCCCTGGCCGGGGGAGCCCTAGGCTTAGAGAGCCCCAGGCCAGGGTAGCCATAGCCCTAAGGTTTAGGGAGCCCCAGCCTGGGGAGCCCTAGTCTTAGGGAGCACCAGCCTGGGGAGCCCTAGGCTTAGGGAGCCCCAGGCCTGGGGTGCCCTAGGCTTAGAGAGTCCCAGGCCAGGGTAGCCCTAGCCCTAAGGTTTAGGGAGCCCCAGGCCTGGGGAGCCTTAGGCTTTGGGAGCCTAAGGCCTGGGGAGTCCCAAGGCTTAGGTAGCCCCAGGCTGGGGAGCCCAAGGCTTAGGGAGCCCCAGCCTGTGGAGCCCTAGGCTTAGGGAGCCCCACACCTGGGGAGCCGTTGCCTTAGGGAGACCCAGCTTGGGGAGCCCTAGGCCTAGGGAGCCCCAGGCCTGAGGAGCCTTAGGCTTAGGGAGCCCTAACCCTAAGGCCTAGGGGGCCACAAGCCTGGGGTGCCTTAGGCTAAGTGAGCCCCAGGCCTGGGGAGCCCTAGGCTTATGGAGCCCCAGGCCTGGGGAGCCTGTGTTTAGGTAGACCCAAGCTTAGGGAGCCCCAGGCCAGGGGAGCCCTAGGCTTTGGGAACCCAAGGCCTGGGGAGCCCTAGGCTAAGGGAGCCCCAGGACTGGGGAGCCCTAGCCCTAAAGTTTAGGGAGCCCCAGGCATGGGGAGCCCTATGCTTAGGAGCCCCATGCCTGGGGAGCCCTAGCCCTAAGCTTTAGGGAGCCCCAGGCCAGGGTAGCCCTAGCCCTAAGGTTTACGGAGCCCCAGGCCTGGGGAGCCTTAGGCTTAGGGAGCCTAAGGCCTGGGGAGCCCTAAGTCTTAGGGATCCCCAGGCTGGGGAGTCCAAGCCTTAGGGAGCCCCAGACTGTGGAGCCCTAGGCTTAGGGAGCCCCACGCCTGGGGAGCCCTTGGCTTAGGGAGACCCAGCCTGGGGAGCCCTAGGCCTAGGGAGCCCCAGGCCTGAGGAGCCTTAGTCTTAGGGAGCCCCAGGTCTGGGGAGCCCTAGGCTTAGGGTGCTGCAGGCCTGGGGATCCCTATGCTTAGGGAGCCTCCGGCCTGGGGACCCCTAGCCCTAAGGCTTAGTGAGCCCCAGGCCTGGGGAGCCCTTGCGTTAAGGCTTAGGGAGCCCCAGGCCTGGGGAGCCCTAGCCCTAAAGCTTAGGGAGCCCCAAACTTGGTGAGCCCTAGCCCTAAGGCTTAGGGGGCCCCAGGCCTGGGGAGCCCTAGGCTCTGTGAACCCCAGCCTGGGGAACTCTAGGCTTAGGGGGCCCCAGGCCAAGGGGGGCCCTAGGTTTAGGGAGCCCCAGGCCTGGGGAGCCCTAGCCCTAAGGCTTAGAGAGCCCCAATCCTGGGAGCCCTAGGCTAGGGAGCCCCAGGCTTAGGGAGCCCCAGACCTCGGGAGCCCTAGCACTAAAACTTAGGGAGCCCCAAGCCTGGTGAGCCCTAGCCCTAAGGCTTAGGGTGCCACAGGCCTGGGGAGCCCTAGGCTCAGGGAGCCCCAGGCCTGGGGAGCCCTAGGCTTAGGGAGCACCAGGCCTGGGGAGCCTAGGCTTAGGTAGACCTAGGCTTAGGGAGCCCCAGGCCTAGGGAGCCCTTGGCTTAGGGTGCCGAAGCCTGGGGAGCCCTAGGCTTAGGGAGCCCCAGGCCAGGGGAGCCCCAGCCCTAAGCTTTAGGGAGCCCCAGGCCAGGGGAGCCCTAGACTTAGGGGGACCCAGGCCTTGGGGAGCCCTAGGCTTTGGGAACCCCAGGCCTGCGGAGCCCTAGGCTAAGGGAGCCCCAGGCCTGGGGAGCCCTAGCCCTAAAGCTTAGGGAGCCCCAAACTTGGTGAGCCCTAGCCCTAAGGCTTAGGGGGCCCCAGGCCTGGGGAGCCCTAGGCTCTCTGAACCCCAGCCTGGGGAACTCTAGGCTTAGGGGGCCCCAGGCAAATGGGAGCCCTAGGTTTAGGGAGCCCCAATCCTGGGGAGCCCTAGCCCTAAGGCTTAGGGAGCCCCAAGCCTGGTGAGCCCTAGCCCTAAGGCTTAGGGCGCCACAGACCTGTGGAGCCCTAGGCTCAGGGAGCCCCAGGCCTGGGGAGCCCTAGGCTTAGGGAGCCCCAGGCCTGGGGAGCCTAGGCTTAGGTAGCCCCAAGCCTGGGGAGCCCCAGGCTTAGGTAGACCTAGGCTTAGGGAGCCCCAGGCCTAGGGAGCCCTTGGCTTAGGGAGCCGAAGCCTGGGGAGCCCTAGGCTTAGGGAGCCCCAGGCCTGGGGAGCCCTAGGCTTAGGGAGCCCCAGGCCTGGGGAGCCCTAACCTTTGGGAGCCCCAGGTCTCGGGATCTCTAGGCTTAGGGACCCCCAGGCCTGGGGAGCCCAAGACCTAGGGAGCCCCAGGCCTGGGGAGCCCTAGCCCTAAGTCTTAGGGAGCCCCAGGCATGGGGTGCCCTAGCCCTAAGGTTTAGGGAGCCCCAGGCCTGGGGAGCCCTAGGCTTAGGGAGCCCCAGGACTGGGGAGCCCTAACCTTTGGGAGCCACAGGCCTGGGGAGCCCTAGGCTTAGGGAGCCCCAGGTCTCGGGATCTCTAGGCTTAGGGAGCCCCAGGCCTGGGGAGCCCAAGACCTAGGGAGCCCCAGGCCTGGGGAGCCCTAGCCCTAAGTCTTAGGGAGCCCCAGGCCTGGGGAGCCCTAGCCCTAAGTCTTAGGGAGCCCCAGGCCTGGGGTGCCCTGGCCCTAAGGTTTATGGAGCCCCAGGCATGGGTAGCACTATGCGTAGAGAGCCCCAGGCCTGGGGAGCACTAACCCTAAGGTTTAGGGAGCCCCAGGCCAGGGGAGCCCTAGGCTTTGGGAACCCAAGGCCTGTGGAGCCCTAGGCTAAGGGAGCCCCAGGACTGGGGAGCCCTAGCCCTAAAGTTTAGGCAGCCCCAGGAATGGGGAGCCCTATGCTTAGGAGCCCCATGCCTGGGGAGCCCTAGCCCTAAGCTTTAGGGAGCCCCAGGCCAGGGGAGCCCTAGACTTAGGGGGACCCAGGCCTTGGGGAGCCCTAGGCTTAGGGAACCCCAGGCCTGCGGAGCCCTAGGCTAAGGGAGCCACAGCCTGGGGAGCCTTAGGCTTAGGGAGGCTTAGGGAGCCCCAGGCCTGTGGAGCCCTAGGCTTAGAGAGCCCCAGGCCAGGGTAGCCCTAGCCCTAAGGTTTACGGAGCCCCAGGCCTGGGGAGCCTTAGGCTTAGGGAGCCTAAGGCCTGGGGAGCCCTAAGTCTTAGGGATCCCCAGGCTGGGGAGCCCAAGGCTTAGGGAGGCCCAGACTGTGGAGCCCTAGGCTTAGGGAGCCCCACGCCTGGGGAGCCCTGGGCTTAGGGAGACCCAGCCTGGGGAGCCCTAGGCCTAGGGAGCCCCAGGCCTGAGGAGCCTTAGGCTTAGGGAGCCCCAGGTCTGGGGAGCCCTAGGCTTAGGGTGCCGCAGGCGTGGGGATCCCTAGGCTTAGGGAGCTCCAGGCTTGGGGAGCCCTAGCCCTAAGGCTTAGTGGGCCCCAGGCCTGAGGAGCCCTAGCGTTAAGGCTTAGGGAGCACCAGGCCTGGGGAGCCCTAGGCTTAGGGAGCCGAAGGCCTGGAGAGCCCTAAGTCTTTGGGATCCCCAGCCTGGGGAGCCCAAGGCTTAGGGAGGCCCAGACTGTGGAGCCCTAGGCTTAGGGAGCCCCACGCCTGGGGAGCCCTTGGCTTAGGGAGACCCAGCCTGGGGAGCCCTAGGCCTAGGGAGCCCCAGGCCTGAGGAGCCTTAGGCTTAGGGAGCCCCAGGTCTGGGGAGCCCTAGGCTTAGGGTGCTGCAGGCCTGGGGATCCCTAGGCTTAGGGAGCCCCAGGCTTGGGGAGCCCTAGCCCTAAGGCTTAGTGGGCCCCAGGCCTGGGGAGCCCTAGCGTTAAGGCTTAGGGAGCACCAGGCCTGGGGAGCCCTAGGCTTAGGGAGCCCCAACCTGGGGAGCCCTAGCCCTAAAGATTAGGGAGCCCCAAACTTGGTGAGCCCTAGCCCTAAGGTTTAGGGGGCCCCAGGCCTGGGGAGCCCTAGGCTCTGTGAACCCCAGCCTGGGGAACTCTAGGATTAGGGCGCCCCAGGCCTGGGGAGCCCTAGCCCTAAGGCTTAGTGAGCCCCAATCCTCGGAGCCCTAGGCTAGGGAGCCCCAGGCTTAGGGAGCCCCAGACCTCGGGAGCCCTAGCACTAAAGCTTAGGGAGCCCAAGCCTGGTGAGCCCTAGCCCTAAGGCTTAGGGCGCCACAGGCCTGGGGAGCCCTAGGCTCAGGGAGCCCCAGGCCTGGGGAGCCCTAGGCTTAGGGAGCCCCAGGCCTGGGGAGCCTAGGCTTAGGTAGCCCCAAGCCTGTGGAGCCCCAGGCTTAGGTAGACCTAGGCTTAGGGAGCCCCAGGCTTAGGGAGCCCTTGGCTTAGGGAGCCGAAGCCTGGGGAGCCCTAGGCTTAGGGAGCCCCAGGCCTGGGGAGCCCTAGGCTTAGGGAGCCCCAGGCCTGGGGAGCCCTAACCTTTGGGAGCCACAGGCCTGGGGAGCCCTAGGCTTAGGGAGCCCCAGGTCTCAGGATCTCTAGGCTTAGGGAGCCCCAGGCCTGGGGAGCCCAATACCTAGGGAGCCCCAGGCCTGGGGAGCCCTAGCCCTAAATCTTAGGGAGCCCCAGGCCTGGGGAGCCCTAGCCCTAAGTCTTAGGGAGCCCCAAGCCTGGGGTGCCCTAGCCCTAAGGTTTAGGGAGCCCCAGGCCTGGGGAGCCCTAAGCTTAGGGAGCCCCAGGCCTGGGGAGCCCTAGCCTTTGGGAGCCACAGGCCTGGGGAGCCCTAGGCTTAGGGAGCCCCAGGTCTCGGGATCTCTAGGCTTACGGAGCCCCAGGCCTGGGGAGCCCAAGACCTAGGGAGCCCCAGGCCTGGGGAGCCCTAGCCCTAAGTCTTAGGGAGCCCCAGGCCTGTGGAGCCCTAGCCCTAAATCTTAGGGAGCCCCAGGCCTGGGGTGCCCTAGCCCTAAGGTTTATGGAGCCCCAGGCATGGGGAGCCCTATGCTTAGAGAGCCCCAGGCCTGGGGAGCACTAGCCCTAAGGCTTAGGGAGCCCCAGGCCAGGGGAGCCCTAGGCTTTGGGAACCCAAGGACTGGGGAGCCCTAGGCTTAGGGAGCCCCAGGCCTGGGGAGCCTTAGGCTTAGGGAGACACAGGCCTGGGGAGCCCTAGCCTTGGGGAGCTCTAGGCCTGGGTAGCCCTAGGCTTAGGTAGCCCCAGCCCTGGGGAGACCTAGCCCAAAGTATTAGGGAGCCCCAGGCCTGGGGAGCCCTAGGCTCAGGGAGGCCCTGGCCTGGGGAGCCCTAGCCCTTAGGCTTAGGGAGTCCCAGGCTTGGGGAGCCCTAGGCTCAGGGAGCCCCAGGACTATGGAGCCCTAGGATCAGTGATCCCCAGACCAGGGGAGCCCTAGCCCTAAGGCTTTGGGAGCCCCAGGCCTGGGGAGCCCTTGGCTCAGGGAGCCCCAGACTGGGGAGCCCAAGCCCTATGTCTTAGGGAGCCCCTGTCTTGGGGAGCCCTAGGTTCAATGAGCCCCAGGCCTTGGGAGCTCTAGGCTCAGGGAGCCCCTGGCCTGGGGAGCCCTAGCCCTTAGGCTTAGTGAGCCCCAGGCCTGGGGAGCCCTATGCTCAGGGAGCCCCAGGCCTGGGGAGCCTTAGTCTCGGGAAGCCCCAGACTGGGGAGCCCTAGCCCTAAAGCTTAGGGAGCCCCAGACCTGGGGAGCCCTAGGCTCAGGTAGCCCCAGGCCTGGGGAGCCCAAGCCCTATGTCTCAGGGAGCCCCTGTCTTGGGGAGCCCTAGGCTCAGGGAGACCCAGGCCTGGGGAGCCCTAGGCTTAGGGGGCCCCAGGCCTTGGGGATCCCTAGGCTTAGGGAGCCACAGGCCTGAGGAGCCCTAGGCTAAGGGAGACGCAGACCTGGGGATCCCTAGGCTTAGGGAGCCCCAGGCCTGGGGAACCCTAGCCCTAAGGCTTAGGGAGCCCCAGGCCTGGAGAGCACTAGCCCTAAGGCTTAGGGAGGCCTAGGCCTGGGGAGTTCTAGGCTCTGGAAGCCCCAGCATGGGGAGCGATAGCCCTACGGCTAAAGGAGCCCCAGGCATGGGGAGCCTTAGGCTCAGGGAGCCCCAGCCTGGGGATCCCTAGCCCAAAAGCTTATGGTGCCCCAGGCTTGGGGAGACCTAGGTTCAGGGAGCCGCAAGCTTGGGGAGCCCTGGCCATATGTCTTAGGGAGCCCCAGGCCTGGGGAGCCCTAGGCGCAGCGAGCCCCAGGCCTGGGGAGCCCTAGGCTTAGGGGGCTCCAGGCCTTGGGGAGCCCTAGGCTTTGGGAGCCCCAGGCCTGAGGAGCCCTAGGCAAAGGGAGACGCAGACCTGGGGAGCCCTAGGCTTAGGGAGCACCAGGCCTGGGGAGCCCTAGGCTTAGGGAGCACCAGGCCTGGGGAGCCCTAGGCTTAGGGAGCTCCAGGTTTGGGGAGCCCTAGGCTTAGGGAGCCCCAGGCCTGGGGACCCCTAGACCTAAAGCTAGGGAGCCCCAGGCCTGGGGAGCCTTAGGCTTAAGGAACCCCAGGCCTGGGAAGCCCTAGCCCTAAAGCATAGGGAGCCCCAAGCCTGGGAAGCCCTAAGCTATGGAGCCCCGGGCCTGGGAATTCCTAGCCCTAAAGCTTAGGGAGCGCCAGGCCTGTGGAGCCCTATGCTTAGTGAGCTCCAGGCGTGGGGAGCCCTAGCCCTAAGGCTTATGGAGCCCCAGTCCTGGGGAGCCCTAGGCTCAGGGAGCTCCAGGCCTGGGGAGCCCCAGGCTTAGGGGGTACCAGGCCATGGGGAGCCCTAGGCTAAGGGAACCCCACACCTGGGAGCTCTAGGCTTAGGGAGCTCCAGGTCTGGGGAGCCCTAAGCTTAGGGAGCCCCAGGCCTGGGGAGCCCAAGGCTTAGGGAGCCCCAGGCCTGGGGAGCCCTAGGCTTAGGGAGCCCCAGGCCTGGAGAGCCCTAGGCTTAGGGAGCCCCAGGCCTGGGGAGCCCTAGGCTTAGGGAGCCCCAACCTGGGGAGCCCTAGGCTTAGGGAGCCCCAACCTGGGGAGCCCTAGCCCTAAGGCTTAGGGAGCCCCAGGCCTGGGGAGCCCTAGTCTTAGGGGCCCTAGGCCTGGGGAGCCCTAGCCCTAAGGCTTAGGGAGCCCCAGGCCTGGGGTGCCCTAGCCCTAGGCTTAGGGAGCCCCAGGCTTAGGGAAGCCCAGGCCTGGGGAGCCCTAATCTTAGGGAGCCCTAGGCCTGGGGAGCCCTAGCCCTAAGGCTTAGGTAGCCCCAGGTGGGGAGCCCTAGTCTCAGATAGCCCCAGGCCAGGGTAGCCCTAGCCCTAAGGCTTAGGGAGCCCCAGGCCTGGGGAGCCCTACGTTCAGGGAGCCCCAGGTCAGGGGAGCCCTAGTCTTAAGGCTTAGGGAGCCCCAGGCCTGCGGAGCCCTAAACTCAGGGA
The DNA here is from genome assembly GCF_050624435.1 of Tenrec ecaudatus. NCBI lineage: Eukaryota > Metazoa > Chordata > Mammalia > Afrosoricida > Tenrecidae > Tenrec > Tenrec ecaudatus. The sequence goes on from NW_027459279.1 coordinate 350,855, forward strand.
GCCCCAGGCCTGGGGAGCCCTAGGCTTAGGGGGCCCCAGGCCTTGGGGAGCCCTATGCTTGGGGAATCCCAGGCCTGGGAAGCCCTAGGCTAAGGGAGCCCCAGGCCTGGGAGCCTAGGCTTAGGGAGCCCCAGGCCTGGGGAGCCCTCGGCTTAGGGAGCCCCCGGCCTGGGGAACCCTAGCCCTAAGGCTTAGGGAGCCCAAGGCATAGGGAGCCCCAGGTGTGGGGAGCAGTAGCCCTAAGGCTTAGGGTGTCCCAGGCCTGGGGAGCCATAGGCTTAAAGAGCCCCAGGCCTGGGGAGCCCTAGTCCTAAGGCTTAGGGAGCCCCAAGCCTAGGGAGCCATAGTCTAGGGAGCCCCAGGCCTGGGGAGCACTAGCCTTAAGGCTTATTTAGCCCCAGGCCTGGGGAGCCCTAGCCCTAAGGCTTAGGGAGCCCCAGGCCTGGGGAGCCCTAGCTCTAAGGCTTAGGTAGCCCCAGAATTCTACAAGTGTATGTGTGTGTGTGTGTGTGTGTGTGTGTGTGTGTGTGTTTTAAAAGGACATGAAGTCAGAAGGACTGCAGAGATTTTGCAAGAGAATGAATTTGGTGTGTGTGTGTGTGTTAAAAGGACATGAAGTCAGAATCCTTGTAGAGATTCTGGAAGGGTGTATGTGTGTGTGTGTGTGTGTATAAAGGACACCAAATCAGAAGAACTCTAGAGATCCTGCAAGGGTGTGTCTTTGTGTGTGTGTGTGTTTAAAAAGACACGAAGTCAGAAGTACTCCAGAGAATCTGCAAAGGTGCTTGTGTGAGTGTATGTGTGTGTAAAAAGTTATGAAGTCAGAAGGCCTCCAGAGATTCTTCGTGTGTGTGTGTGTGTGTGTGTGTGTAAAAAGGACACGAAGTCAGAATCCCTCTAGACATTCTGCAAGGATGTGTGAGTGTGTGTGTGTGTGTGTGTGTGTGTGTAAAAAGGACACTAAGTCAGAAGCTTTCCATAGATTTTGCAAGGGTGTATGTGTGTGTATAAAAAGGACATCAAGTCAGAAGCCTCTATAGATTCTGCAAAGGTGGGTGTATGTGTGTGTGTGTGTGTTTGTGTGTAAAAAGGACACGAATTCAGAAGCCCTCCAGAGATTCTGCAAGTGTGTGTGTGTGTGTGTGTGTGTGTGTGTGTGTGTAAAAAGGACATGATGTCAGACGCCTTCCAGAGATTCTGCAAGGGTATGGGTATGCGTTTGAGTGTGAGTGTGAGTGTGTGTGTGTGTGTGTGTGTGTGTGTGTGTGTGTGTGTAAAAAGGACCCGAAATCAGAAGCCCTGTTTGTGAGCCCTGGCTCTGTTCCTTAGTGGTCCTTATCTCTCAATTTTGGACTCCCAGATACCTGAGGGTGTCATGGTTCTGTGTTGGGGTTCTAGCGGCAAGGACAGCAGCTAGGCCCCACCAGGCACTCCAAAGGAGAAAGATGACACTTTCTGGTCCCCTAGATAGTTCGTATCGGAAACCCACAGGGGCGGTTTTGCTGTGTTCTGCGGGGTCACTGTGAGTCAGAATCGACTCAGTGACAGTGAATGTGGTTGAGTGTTTGAACACCTTCCTTTCATCCTCTGTGCAGGCAGCTCTGTTTTAGAGGAGTTAGGCCAGTCCCATGTATTAGACTCTCCTTCAGAGCAACTGGGCAGGTGTGTGTCTGCGTGTTTCTAAGGTCATCTTGTTTTTCTCATTCAAGGAATGTGGAGAGCAGCGGTCTTCAAATCGGTTTAAAGAGAGAAAGGGGATAAAAAAGAGAACAAAGAAAAAGAGGGTGAAAAAGGATTGGAGGGGAGGGGCTCTGAGGAGAAGAGGGTGTTGCTCAGGCTTCTAAGGCTGTCAATCAGCCTGGTAGCCAGCTGTGAGCTTACCTGGTGTACCTCCAAGATCCCAGAATCCCTAGTTGACAGTGGAATTTGCATAGCGAACTGGCTCATTGAGCCGAGCCGGAGGCCTCTGTCTGCAGCAGAGACCAAGCCCTGTGCGGCACCTCCTGCTCCCATCTGCAAGCAGTGGGGTCCAGATGCGGGTCCTGCGGTCTGCTTCCTGTTGTAAAAGGCAGGGTTGGGACAAGTAGCCTTCTACTGAGTCTCTCCCCCATCTACCCAGTCGACCCCCTTACCTGGGGGAGCAGGTTCCAGGCTTGCTGTGGCCAGCTAATAGCAATTAGTAGGCATAGCGCTAATGAAGAGAGGGGACAGCTGGGCAGAGGGCCTAAACCTGCTGAGCGCCACGGCCCCTGAGACACTGGCGAGCTGTTGGCTCCCAGCTCCTTGTCCCTGACTCTTACCTGCCTCCCTCTCTTGAGTTCACTCTTGAATTTCAGTCTCCATCCAATCTCACCCAGCCTTGCTGCCTGACTGGAGAGGGAGCCTGGAGGCTGTTAGAATGGCGCTGCTCAGGCTCTTTGGGCTAAAGAGTCTGACGTGGGCCAGCAACTCCATGAAGTTCCCTCCCTCAGGCAGTTTTCTGCCCCTCCATCCCACTTAGTCTCCCTGCAGGCCTGGCCCTGGGCCCTGACCTTCCACTTGCTTCCTCATCCAACATGTGGTGGGCTAGCTCTTGCCAAGTACACACATGGGTGCAGACATGAGAGATCCCACTCTCTCCTGGAAACCAGGTCTGTAAACAAGGCCACAGCTGAGACCTGTTCTTACCCAAATCATGTGCATCCTTCTCTCTGCCCTCTGCCCTGGGGTAGGGACAAGAGCTCTGGGAATACCGGCCACCCCATCGCTATGGGGCATGTCCCGACGGTGCTGGTGCACAGAGCACTGGGCAAGCAGGGCTCCCTACAGGACCTTGCGCCGTGTGGGGCTACAGAAGGGGAGAAAGGCAGAAGAGTGCTGTCAGAAGCCAGCTGCACTCTGGCAACGTGGGGTCCTCTGGGCTGGGCCGCTGAGGTGGGGTGCTAAGTCTGTGCTCCACTCTCCCTCTCCCTCTCCCTCTCCCTCTCCCCAGGTGTGTGGTTGTGCTCTTCAACCCCCAGAAACACAAGCAGCACCACATCCTCAACAGCTCCAGGTAAATGGGCTCTGGGGCTTTGGGGAGTGCCACCTTTCCCCAGGGACGGCCAGAGGGGTGCCACCTGCTTCTCTGTGGCATTGGGCCCTGTTGGGCCCCAGGCATGAGAGGGAAGCAGCACAGGGACGGCGGGTTTGCTACCCTTGTTTTGAGAGGGGACTGTGAGAGGTCAGACCTGGGCCAGGCTGCCAGTGCCCCTCTTGAGCCTGCCCGATTCCTTTCAGGAAAACCATCACTGCCCTTGCCTTCTCTCCTGATGGCTAGTACCTGGTCACCAGTGAGATGAGTGAGGAAGGACGCTCAGGAACTGCAGAGGGGGTGGCCTGGCCTTAGCAGAGAGTGACAGCCTGCGGCCCGCATGGGACTGGTGCCAATTTTGACTTTCTGTACTGGTGTCCACTTTGGGTGTTTGGTCTGCCCTAGAGCAGTGTTCTTAGGCTGTAGCCTGCATCAGAAGTGTCATGGTCACCCCTTAGTACAGACTGCTGGCTCTGGGGTTCTGCAGGTCTTGGGTGGCTCTCTTCAGTTTGCAATGCTAACAAGTAATTCCCGGTGAGGCTGAAGCTGCCAATTTGGGAACCACATTTTGGAAAACACCTCCTTAAAACATTCCTTATCCCTGGAGTCCCCCTGCTGGTCACAGTGTGGAACAGGACTGCCCTCCCATAGACTTGCCCTGTGAGGCTGTGAGAGCAAACCGCAGGAGTGGTGGTTCTTGCCCATCCAAATCACGCCAGGAGCCCGTCCCTGAGAGTCCCTGTTCCCCAACACTGATCACATTCCCTCCGGGGGTGTCCTTGATTCATGTGCAGGCGCATTAGGTTAGGTGTCCTTCATTTTTATGCAGGCTCTTTTCCAGTGGCTGGGAGGGCCAGGCCTCCGTGGATGGGGAGGGAGCTGGCTGCCTCTGGCCTTTACTTCGGGATTTTAGGTCCCTGCAGAGTGGACACATGCCTGCTGTGCGGGTATGGGATGTGTCGGAGCGCAGCCAGGTGGTGGAGCTTCAGGAGCATAAGTATGGTGTGGCATGTGTGGCCTTCTCACCCAGCGCCGAGTACATTTTCTCAGTGGGCTACCAGCATGACATGATCGTCAATGTCTGGGCCTGGAAGGTGAGTGGGCTGCTGGCCTCAGGACAGGCGGGGCCAGGAGGGGAGCCAAGAAATTGCTGACCGGTGGCCTTCACTTCCGCCTGCTGGCCTTAGTCCCTTTCTAGAGAACTCTGAGCAGAAAGGAGCAACTGGGTATCTAGGATGCTGAAGAAGGGGCAGAAGGAGAGGTCAAGTTCACAGCTTGTCTAACCTACTTCAGTGTGTAAGTTTCTTTTCCCTCAGCTCCTAGAAGCAGAGCCTTGATTTCCCTTGACTTTCTCTCCAGAAAAACATTGTAGTCGCTTCCAACAAGGTGTCTAGTTGGGTGACAGCAGTATCCTTCTCTGAGGACTGAAGCTACTTTGTCACTGCAGGCAACCGGCACATCAAATTCTGGTACCTCGATGACAGCAAGACCTCAAAGGTGAGGCAGCAAGTAGCCACTAGGGTGGGGTCTGCTCAGATCTGTTCCACCTGCGCCCCCTTCTGCATGCTCAAAAGCCCCTTGGAAGTCTCAGCTGGGCCAGGTGCTATGTCAATCTGCAAGGGAAGCCTTCTCCCTCTCTCCCCAGGGCCTGCTTTCCAGGGGATAGCCTGCAGGGTGGGTGGGTGGCACCTGTGGTGGGTCTCCACAGGTGAATGCCACTGTGCCCCTGCTGGGCCGCTCTGGGCTGCTTGGGGAACCTGCGGAACAACCTCTTCACTGAAGTAGGCTGTGTATCACATCCTCAGGGCAGCTGTGCGAGTTCAGTGACCGGCGACTGTTGGACAAGTGGTTGGAGCTAAGGGTAAGTGAATGCTTTGTTGGCACCCTCCCGTCTGCCACCTCCGGGCTCCGGGGCACCTGAGTCTGCATGCACGCTGGGGGAGGCCCCAGGCGGAGGAAGGTGTTTGGGAACCTCTCTGCTCGCTCGTGCTCTCTGTCTCTGCCTCTTCCTCTGCTTTCCTCTTCTGCTCAGCACACAGACAGCATCACAGTAAGTGTGCTGGCTCTGTACGCTGCCTCTGCTGCCTTTCTCTTGGCCGGCCTTTTCTGGGTGTGTCTTTGCCCAAACCTCAGGTGCCTTATAAGGCTTGCTGACTCCTTCCCCCTAATTGCACGGGGCTGTGAGCCCTCTGGCCAGCTGCTGTTAGAGGGAGGGGCATTGAGGGGCTCCAGCCAGGGCAGCTGGCTTGCCTTGCGCTTGTCCTTGCCTCTTGGCTCATGGCTGTTGAGGTGTCGGGTGAAGGAGTGGGCAGACGCCCTTGCTGACTGGGGCTTCTGTGCTCACAGACCACAGTGGCCCACTGCATCTCGGTGAGCCAGGACTACATCTTCTGTGGCTGTGCTGATGGCACCGTGCGCCTTTTCAACCCCTCCAACCTGCACTTCCTCAGCACGCTGCCCCTGCCCCATGCCCTGGGGACAGACATTGCCAGCATCACAGAGGCCAGGTGAGCGGTGTGGGTGGGCCCCTGAGTCCTGTCAGAGCCCCACTCTGTGCCAGGCCATCCCTGGCATGCTGCAAGGAGAGGAGGGCACACATAGACCTCTGGGAAGACCCTTGCAGTCAAGCACAGGTGGGTCCTTTAGCATTTGTTGCTCACTGTGGGCAACCGTGGTAATCTGAGTCTGCAGTGTCGTAATGCATTGTCCTGTAAAGACCACAGCTAGGACAGACGGGCAGTTCCTTAGGGATTCTGAGAGAGACTGGAAACCTGACGGAGCAGGCCTTTCTCCCTCAGGGTGGTCCTGGGTAGCAGCTGCGGTAGGAGGGTCTTATTGTAGCCTCGGGCCTTGGGTTGGGTGATTGCAGGAAGTGAAGTTTTGCTCTGGATTCACTGCTGTCAGGAAGCGGGGCAGTTCTGCAGTAGGGTATATTAATTTCTCTTTCAGGGCAGGAGGGGGCTAAATCTGCAATTGGCAGGAAATGATATATGACCATGATTGTGGTTTGCACAGTGCCCTTCCTTGTCCTCTGACGTGAGTCTAGAAGGGCCTGACATCTGCTTGGCTGCATCACGGCCACACACTGTCCCCGCCTGACGTTGGGGGCTGTGAAATAGCTTGTGTTCTTTTGGAGAGCCCCATGGCAAGGAATGCCAAGCCAGCTGCTGCGTTCTTTCTCCAGTGACTGCTGGCCAACCTGCTGCTCCTCCCTTTAGTGCCCCATTTCATTAGCGCTCACTCACCAGTTTGCCCTGTCTGCCCAGGACACCCCGCTCCCCTCTTTCCTCAGTCGCCTTTTCGCTGGAGTGGCCAATGCGAAGTATCGGGACACCATCGCCTTGACCTTTGATCCTGCAAATCAGTGGCTGTCTTGTGTGTACAATGACCATAGTACTTATGTCTGGGATGTGAAGGACCCCAAGAAAGTGGGCAAGGTGTATTCAGCTCTGTATCATTCCTCCTGCATCTGGAGTGTAGAGGTACGTGGGCCAGGTCTGCTGAGACTGACCGTGTTTCCTGGGCTACCATTAGGAGCTGGGGTTCCTCAAGTGTGGAATTTGTTTCCTCCAGCACCCTTGCTCCCCCAGCAGTGCCCCTGGGTCCCTTCGTATCTGTTAATTGGCTCTGAGGATGCGAGGGGATATTAGTGCTGACTCATCTCAGACGTTTTTCAGTATGCCCCTGTGCAGTCTTAGCTTGGCCTCTTTGGACATGTTCCTGAACTTAACCAAACCTTAGTTTCTGCAATTGTGAAATGACATACCTGATGCATTTGAGTTTTACGAAAAGGAGACAATGTAAGTGGGAGATTTAGAATGCCTAGTACTTACTAGGTGCTTGGTTAATGTATATTCCTTTACTTGTTAAAGACAAGAGCTAATCATTATGACTTGCTTGCTATGGGATAAGCCTGGGGCTAAGTCTTGACCAGCCTTTTCTCTACTCTCATTCCGTCCCATCTCTGTGGGCAGCCAAGGTCTGACCCGGGTCCCTCTTGTCCTTGTGCTCCTCCAGGTCTACCCTGAGGTGAAGGACAGTCAACAGGCCTGCCTGCCCGAGCTCCTTTATCACCTGCTCTTCTGACAGCACCATCCGCCTGTGGAATACAGAGAGCTCTGGGGTGCATGGCTCCACCCTGCACCGAAACATCCTCAGCCACGTGAGCCTGGTGCCCCCACACCACAGTCTCAGGATCTGGGTCTCCAGACCAGACTGTTCCAGATGTTGTTTGGCCAAACTCTGACAAGGATGTCCTCTTGGCCCGCATTGCTCTCCCTGACAGGTGTCCCGTATCAGGCCTTCCTTACCCACCTCTTCTCCTGACCTCTTTCACTATTACCTCATTAAGATCATCTATATGGATGGGAACATGCTGGCCCTGCTGGACACCGAGCTGCCTGGGGGAGACAAAGCCGATGGGTCCCTGATGGACCCCCATGTGGGCATCCGCTCTATGTGCATCAGCCCCAACGGGCAGCATCTAGCATCAGGGGACCGTATGGGCACGCTCAGGTAAGGCCATTTGTGGAGTGCAACCCGTTGCCTCCAGGGGACAGGATGGGGGAACTTTAGGCCCCCAAGGACAGAGGTTCAGGAGGCTTTAGCTGAAAAGGGTTGGGGACAAAATTTATTATCTTCAAGGGAAAGATACTAACTTGACAATGAAGAAACGGCAAAACCCACCCTTAGCCAAGTCATTAAGGTTAACATCCCGTGGCAGCAGCATGAATCTGGTGAGAGGGTACACTGAGAGGCGTCAAAATGTTCCCAGAAAATGTTATGACTCTTAAGAACTCCCAATAAAATGTTGAACAACAACCAACGTTGATGGAAAGTTTCTTTTAGTTCTGTTTTTCCATGCAGCCTCCTCCTAGCATTGTGTCTGGTATTCTTGACCCAAATGTATAAGGAACATAGGATAGTCATGAGGAAACATCAGGCAAACTTCATTTGAGGTACACCTGCCAGAGTAACTTATACTCTCCCAGGTGTCACGGTAGGAAAGACAAGCAAAGACTGAAAGCCGTTCTAGACTGGGACAGATGACACCCATGTGCCGTGGGGGCTCCTAGGATCCTGGAGCAGAAGAAGGACATTCATGGGATAAACAAACTCATTGGCATTGGGTTGATTCCAACTCAGAGCAACCCCCGCTGGTGACATTTAAATAAAGTCTAATAATGTTGTACCAGTGTGACCTCCGTGGTCCTTATCACTGTGTACTGTAGTACATAAAACATTAATACGATGGTAGACCAGGTGAGAGAGTTGAATGTGACATATCTTGACTCATTTTTCTAAGTCTAAAGGTTCAACCCAAAAGGTAAAGTAAAACAGTTCTTGATGGAGAGGAAAAGGTGGAAGGGGGTGGGTGATGATTCTTTCCCCCGCTGCCTGGCACTGAACGGCCTCTCCTCTCTTCTCATTTTGCAGGGTCCATGAATTGCAGTCCCTGAGTGAAATGCTGAAGGAGGAGGCCCATGAGTCAGAGATTCTGTGCCTGGAGTACTCGAAGCCAGACACAGGTACCTGGCCCTGGCCTAGAATGGCCTTGAGTGAGCCCCTCCAGTCTGGCCAGAGCCACTGATACTTGTCCTGCCTCTTGACTATGGGGCTGATCGTTCTTTTGGCTACCAAAAGAGTTAGTGATCCTTCTTGATGTCTCTGAAGGCTTTGGGGAGGACTGCATATCAACTCTGCTCGACTCCATGGCTCATGTGGCTTAAGGATGTGGGGCTCAGTTTCTCTGGGTGCTCTTTGCTGGGCACTCATCAGCTGACGGAGTTCATCCCATCCCAGGTCTGAAGCTGCTGGCCTCAGCGAGCCGGGACCGGCTGATCCATGTGCTAGACGCAGGGCGGGAGTATAGCCTGCAGCAGACGCTGGACGAGCACTCCTCCTCCATCACCGCTGTCAAGTTCGCAGGTGTGGGCAGAGCACTTAGACACACTCTGCCACCTACCACCCCTGCAACCTGCCTGCCACGCCCAACACTCCATAGATTCTGAAAGGATGTGTGTATGTGTGTGTGTGTGTGTGTGTAAAAAAGTCATGAAGACAGAAGTCCTCCAGAGATTCTGCCAGTATGTGTGTGTGTGTGTTTGTAAAAAGGACACCAAGTACGAAGCTCTCAAGAGATTCTGCAAGGATTTGTGTGTGTGCGGGTGTAATAAGGTCACGAAGTAAGAAGCCCTCCAGAGATTCTGCAAGGGTGTGTGTGTGTGTGTGTGTGTGTGTATGTGTGTGTGTGTGTGTTTAAAAAGGACACAAGTAAGAAGCCATCCAGGAATTCTGCAAGGATATGTGTGTGTATGTGTGTGTGTGTGTGTGTGTGTAAAAAGGACAGGAAGTCAGAAGCCCTGTAGGAATTCTGAAAAGGCATGAGTATCAGTGTGAGGGAGGGTGTGTGTGTGTTTGTGTGTGTGTGTGTGTGTGTAAAATGGACAGGAAGTCAGAAGCCCTACAGAGATTCTGCAAGGATGTGTGTGTGTGAGTGTGTGTGTGTAATAAGGGCACGAAATCAGAAGCCCTCCAGAGATTCTACAAGTGTATGTGTTTGTGTGTGTGTGAGTGTAATAAGGACACAAAATCAGAAGCCCTCCAGAGATTCTACAAGTGTGTGTGTGTGTGTGTGTGTGTGTGTGTTTAAAAAAGGACACTAGTCAGAGGACTGCAGAGATTTTGTAAGAGAATGAGTTTGGGGTGTGAGTGTGTGTGTGTGTGTGTGTTTGTGTAAAAGGGCACAAAGTCAGTAGCCCTTCAGAGATTCTGCAATTGTGTGTGTGTGAGTGTGTGTGTGTGTGTGTGTGTGTAAAAATCACACGAAGTCAGAAGCCCACTATTGATTCTGCAAGGGTGTGTGCGTGTGTGTTGTGTTTGTAATAAGTACACCAAGTTAGAAGCCCTCCAGAGATTCTGCAAGAGTGTGTGTGTGTGTGTGTGTGTGTGTGTGAAAACAACACGAAGTTATAAACTGTGTGGAGATTCTGCAAGGGTGTGTGTGTGTGTGTGTGTGTGTGTGTGTGTGTGTATGTGTGTGTGTTTCAAAAGAACAGGATATCAGAACCCCTCTAGAGATTCTGCAAGAGTGAGTGTGTTCTGTTAAAAGGACACGAAGTCAGAAACCCTCTAAGTTTTCTGAAAAGGTATGAGTGTGAGAGTGAGGGAGTGTGTGTGTGTGTGTGTGTGTGTGTGTGTAATAAGGACACGAAATCAGAAGCCCTCCAGAGATTCTACATGTGTATGTGTGTTTGTGTGTGTGTTTAAAAAAGGACACGAAGTCAGAAGGACTGCAGAGATTTTGTAAGAGAATGAGTTTGGGTTGTGAGTGTGTGTGTGAGTGTGTGTGTGTGTGTGTGTGTAATAAGGACACGAAATCAGAAGCCCTTCAGAGATTCTGCAAGGGTGTATGTGTGTGTGTGTGTGTAAAAATCACACGAAGTCAGAAGCCCACTATTGATTCTGCAAGGGTGTGTGCGTGTGTGTTGTGTTTGTAATAAGTACACCAAGTTAGAAGCCCTCCAGTGATTCTGCAAGTGTGTGTGTGTGTGTGTGTGTGTGTGTGAAAACGACACGAAGTCATAAAACGTGTGGAGATTCTGCAAGGCTGTGTGTGTGTGTGTGTATGTGTGTGTGTCAAAAGGACAGGATGTCAGAAGCCCTCTAGAGATTCTGCAAGGGTGAGTGTGTTGTGTTAAAAGGACACGAAGTCAGAATCCCTCTAGGTTTTCTGAAAAGGTATGAGTGTGAGAGTGAGGGACTGTGTGTGTGTGTGTGTGTGTGTGTGTGCGCGCGCGCGTGTAATAAGGAAACGAAATCAGAAGCACTCCAGAGATTCTACAAGTGTATGTGTGTTTGTGTGTGTGTTTACTAAAGGACATGAAGTCAGAAGGACTGCAGAGATTTTGTAAGAGATTGAGTTTGGGTTGTGTGTGTGTGTGTGTGTGTGCGTGTGTGTGTGTGTAATAAGGACATGAAATCAGAAGTCCTCTAGAGATTCTTCAAGGGTGTGTGTATGTGTGTGTGTGTTTGTGTAAAAAGGACACAAACTCAGAAGCCCTTCAGAGATTCTGCAAGGGTGTATGTGTGTGTGTGTGTGTGTGTGTGTGTGTGTGTGTGCAAAAATCACACGAAGTGAGAAGCCCACTATTGATTCTGCAAGGGTGTGTGCGTGTGTGTTGTGTTTGTAATAAGTACACCAAGTGAGAAGCCCTCCAGAGATTCTGCAAGAGTGTGTGTGTGTGTGTGTGTGTGTGTGTGTGTGTGTGTGTGTAAACAACACGAAGTTATAAACTGTCTGGAGATTCTGCAAGGGTGTGTGTGTGTGTATGTGTGTGTGTGTGTGTGTCAAAAGAACAGGATATCTGAAGCCCTCTAGAGATTTTGCAAGCGTGAGTGTGTTCTGTTAAAAGGACACGAAGTCAGAAGCCCTTTAGGTTTTCTGGAAAAGTATGAGTGTGAGAGTGAGGGAGTGTGTGTGTGTGTGTGTGTGTGTAATAAGGACATGAAATCAGAAGCCTCCCAGAGATTCTACAAGTGTATCTGTGTTTGTGTGTGTTTGTTTAAAAAAGGATACGAAGTCAGAAGGACTACAGAGATTTTGTAAGAGAATGAGTTTGGGGTGTGAGTGTGTGTGTGTGTGTGTGTGTGTGTGTGTAATAAGGACATGAAATCAGAAGCCTTCCAGAGATTCTACAAGTGTATGTGTGTGTGTGTGTGTGTGTGTGTGTGTCTAAAAAGGACATGAAGTCAGAATCCTTGTAGAAATTCTGCAAGGGTCTATGTTTGTGTGTGTGTGTGTGTGTGTGTGTAAAAAGGACACGATGTCAGAAGCACTCCAGAGATTCTGCAAAGGTGCTTGTTTTGTGTATGTGTGTGTAAAAAGTTATGAAGTCAGAAGGCCTCCAGCGATTCTTCAAGGGTGTGTGTATGTGTGTGTGTGTGTGTGTAAAAAGGACACGAAGTCAGAAGCACTCCAGAGATTCTGCAAAGGTGCTTGTTGTGTGTATGTGTGTGTAAAAAGTTATGAAGTCAGAAGGCCTCCAGCGATTCTTCAAGGGTGTGTGTGTGTGTGTGTGTGTGTGTGTGGACGTGTATTGTGTAAAAAGGACACAAAATCAGAAGCCCTCTAGAGATTCTGCAATGGTGAGTCTGTTGTGTTAAAAGGACATGAAGTCAGAAGTCATCCAGAGATTCGGCAAGGGTGTGTGTGTGTGTGTGTGTGTGTGTGTGTGTGTGTGTGTGTGTTTAAAAAGGAAAAAAGTCAGAAGCCATCCATAAATTCGGCAAGGATGCATCTATGTGTGTGTGTGTGAAAAAGGCCAGGAAGTCAGAAGCCCTCTAGGAATTCTACAAAGTTATGAGTATCAGTGTGAGGACAATGTGGTGCTTCAATCTCTTGTGTGTACTTTTGCTATGAGTCAGGAGCTCACTCAATGGTATCTAACAAGTTATTGTGAGATGACATAAGAGGACTTCGTGGAGGCCCTTCCAAGAGAGGGTTGGAAGATAGCATGGTAAGAGGCCTGGTCAGGAATGTGCACATTGTGCTCATTGTTTCCATCCCCTTCTCCCAGAAGCCAATGCTCTAGGGAGGAAAGGCAGGCCAAGAGACAGGGAAGGGCTAGGGAAGAGGGAGCGATAGGAGAGCAATAGAAAAGACAGGTTACTCTCCCTCATTCCCAGTATAGCTCCTCAAAACTCAGGTAAAGCCTCTGATTCTGAGGCTGAGGCTTATAAAGGAGCAGACTGAACATTTAATCCCTCAAGCTGCCTGGAAAGTGTGGGAGCTGATTAAGATGGCAAGAGATGAAGAAGGAAGGAATCTACTGGTTACAGATGTGAAAGCACCTGTTAGTGAAGCCTTCTCAGTTTCTTATTGCCTTATCAATGTCATCAGTCCACTTAATGTACTCACTTTCCAAACGCCTATTAACCAATTGTACATACCTTGAGTTATTTCTAGGAGGCAATGTTAATATTCTCATTTCCAAGTTGAGGCCACAGAAGTTTGGACAATTTCTGGTTGTTGTTTTTGCTGGCAGTTGCTCATCAAGTCGGTTCCAACTATAGCAACCCCCGTGCATACTGGAAGGGAGCATGGCCCCGTCCTCTGTCCCCCTCTCTGGAGGGCACTTGCCTCAAATCTTTAAATTCAAAGCTTCATGTTTTGTCAAATGAAATCATTTCTTCAGTCAATCTCAGAAATCTTTATGTAAAAACGTTGGAAACGCCTTTCACTCAATGTCTAGGGAGGCTGAGTAAGGTGGGAGGGGCTCCAGGACAGATGGTGGGAATCACTCCTGCAGGTGGGTGGTAGGTTGGCGAGGCCAGTCTGACTTGCCTCCCTGCTGACTGACCTCAACCAGCAATGGGCAGCAGGACACATGGCATGAAGTGATCTCTGGTCTTCGTGGCGGTGGATGCCAGTAGACCGTCAGGTATGGGAGACCCATGAGAAAATAGGTTACTTTTCTCTTTCTCTCCAAGTTTCTCTGTGATCTCTTTTTGCTGCCTGAGCCCGCATGCATACTGACAAAGGCAGACATGTGCACACACATGGCAAAGTAAATAGAGACGCCCACATTCACAGACGTCTCCATCCACGTGCAAATAGGCACATATGTGCACATGCATGCCAAAGCAGACACAGACATCCATGAATGCACATGTATTCCTGCAAGCTGATTTCCATGGGGAAAAAAAGATCAGATATATCACTGTCAAGTCCACTCCAACTCAAAGCAACTGTAGAGCACAGAGAAGAACTGCCCCATTGGGTTTCCAAAGCTGTCATCTTGTCAGACACAGTCAGCCACCACTTTCTCCTGCACAGCAGCTGGGGTTTTCCAACTGCCGGCCTTTCACTTAGCAGCCGAGCACTTGCTGGTTTTCATAGGAGTCTGGAAATCAGTTTCATTGCCTGCTAGTCACACCTCCTCTGTAAGTTAGCACAGCCTGGTAAGCTTGGAAGGAGAAAAATCTTCCTTCCAGAGGTAGTTGAGTGGTTTTCCCCTGAGGAAATGGTTCAGAAGAAGATTTCCTTCAAGAAATCAGAACACTCTTGAAGAGAAATTTCCTGCCAAAACATTTGTTTGCTTGACAACGAGACAAGTAAGCAACCCCTGACTTCCCCTTGGGTCCTCTTTCTCATCATGACTGCTCTGCTCAGCTACAAGGCTCCAGGTCCTAGGAGCAAGGATGCCCTTCTATTTGGAACCTCACAGGGCTCCACTGTGAGTCAGGGAAAGACCTGGAAACTTGAGCATCCTGAAATGGGGCCTGCATAGCAATATCATCTGTCATCAGGCTCATCGTTTCTCTCATTTTATGTAAGATCATTGAGCCCTTGGAGCCCTGAGAAGTTCTCTCAGCGGAAGCCATCCTCCTCCCATGAATCCAATAGGGACTGCTTAAAGATTGTTGTCTTCTACTTACAGGAATTCCAGCAACCAATTGCCATTGAGTCAACTCGGACTCATGTAGAGCCCAAGTGTGTTAGAGAAGTCCGGTCCCTAGAATTTTCCATGGCTGGGGTGGGTTTCTTTTCCAGAGGCATATCACCAGGCCCTTCTTGGAAGGCACCTCTGGGTGATCTCAAACCTTTAACCCGTAGTTCGCAGCCTAGCTCATGAACAACACCATCCAAGGACGGTACAGTTCCTTGCAAATGGTCACCTGCAGTAGATGAACCAAGGTCAAGTAACTGCCTGAGAAACATCAACCAAAGGAAAGCAGAGTGAACCCCAGGGTTCTTGGGAAGAGGGCCAGCGAGAGAAAAAGGAGAAAACAGCTTTCTTGGGACATCAGAAAGGAAAGGACTCCACTTAGTGGATGCCATACAACAATCCCAAGCCAAGCATGGGTGAGAAACAGACCCCACCCAAACCCAGCGGGCTGGATTCTGTCGCCAAGTGTTGAACACCAGACATGTATATGACAGAGCCGCTAGTCGTCCGTGGAAAGAAACTGTTTGCCCATTGTCTGGTAGTTTTGCAGCATTTGAACAACCAGGCTTCTGCTGCCTCTTCTGGCCTGAAATATAATTGCAGCCATAACTGCCCAGCGTTTCAATGGGTAGAACTCCCTGGGGAGGGCTAACTACCCAAATCATTTGGGAGATCATTTTAGGATTGTCCAGGAGATCTTTGGCTGTGTCTATTATATGAACTATGTTGTCTTTTTTTTAAAGAAACTTTTTATTGTAAGGTGGGTTAAGATTTACAGAGAAAGTCAGCTTTGCACATAACAATTTATACACGTTTTGTTATGTGACATAGATGACAATCTCCTGCAATGTAATATCACTCATGCCATTGAAACTCTGCTTCCTGTTTTCATTCACCCTTCTCCCCTAACCTTGCCTGCCTTTTGAATTTGGCCTTGGGCAAATACTGCCTATTTGCTTTTGAATGGTTGATGGTTCTGAGGAATGTGTGCTCCTCAGTGCTATGATTCATTTTGGTGTAGTTGTTCTTATCAGGTGCCATTGAGCCAGTTGCAACCCACATTGACCCTATGTCAAACAGAAAGAATCACTACCTAGCCCTGAATTATTCTCCTAATTGTTCCCAAGCTTGAGCCCCTTGTTTCAGTCACTGTCAATCCATCTCCTTAAGGGGCTTCCTCTCTTTCACTGTCCCTCTACTTCACCTGGCATGATGTCCTTCTCCAGGGACTAGTCTCTCTTAATAACATGACCAAAGTATGTGAGAGGAAGTCATACCATCCTTGCCTTTAAGGAGCCCTCTGACCATACTTCTTCTAAGACAGATCAGTTTGTTCCCTAGGCAGTCCATGTTACTTTCAATATTCTTCACCAGCACCACAATTCAAACATATCAATTCTTCTTCAGCTTTCCTTATTCAATGTCTAACTTTCACATACTTATGAGGCAATTTAAATTACTATGGCTTAGGTAAGGTGCACCTTAGTCCTCAAAGTAACATCCTTGCTTTTTAGCACTCTACAGACGTATTGTGCACCAAATGTATCCATATGCAATGCGTCATTTGATCTCATGATTGCAGCTTCCAAGAGCATTGATTATAGACCTCATCAAGACAAAAATCCGTGACAACTTCAACAAATAACAACAAATAAAAAAACAACAAACTTCTCCATTTATCATGGTACCTATTAATCAAGTTGTGAGGATGTGTGTCTTCTTGACATTGAGTTGTAATCCATACTGAGGGCTGCAACCTTTGATTCTCATAAGGTTCACTTTATAAACCTGCTATTTTTCAGGGGGTGGAATTCAGTTCCAGACCTGAAGGGTGATGAAGGACCATAGTAGTGGGGATCTCTCTAGTCTATCTAACCAATAAACCTCATCTTTTATCATTATTATTATTACTATTGGTAGTAGTAGTATGAATTTCAGTTTTCTTACACATTACTCCCCACTCTATCTAGGATCATGTACCATGATCCCTTTCAGAGCAGCTGTTTGTGATAGGCAGGCACCATTTAGTTCTTCTGACCTTAGCATCATAGAGGCTGAGGTACGCATAGTTCATTACTGATTTGGACTAATTGTTGCCAGGCATCTTGATTTTATTCACTGTTATTTGCTCCAGACAGGGTGCCATAGTTTATTGTGCCAGCCTGGCCGATAAACACAAGTAGGATTAATCGAAGGGCAGAGGGATAAATGGCTTCGTGAGCCTTGCCTTGCTTGTTCTGTGCCTCAATTTAAAGGGGTACACTAACTGTGGGATGCCTAGCTTGTGGACCTTGTCGCTGTAAGTTGAGGTCCATTTAATCCCACAGGATTGGTATGTTCGTCTCGGGAGTTGGGGACCGACAGTTAGTGACAGTTGTTGACTTGTCATGCTGTTTGCTGCCTGGGTATATATAGCCAAGCTCTCTCTACAGAAAGGGACTGGCAACTGGTGGCTCTCAAGCCTTAAAGGACTGCTAGTGTCTCACTGTTTTATAATTTCACTGTTAGTTTCTTGTGTTATCTTATCTGTACATAATTTAGTGGTTTATTTCTTGTATTGTATATCTAGCTTTATAAATATATTTATATATAATTACTAGCAATATGGTTTTGTCTCTCTAGAGAACCCTGTCCAACACATAGGGTGAGACCAAGAACCGACTTTTAGTTTGCTACTCACTAGCTTTTGAAGACCCCAGTCACTTCCCTGATGGATACAGAACATTGTCTTTGTGAGCTAGTTTGTACCAATTGATCTTGAGGTCTCTCAGAGCTATGTTCCTGATCCCCCATATTTAGGACACGCTCCCTCAAGGGGTTTCGTTATACCTAAGACATTTTCATAACTATGCCTCCTGGATGCACTATTATATTCATGGACATATTTGTAGTATATGCTAATATGTATATAGAACTATTCTCTGGCAAACCTATATTTATTCATGGGGTTAGTCCCTTTCTCCTTCCCACAACTGCTCAGATTTTGTGGTTTTTCTATCTATCTATTTATCTCTCTAACTATCCTTGTATGTTATTGTTATTATTGGAGTATTTATCTCTGTTGCCTTTAATGCTTGTAGTCTACTGATAAAGGATAGTGTTTTGATGTTCCAAATGTTTCCTCATTTTCTGGGTTACATGACACAAACCAATAGAAGAAGAGAAAAGAAAAAAATTAACCCAAGTAATAACACCAACAATAAAACCAATTTAGTCTTTTGGTTAAGAATTAGTCAGACTTTCCCATTCCTAGGCTAACCCTTGAAAGAAAAAGAATGAGATAAAAGACCATAGGGAGGAAGAAAGGAGAGTGGGAGGCAAGGGAATAAAGAAAGAAGGTGGCAGGGTTGTGTGAACAATTAAAGTGGACCTTCTTTGATGTGTATTAAAATAATATTGACTTGTTTTTTCAATACTCACCAAAAAATATTTTATATCAATCAAGAAAACCTCACTACTCTGGAATCAATTCTGACATATAGCAACCCTTTGGACAGAGTATAGAACTGCCCCTGTGGGTTTCCAAGGCTGTAAATCTTTACAGGAGTAGAAAATCTCATCCTTCTCTTATGGAGTGTGGGGGGGGGGAGTTTCGAACTTCTGATCTTGCAGTTAGAAGTCCAACTCATAATCTACTTCACAAACAGGGCTCCTCCTTTCATCATTAATCTAGACTGTTTGACCTTCTTGGCTTACTGGGTTTTATTTTCTCGCTTTGGAAGACATGGTACCAAAATATACACCATTTCCTAGCCCCCAAAAAATCAAGAGTAAGCAAAAGCAAAACAGGAAAAACTAGCAACCCAATCCAAACCAACTAACCTTTTAGCCATATAGATAAAGGATACTAGTAGCCAACCTCTGTGTTGGGGGCAATAGGGATGGATGGGGACTGTGGTTAACAGGCATGTGTCAGCTCATCCACAGGGGACATTCAAATTCTAGCTCCAGACTGTTGTTGCCTTGGGAAGTGCAAGGATTTTAAGGCCTGATTTTCTGTTTGTAACTGAGATGCTGAGAATATAAAATTCGATGTGAAATCGTCAACTTTTCAAATATTGGATCACATTAGTTAAAACCACTTTTCTGGCTGCTCATCATCATACTAGCACATCATTAGGCTAAAATCATATCAAAAACATCTGGTTTGTCCCCTGTGCCCTTTAAGGACAACTGAAACATAAGGATGGGAATGTGACATTCATTCTTCCTCTAGACCCTCACCCATTGCCTCCATCGGCTGGCGTTCATAGAAGAGGCAGACAGTTTTGTTCAACTTCAGCATAATCAGAGTCCTGAGAGTTAAACACAATACATATATAATTTCATACTAGGCGTTTTAATATTAGCCCAAACAAAACCAACAAAAACCCAACCCGTTGCTGTTATGTTGGTTCTGGCTCCCGAGGACTCCCTGGGTGCCAGGGAGAAACTACACATCACAGGATTCTCAAGCTTGTGGGCTTCTAGAAGCAGACCATTAGTAATTTCTTCTGAGGGGTGCAACTGCCCACCTCTTGATACGTTGAGTCCTTAACCATTTGTGCCACCCAGGGTCTCCCAGTCTTCGTATGTGACCCCCAAATTCCTTGACAGGCTACCTATAGGAAGGTAGAGTCTATGCCCTTTCCCCTTAAATTGGGATGTTTCATGACCTCTGTAACCAATAGATTATGGAGAAGATGACACTGTGACATCTAGTTTGGGCAACCCCTTCCCTCCCCCAAAGTGCTTCACAGCTTCTGCAAAATCCCTTCAAAGATTTCTTCTTGAGTGCTCACCCTCAGAATGTCCAGCCACCACGTGCTACCTCTCAGGACACTTCTCAGCTCCCGGACACTATGCTGAAAGGAGCCTGAGCCACCTGGAAAGGCCACTTGGAGACACTCCAACCAACAACCCAGCTAAGCACCCAGCTAACGGCCAGCTTCTGCTGCCAGCCCTCTGAGTGCACGTGTAGGCACTGGAGTCACCAGAGGCCCCTGCTCCAGCTCCCATGTGACTGCCAACTCATGGGAGACTCCAAGCACGACCCAGTGGCCTCCCAGCAACCACACGATGATGGTCCTTGTTTGAAGCCACTGCGTTTGGGGAGGGGGCGTTTCTTGCCCAGCCACAGGGATGAGAACCTGCATCTCAACAACATGCAGGTGGGTGAGGGGGCCAACTCTTGAGCCAGGCAGCCTCCCTTCTTGTCAACTCCTGGGGATTATTGTTCTTGCCACTGCTGCCCCAATTCCCCAGGAGCTACAGGATGGCAGGCAGCAGACCTCAGGTGGCCAGGAGGCAGGAGCCTCTGTGGGAAGCAGTTACAATGGGAGACATAACCTTAAAGGCAGGAGCCTGACTTTACCTTTGCCTCCTGGAGATTTGGGGTGCAGAACACCTGTCAAATCCCATCCTCTGTCCAACCCTGATCATACGTCTGTCTTATGTTTGCACACAGGACGCAGACTTGTGAACACCCAAAGAACAGGGTCTGGCGCCAAGAAACCAGCGCCACAAGGAACTGATGTTTCTCCAGCAATGGGGAGGGGTGGGATGAGAGGAAGAAAGGAGTACAAATCACTGGATCAAAACAAGGTGGGGAAAGGGAGAGAGTGAAGGAGGGAGACTGGGAGGCTGAAGGGAAAAGGCAGGGAAGGAAAGGAGAAAGGTGGGGGTGGGGAGAGGGGAGCGAAGAAGAAATGGAGGAGTGCGGGAGGGAAGATGGAAGGTGAAGGCAGGCAGGAAGACGTGAGCAAAGGGAGGGAAGGAAGAAAAGAGAAAGAGAAGGGCAAGAAGAAGAAAGGAAGGTAGGGAAGAAAGGAAGAAAACGAGAAACCTAATGTCAATGGCACCCTCTATGTTTTTATTTCCTGTTTTTCTGAGGTAGCCTCTTCAGCAGAAGCAAATGGGCTGAATCGCCTCAAACTCCACCTAGGTAGAAAGCACGGGTTTCATTTTGCCAGGGCCTGTGAAAATGTTTGAACTGAGCAGCATTAACAAGGAGACAGAGATTACCCCACGTGGCTGTTGCACTCTGATGATGCCAAGGCAACGGGAATGGGGGCTCATTATTTCACCAGGTGACAAAAAAATAGTATTTTGACGTTTCACCATGAACGTGGGGAAGGGGGGTGTGGGGGAGGAAGCAGGGGCCCTTTGTGGAGTCTCTTCTTGCCATTGTGATGCCCCTTGGCCTGCCAACAACCTGAGATCCTGCACTTTGCCAGTGAGGGGCTTGGCTGCAGGCCCTAGCCCAGCATTTCTTATCAGATTTACTGTGACAAGTGATGGGAGAAAAGAAAGATGCTGTTAACAGCGCATCCGTTCAGACCCTGCTATTTAGAAACTTGGATTTATATTTTGTCAGAGAGTAGTAGCACTGATGTTAATCTTTGCACTACCCTTGGAAAAAAATCATTCATAATCTTAAAACAATAATCCATAGCATTTATGGAGCTCTGAGAACCAAGGGATGGTCAGAAGCATTTGTAGATAGATGTCTCATTTCATCTTCAAAGCAACCCAGTGAGGAATAAGAAAAGTTGGCTTATGACATCCCTTTTGGAAAATGAGTCTTTGTAAGCACAGAGAGGTCCAGGTTTGCCCAAGGTCACATAGTCAATAAGTTAGAGAGCCTGGATTTGAACATGAGCGGTCTGCTGCCAGAGGTAGTTTTTTTGCTCGTGTTTATTAAGGCAACTTGCAGCTCTGGCAAGGATTCAGATAGAATTGAGGATCATTTTTTTAACAATTTATTAGGGGCTCATACAACTCTTATTACAGTTCATACATATACATACATCAATTGTATAAAGCACATCAATCTTTGCCCTACTCATTTTTTCTCCTCTTTTCTTTTTTTACATTTTATTAGGGACTCATACAACTCTTATCACAATCCATACATATTCATACATCAATTGTATAAAGCACATCCATACATTCCCTGCCCCAATCATTCTGAAAGCATTTGCTCTCCACTTAAGCCCTTTGCATCAGGTCCTCATTTTTTCCCCCTCCCTCCCCTTACCCCCTCCCTCATGTGCCCTTGGTAATTTATACATCGTTATTTTGTCATATCTTGCCCTATCTGGAGTCTCCCTTCCCCGGTTCTCTGCTGTCCCTCTCCCAGGGAAGAGGTCACATGTGGATCCTTGTAATCAGTTCCCCCTTTCCAACCCACTCACCCTCCACTCTCCCAGCATCGCCCCTCACACCCTTGGTCCTGAAGGTATCGTCCACCCTGGATTCCCTGTACCTCCAGCCCTCATATGTACCAGTGTAGAGCCTCTACCCTATCCAGCCCTAACAGTGCTTCTCTCTATCCTTGTGGAGCCCTGGTGATGGGCTGGGCTGCTAAGTAGTAGGTTAAACAGGCTTTCCCCTCCTGTGAAAAGTTACACTCTCGGGAAACTCACGGGTGCCAGTTCTACCCTGTCCTCCAGGGTTGCTCTGAATCAAGGTCATCTCAATGGCAGTGAGTTTGGCTTTTTAATGTCTCTCCCTGTTGTTGTTGTTTTTGTTGTTGTTGTTGTTGTTGTTGTTAGTTTGCCATCCAGTTGGTTCTGGTCCATGGCAAACCTATTCACAGCAGAATGTAAAAATAACAGCTCCTCCTCCATCCACCCAAGTGTTCCTATGCTCAGTCCTCTTGTTGTAGTCACTGTGTCAATCCAGTTCTTCAAGGACCTTCAACCTTTTTTCACAGCCCTTCCATTTTTCTAAGCATGATGCCTCTCCAGGGACTGGTCTCCACTGACAACATGTCCAAAGTCTCACCATCCTTACTTCTAATGGGAATTCTGGCCGTACTTCCAAGACAGATTTTGTTTCAGAGTCTCTTCTGACAAGCACTTGTATCTTTTCTATATTTCCTTTTTTTTAAAAATGACACTGTGCTTTATTCAGAGATGTTCTCAAAATTTGGTGGGTTATTATCAAGGTTGTATATTGACTCTCGTGTACTTGTTTGCATTTTCTTGAACTTCAACTTGAGCTCACATATGAACAATTGCTGATCTGTTCCACAATCAGCCCCTGGACTGGTTTCAGTTGCTGATATTGAGCTTCTTTTATTGTCTCTTCCCACAGGTGTAGTCAATTTGATTTCTGTGTATTCCATCTGGAGAAGTCCACATTTATGGTCACCTTTTTTGTTGTTGATCATATGTTTGAAGAAATCATTAATCATGCAAAATTCTAACATACAATCAAAATAAATTGGTAATTATTGGTGATTGGAGTGCAAATGTAGGAACCAAAGAGGAAAGAGCAGAAGTTGGAAAATATAGTATATGCTATCAGCAATTTATTGGTCTTGCAAACTCTGTCATGCGATCTCCAGCTTGGTTTCTATCACCAAGACCATATTTTTCAACTACTGATCCTTCCTCTTTGTTTTCAACTTTTGCATTAAAATAGCATTTTGATAGCAAGTCTGACAAATTTGGGACTGAATATGGTGGTAGAATTATTCAATTTCTGCATCACCTGTTTTGGGTGGTTGGTGCATAAATTTGAAGAATAGTTGTATTGATTGGTTCTCCTTGAAGGGGGCTACATAGCATCCTATCAAAGATAGCATTGTACATTAAAATAGATCTGAAAATGTCCTTTTGATGATGAATGCAATGTTGTTTCTCTTGATTGTGTCATTTCCAGCAGAGTAAACCGTAAGATTTTCTGTTTCAAAATGGTCAATATCAGTCCATTTCAGCTAACTAATGCTTACAATATCAATCTTTATGCATTCCATTTCATTTTTAATGACTTCCAATGTCCCTAGATTCATATTTCATACACACCAAATTTCAATTATTAATGACGATTTGAACTGTTTCTCCTCATTTTGAGTTGTGCCCCATCAGCAAATGAAGGTCCTGATGGCTATACTCGATTTGCATCATTATGGTCGACTTGCCTATGAAAAGTCAGCTCTTCCTCTTCCTCAGCCGTATTTTGAGTACTTTCCAAGTTGAAGAGCTCATCTTCTGGCACACGTTCTGACAATGTTCTTCTGTTGTTCATGGGGGGTCTAGTAACTGACAGTGTTGCCGCTATCCATAGGGTTTTCAATGGCTCATTCTTCCCATGCGGGCAGCCAATTCCTTCTTCATTGTCTGTTCTTTGTCTGGAAGTTCTTTGGGTGACCCTGCTGGTATATGGAATGCCAATCACATAGCTCCCAGTATCACACAAAACAAAAGTCACCACAGTACCACAAAATGCCAGACAAGTGATGGACCTCTATTCTTAGTGAGGCGTGGCCTGGTGGGAGGAGTGTGCCCTTAGTTGGTTCTGATCCACTTACTGGAACAAATACTGTTAGTGCTTATTTCGTAAATGTGAAATGCATAAAAGAGACCCCCCAAAATATCCTCCAATTCAGACTTTCTGCCTTTTTAAAGAGGATAACCCACTCTGATTCAAATAATTGAGGTGTTTTGTTTTCCCCTCCCTCTGAGGCTACAGAGACTAGACTAATCACAGCTGAGGTGGAGCGACTGAAATGACTTAAAGCACCAGCTAGACTGGCTGTCAGAAGCAGCTACAGTCAACAGCTACAGACTGACAGAGCTGCTCAGCCAAGAGCTGAGGGTTCTCAACTCCCACTTCTACTGATGGGCACAGCCAGTGGCCTCTGGGAGTTGACTGGAACCCAGCAGCCAGCTGTGAGGAGCAAGCTAATTCATCTCAGCCTGGCCCAGGTCATCAAGTCACTGAAGGAGTATCGGGAAAGAGGGAAGAAATTTGGGGTCCCACATTTGGCCACAGACAAAAGTTGTTCTGTGTTTAGACAGTAGTTCTGGGCCTGAGTTTGGGGCAGGTGTGATGAAGGAAAGTGGGCTCCCTCCCTGCATCTGGGAACAGATGGTGGGGCTGCCCTGGAAACAGCAGGCCAGTCAGCTGGAGCAAAAAAGGCTTGGACTCTAAAGCCCTGGCAGGGCAGACTGAAGCTACCTCGACTGTTTTTTCTTAACCCAATGGCTCCCGCTACCCTCACCAACCACAACTAGGTTAAAGGGAAGAAAGATTCATTTTCTTTACAGAGGCAACTTTCTAGAAAGGAGAACAGCCCACCAGCTGTGAAAGGTCCCCTTAAACCATTTTACTTTGAGCAGGAGAAAGAAATGTTGAGATTCCCAGAGCCACGTGGAATTGTGGATCCTCTAGTGTAGGTTCCAGTGATGCCAGATCGATTTTTCTAGAGAAAGTCAAAATTCCTGTTTTCTTAAAAACCTGCTGATTTTTTCAAAGGCGATTCAATAACATTGGATAGAAGCCAGGTAGGCCAAAGAGCCCTGGTGGCACAGTGGGTTATGTGTTGGGCAGCTAACTAGAAGGTCAGTAGTTTGAAACCACCAGTCACACTGGTGGAGCGGGGGGTGGGGGATAGGGTGGGGGGCTGTGCAGAGATGAGACTTTCTAGTCCATATAGAATTTCAGCCTTGGAAACCCACAGCTGCAGTTCTGCTCGGTCTTACAGGGTCACGGTGAGTTGGAATCTTCTAGATGGCAGTGAATAAGCAGGCCAACCAGAGTCCACACAGGTCCTCATTTGGCTATGGGAGTCCCCAGTCTGTGACCCTCACAGAATCGACCTTTGTGTATCAATGTTAAAAGTGAGATCCAGAGAGGGGAGCGCCTGTCCCCTTGAGGAGCAACGAGTTGACTTTCCAGTCTCCAATCTGTAGCAGACACTCCCGGTGCTCCTTCTCTTCACTCCCAAATTCCTGATTCCGTGTACTCGCCTCAGTCACCGAGGGCCAGCTCTGAAGGTCCCTTTGCTGGTGCTGGCTGAATGTGCTGAGGAACATATGCCCCTCGGAACAGCCCTGACCAGGCCCCTCACTCCTTGGATGGCAAAACTCTGAGAGGCGTGTGCTACACCCAACCCCTGGAGACTTCCTAAGTGATTAAGCAGCAGGTTCCCAGGTTTGTAATTGGATTCACAATCTATTTGTTATCGGTGGCCTTCCCTCCACTGGCTCACAACCCCACATCATTACCTGCATGCTCAGAGTTTCCTAAATAAGCTCATTGCCTTTAAGTCTTTGGCCAGGGTCTGCTTTAGTGAGAACCCAAACTATGCCCTGGTCTGAATCATTATGTGTCCTTCCTGGCATCCAGTTGATGCCGACTCATGGCAACACTATAGGATAGGGTACACCAAACACCAACCTCCCGTTGCTCTTCATCTGCCTCCACCTTGTTCAGCTTTAGTTGTCCGTGGAAGCGTTTGACACCCATTTAATGCTTCGGAACCCAGAAAGTAGGAAAGGTAAAACTTGGATTCAAATGAAACAGCCTTAAGCAGGACCATAACCAAGATGTGCCCAGGGCTCCTCGCAGCATTTGTCGGGGCTCATACAACTCTTATCACAATCCATATATACATCAATTGTGTAAAACACATTTGTACATTCATTGCCCTCATTATTCTCAAAACATTTGCTCTCCACTTAAGCCCCTGGCATCAAGTCCTCATTTTTCCCCTCCCTCCCCGCTCCCCCATCCCTCAAGAAACCTTGATAATTTGTGAGTGGTGATACTGAGAGAGTTTTGGGAGGGTGGATTGGGAAGAGGGAACTGATTACAAGTATCTACATGTGACCTCCTCCCTGGGGGACGGACAACAGAAAAGTGGGTGAAGGGAGACATCGGAGCGGTCAAGATCCTGCCTTTTCAATTCCTCCATAGGGAGGCATGGTTGACGGTCATGGTCAACCCCAATGGCTGGATTGAATTCACCTGGCCCAGATGGGCCAATCCAGGTGTAATGCCCACCTAGGTGTACCACCCCTTCCTGGCCGGAAGTTTGAACCTGAGCATATGTAATGGATGGCCCAGTCCCTATGCTAAACCACCTAATACTATTTGCAAGATGCCAAACACCGTTCTAAGCTTTTTGTGTATAATAATTCAATTATTCCACTTAACAAGCCTATGTGTGGACTCTCTTCTGGCCTCACATTACAGATGAAAAAACAGTGGCACAGGATGATAAAGTCATGAGCCTAGGACCACACAGTGAGGAAGTGGGAAGGAGAGATTTGGACCCAGGCTGCAGAGCCCATGTCTTGGGTGCCTACAGCTGCCATGTAGGACACAGAAAAGCATGGAGCAGACTCGGCGTAAGACATTAGGGAGTTGGGAGGACTGTAGCATGAATGTATGTGCTATGACTTCATGAGAGTAGCTGCTACTCAGATCCAGAAGAGAATGCAAGCCTTTGTAAAAATTATTTTTTCCAAGAGAGGGTGGAAAACTGCATCTGTGCGAAATCCCCCCAACCTGCACATGTGCATAGCTATTTCAGAAGGTTCCAAACAATGTGTGCTGTGCGGCAAACCAAACTGAGCTCAGGGGGAGCTGGTCTGTGGGTTATGTTAGCCAGAAAGTGAGCAGTTTGAACTCACCAGCCACCACTCCAAGGGAGAAAGAGGAGGCTTTCTGTTCCCATGGACTTACAGTCTTCGAAGTGGCAGGGAGCATTTCCATGCGTCCTATGATTAGGATCTCGGAGGGTGAGGGTTTAGTTGGTTGAGACCTGTCTTCAGGGCATTTCCCAGAAGGGCTTCCTGCAGTGGCTCTGCCTTCAGGAATGTCTGATGACCTTGAGGGCAGCAAAGTCCTAAACACACTCAGGCAGTGGTTCTCAACCTTCCTAATACAGGTCCTCTTGTTGTGGTGATGCCCACCTCCCCCAACCATTAAATGATTTTCTTGCTACTTCATCACTGTAATTTTGCTACAGTTATGAATTGGGTGAGCCCTGTGAAAGGGTCATATGACTCCCAAAGGGGTTGCAACCCACAGGTTGTGAACCACTGCACTAAGGGTTCCCCTCCCAGGCAGCCCTACCAGTGTCTGGTGTGCATAGTTCTGTGAGGTGAGAGAAATGGACTTAGTGTCTGCTTCTGGTGACAGTTGATGTGGGTGGGCTTTCTCCCTATGCCAAATCCCTCTGGAGCCACTTGTCACCACAACAGAGGGAGCCATGCACAAAAAAGCAAGAAGAGGATGCAGCACAGCAGGACAGCAAGCAGAACAAAGATTGAATAAGCACAATTCACTTCAATCATGAATCGGGTGCCCTTGAGATGTGAGGAAGACCCCAGTCTAGTGACATTAGATCAGGTTTAGGGATTGAGTGAAGGGACCCCTCTTAGCTCCCCTCAGCCCCTAATTTGCTTTCCCATTGACCCTGACCCTTGCATCGGGATTGGTCCTTATTCCAGCATGATGGTTGGTTTCATAACCACGGCATATGGGAATGTGTTAGTCGATAGGTTATACAGGCACAGCCTCTGGAATGGGTAAGTGAGGAGGCGATTTGGGCTCGCTCATGCAGACCTCTAGTTGTCCTTGACATGACTGGTAGAAGGGATCATGTGAAGTGATTTGAGATCGGCATTGAGATCTGATAGGTCATGCAGACTTCTAGCTGATCCTGGCAGTACCCTATTTTAAGGAAACAGAATGTTTGGCGTTTAAGTCTTATTTGAGCTTAAATTTTGAGCAATAGGCTGTGGCTCACAGTGAGATTCTATGTGGAGACCCTACATCCATTATGAGGGGCCACAGATTCAGCCGCCATTGAGTTCTTTCCTACTGCTGACTGGCAGTGGAAAGCTTGTCCCTCAGGCAGTGTGCTTGGGTCCACTCCCCGGGCCAGACTCAACAATATACGGTAGTGTGCACATCCCAATGAAGGTCCCACTCATGCTCTCACAGGCCCTCCTGAAACTCCATGAATTGATCTGCCTTCAGTCACAATTTTTGTGACAAAGTTGTTTGTTTTCTATGTCTTATTTAAGTTTTCAGGAGCCCAGGTGGTAATGCTGGATAGTGTTGGACTATGAAGAGCAAGGTCGCTTGTTCAAAGCCACTAGTCATTCCACAGGAGAAAGATGAGGTTATTGCTTCCTGTAAAGGTAGCAACTTCAGGATCCCTACACAGAGTCACTATGAGTCAGAGTCAGCAGGACAGAATGGGTGTCATTTTATTTAAGTCACTATGGCTGTGGGTCCTTCCGACACCATTGTGGCCTCATGAGGATGCTCTCCTCCATCCAGAACAGCAGTGTGCCTTTTTCTTGTGTAAAACTTAGCAAAGGAGTCCCTAATAAAATATAGTTGAATTGGGAGTCATTTCCCCCTAAAAACAAAGTAAATACATAAATAGAAACGAGACTATGGTGCTAATAACCAGTTGGAGAGTTGAGAGAGCTGAACTCTTAATCCTGATAGAAACCCATTGTGACTGAGCACCTGCTCAAGGTCATCCACAGCCTATGAGGTTGAGCCTATGTGTTGGGGGGTAATTGTGTACATAAAGTTAACAATTTATCTTTCTAAAGATTCTGTCTAAAACTTACTTTAAATAATAAGTTTTCCCCTGGGCTAGGTAAAGTTCAGGGATTTTAACCCCCTAGCATCCACCCCCTCTCAGCATTCATCATGTTAGGCCAGAGGAGGCAAGTCACACCCACTACCCAGGGAGCACTGCTTCCAAAAGCACATTGCCTGTGCCGGGGTAGAGGGGAGGTACCCGGACCAGAAATGCTGACAGAGTGGAACCAGAGAGCTCAGGCCCTAGCTTCCCGAGGGAGCAGCTGTGATGATTCACTTCTGGATGAATATGTTTAAGCAAAGGCCAAGGGCATGACTTGGGCAGCATGAAAAGCAGACGTGCAGAGGTTGTTCACTGCATTCCAGAAGTTCACACACTCTCCGGAGGCTCCTTGGCTCAATGGCAGGAAGTCATTGGTGGCTTCCACCTTCAATCCCAAAAGGTCACTGCCGTCCAGTGGATTCCAACCACAGTGACCCTATATGGAGTTTTCAAGACTGTAAATCTTAATGGGAGACAGCAGTCTCATTGTCCCCCTTGGGACAGGGAGCTAGCAGCCCGTTTTGCCACCAGGGCTCCTTCCTCTCTAATTCTGCATCCAGTCCCTCCGAATATCCTGCCCTGCCCTTGTCTAGGCTTCTTAAATGTGTTCCACGCTGCTTATGTTAGTCTGGGTGCATTCGAGAAACAAATCCACAGAAACACGTATGTATAAGAGAGTTGCTTGTAAAGGGTGATTGCACATCACGAAAACATGCTCGCATGTGCTTATGCACCCGCTTTGTCTTCAGCGATCATGTCGGGGTAGGCTGGTGTGCTTTTTCCATGTGGGCTTTGTTGTTTCTTAGCTAGATGCCCCCCTGTTTATCTTCCAGTCTTTAAGACCCCAGACGCTATATCCTTTGATAGCGGGGCACCATGGTGCTTAACTACTACACCACCAGGGTTCATTAGCATGTGACTTATCTCCTGTCATTCACACTAGATGCTCAAAATAGCAGGAGAACAGGTTTCTCCTTTGTGGCCACACCAGGTACTGACAGAACCAAGAACAGAGACACAGTTATATATCTTGACTATCATTTGCATATTATATGCCAGGAATCCCTAGGAAGTGTCTTGGAATTGTTCTACTCTGGTTCAAATTTCACACACCCTCGCAGTTTCCATACTGACTCTGCCAAAACCCTAGTAACTGATTTGCACCTCCTATCAACTTGGAGAAAACACCCTATGCCAGATATAGAAGTGGACATACTTGGTACCCAGAAAACCTGTTCAGTGTTTTGAGGGCGGCTCAGCAAACACCCTATGTCAGACATAGAAGTGGACATACTTGGTACCCAGAAAACCTGTTCAGTGTTTTGAGGGCGGCTCAGCAAACAAAATGGGCACAGTGATTAAGCATTCAGCTGCTAACACAACGGTCAACTCTGTAGTGGTTCTGCAAGAGAAGGATATGGTAGTTGACCCCCCAAAAGAGTTACAAACTTGGAAACCCTACGGGTATTTGTATAGGGTCGCTATGTGTTCCAATTGAGATGATTGTCATAGGTTGGGTTTGGTTTAACCCGTCTTACTGAGTATATACATACTCCTTCTTTACACGCGATCAGTTACTTTAGAGGAAAAAGACATGCCTGTCCCAGAACAATCCAAGGACTGGTAAAGGCAACACCCACAAAGACACTCCCTCTGCCTGCCTAACTCTAAAATGCTGCCCATAAAACACTCTGCCTGGTAATATGTGGGCAGCACACTGGGGAGGTGCAGCAAATGTGTGTTGAATGTATGAGGCCATTTCATAGTTTGGTTGCACGATCAGGGTGTCTGTCATAAAGCCCATCTCTTTGACTCCACCTCTCAGCAGAGATGAACACAAGCTTCCCGTTTTTTTCTCGGCAATGTCCTTGTCAAATAAAAGTTCCTTGTAGATCAGTAACTTGCCACAGAGCAAAAGATATGGGAAGAGGCTCATCTTTCTCCTGGCTATGAAATAGAATGGCAAGCCCTTCCCTTCAACACACACACACACACACACACACACACACACACACACACGCACACACACACACACGCTCGCATGCACACACTCGCGCACACACACACACCTGACTTATAACTTCATTCGGTTGATTAGCAAACAAAGCTCTACAACCCAACTATGTGTTTTTCTTCTCCAGAGGAATGACGGACTTATATACCCTGCATTGTCTTTTTTTAATGGAATTGCCCCAGTTCTCCTCACCTTTCCTTAGATAGTGCAGTGAACTATTAGATAACTGCAGGTATTGAAAACTAGTATTGATTTCCAGTTTGTGTCACCTTTGGCTTTGAGCACCCTCCACTTCTCTAGTAAGCTTTCCATTGCTTTGGGGAAATTTTCTCTCTCTGAATTTATTATGTGAGGGGGGTAGTGTAATAATCAATGTGCCTATGGAGGACTATCCTTCATGACCTAAACTCACTAAGGGGCAGTGCCTGATGGAGCATCAGGTTGGAGGAAGGCTTATTAACAACCTGCATTATACAGATGACACAATTTTGCTGAAAATGAGAAGGACTTGATTCACTTGCTGATGAAGATGAAGGATTAAAGCCTTCAGTTTGGATTATGACTCAATGTAAAGAAAGCCCAGACCCTCACTACTGGACCTATTGATAACATCATGATAAATGGAGGAAAGATCGAAATTGTCAAGGATTTTGTCT
The DNA here is from genome assembly GCF_050624435.1 of Tenrec ecaudatus. NCBI lineage: Eukaryota > Metazoa > Chordata > Mammalia > Afrosoricida > Tenrecidae > Tenrec > Tenrec ecaudatus. Next base: position 382,413 of record NW_027459279.1, read on the forward strand.
TGCTTGAATCCACAACCAATTCTCATGGAAGCAGCAGAGAAGAGAACAAATGACACATTTCACTAGTCAAATCTGCTACACGAGACCTCTTTAAAGTGTTGAAAAGCAAGAGATTACTTTGAGGACTGGGGCGGGTTGACCCAGGCCATGGTATTTTCAACTGTCTCATATTCATGTGAAAGTTGAACACTGAATAAGGAAGACCAAAGAAGAATAGATATATTTGATTAGTAGTGATGTAAAAGAGTAATAAATGTACCATGGACTGCCAAAAGAACAAACCCATCTAACTTGGATGAAGTACAGCCAGAATGTTCCTCAGGGCAAGGATAATGAGACTTCGCCTTAACTTTGACATGTTGTCCGGAGAGATCAGTCCCTGGAGCAGGACATCGTGTTCTGGAAAGTAGAGGGGCAATGAAAAAGGGGAAGGCCCTCAACAAATGGGATTGACACAGTGGCTGCAACAATGGGCTCAAACGTAAGAACAACTGTGAGAATGGTACAGGACCGGGTAGTGTATGATTATGTTGTATGTATGGTCACAATGAATCCAAACCCTCCCTATGACAATGAACAACAACAACAACAACCACCACCTGACTGAATCCTCTGGGAGGACTCTTGAATGTGAGAAAAATGGAACGAAACCAGAGGAAGGATTGGAGGATGTCTTAAGTTCTTGTCTTAATCTCCTTAACCAAAAATTATCCAACAAGTCAGTAGCCTTAAAACACTTTTCCCCCTGCTTTGGAGCTTACAGGTTCAAATTTGGGGTGCGACTCTAGGTCAGGGTCCTTCTTTGTGGATACCAGAAAGTTCCTTGGCATTCCTCGCTATCTTTCTCCCCGTACTGTGTGTTACTGTGTCTATCCTGGCCTTTAACTCAGAAGTGTTTAGGTTTAGGCTCAAGCCTATTCTCATATGGCCTCATTTTTTTAACATTTTATTAGGGACTCATACAACTCTTATCACAATCCATACATATACATGCATCAATTGTATAAAGCACATCTGTACATTTTTTGCCCTAATCATTTTCTTTTTTTAACATTTTATTAGGGGCTCATACAACTCTTATCACAATCCATACATATACATGCATCAATTGTATAAAGCACACCCGCACATTCCCTGCCCCAATCATTCTCAAAGCATTTGCTCTCCACTTAAGCCCTTTGCATCAGGTCCTCTTTTTTTTCCACTCCCTCTCCGCTCCCCCCTCCCTCATGTACCCTTGGTAATTTATACATTGTTATTTTGTCATATCTTGCCCTCTCCGGAGTCTCCCTTCCCCCCCTTCTCTGCTGTCCATCTCCCAGGGAGGAGGTCACATGTGGATCCTCGTAATCAGTTCCCCCTTTCCAACCCACTCACTCTCCACTCTCCCAGCATCGCCCCTCACACCTTTGGTCCTGAAGGTATCATCCACCCTGGATTCCCTGTGCCTCCAGCCCCCATATGCACCAGTGTACAACCTCTGCCATATCCAGCCCTGCAAGGTAGAATTTGGATCATGGTAGTTGGGGGCAGGAAGCATCCAGGATCTGGGGGAAAGCTGTGTTCTTCATCGGTACTACCTCGCACCCTGACTGACCCATCTCCTCTTCTAAACCCCTCAATGAGGGGATTTCCAGTGGCCATACGCCCTCATTTATATTACAAAAGAACTCCCTTCTTTTCAAACAGGATCATGTCCACCAAGGTTCAAAATTCTCACATATTTTGAGGGGGCTACAGATCAATCCATAATGGTTCTTTTGGGTAGCTGTAACAAATGGCTACCAATTGAGTGACTTAAACAGCAGGCATTTGTTCTCTCACTTTTCTGAAGGGCAAAGGATTAAAATTAAAGTGTGGGCAAGATTCATTCCTTCTGAGAGCTCTGAAGGAGGATCAAAGTAGCCTCTCTCTGCTTTTGGTCACTGCTGCTAATCCTTGATATTTCTTGGCTTATAGATGCACTGATCCAATCTCTGCCAGTGTCTTCACACGGGGTCTCTGTGTGCCCAGTCCTCTTCTTATAAGAACACACCAATCAGTGCATGTAGCATCCATCTGAAATCTAAACCCAGAAAGATGGAGCTCTTGAAATCCTTAACTAAGCACATCTGCCAGGACCTCCTCTCCAAGTAAGGCCATAGCCTCAGGTTCCATGTGAACATGAATGGGTGTGTGTGAATGTGATTTAATGTACTACAGAGGGCACGCTTTGGCCTCAGGAGGAGTGTTTCGCCAGTACCTGCTTCACAGCTCTGAGATTGCCCAGGCATTTGCCACATTTTCTTGTCTTCCCACCATTTATCCACTATTAGGCCTTTTTCCCTAAGTTAGTCAAGTGTCAGTTTCTGTCACTTGTGATCATGACCCTCCCTCCCGCCCAGGTCACAAATTTAAACTGATACAGGCGGTTTCTTTAATGGGCACTATGTTATCCTGACTAGCAAGCATTGCTAAGGAGGGAGGATGAATCAGCGAGAACCCGCTTGCTTCATCTAGCTTCGGGGCAGTCCACAGAGGATTGATCCCTGAGCCACTAACGAATTTTGCAACTGTCACAGAACAATGCAAATAAGTAAGATCCACATCTGCTGAACACCATCATGAGGTCACACTGTGTGTAAATAAATGCCTGTTTCAAGGAGCGAGTAAATCCTAAGGTAAGGAGTGACATGGCTTTGTTGGCACAAACCCAGCAAGGCATTATGGGTCGGATATTAATGAACTCATGCTCCTGGGCCTCACAGAGCCCCAGCTCAACTGCTTCAGCTTGTTGACAAACTGAACTCAGGGTACCCGGAGAGAGCACTACCATTTTGATGAACAGGGTTGGTTGGGGATGATGCTTCCTAACTTGCATTTTAATATAAATTTGATGCTTCATCTGAGCATTGTGGAAAGCGCATTCAGATAAAAGAGAGGGACAAACATCAATTGACCAGAGGATGAAACTTCTATCTAATATGTGCCCACTGGAATTGCTTCGTGGGAAGGTATTTTTTGGGGGTGTGGGGTTGTTCCCCTACCCTGCTCCAAGCCTTCCTCATCATGACCACCCCCACCCCCACCCCAGCATACATCCTACTGGGAGAATGTCTCTGAATAATGAAGTTTTAATAAATGAAGCTTTAATGAGCCTGATAGTCTGCCTAAGACCCCTTCAAACTGTAGTCTTTCATTTGTATACTTCCTTCCTTTTTGAAGAAATGAACCTGATGGCAGGTAGTATGTTTCCTTTCCAGGATGAGCTGATAGAGCCTCTCGCTGCTGCAGTGGGAGGTGAAACATTAAAAGGCCCTCTGTGGCCATGAGACATGCCCACTCTCCAAGAGACACTGGGCAGGTTTGCTGAAGCTCCTCAGAATTGACTAGTGGCCCTGGTCCACCCATCTCAACCAACCCAGTCTTCATTTGCACTGCATGCCCTCTCTGAGCTCCAACTGGATGTTTCATTTGAGGATGACAAAGCCTCTATTGTGTGAGAAGTTGCACAGACATGTGAACTAATCAATGCTCCCCCTGTCCCCGGGGAGTGTGAAATTCTCCCATCATGACTCACCAGCTTCCCTGGAAATTCCTGTCTTAACTCAGGCACTTAATATCAATGGTGTCTCTGCTTCCTTCCTTCTTGCACACCCCCCCCCAGGCATTAACTGTCATCCTTCCTCTCCCTAAAATATACTTTGAATCTATTCACTTCATGCCATCCCTACTGCCCCAAGGTGTGTCTTGCATTGACTATGAAACTAGATTCTGTATCCATTTTCCAGGGCTGTCAAAACAAAGCGTCGTAAATCAGGTGGCTTTTAAGAACAGTCCACCACCTGTCTATCAGTTCGTGGTGCAGTGGTAGCTAGAGTGTTGCTGTGAAATTGGAAGCCGTGCCACCGATATGACAAACCCCAGAAGGGTCAGCAATGATGGGCAGGCTTCAGTGGAACCTCGAGCCCTGTGGTGCTCAACCTTACTTTAATACAATTCCTCATGTTGTGGTGACCCCCAACCATAAAATCATTTTCCTTGCTACTTCATAACTGTAATTTTGCTACTGCCATGAATCGGGTGACTCGTGTTAAAAGGTCGCTGGACCCCAAAAGGGGTCACAACCCACAGATTGAGAACCACTGCTCTAGCCTAAGGCAGACTAGGAAGAAAGACCTGGTGATCTACTTCCAAATATCAACAAATGAAAGCCTTATGGGTCACAACAAAATATGGTCCTATAGAGTGCTGGAAGATGAGCCACTGACCTGCACACAACAGCTACAAAAATAGACTCAAACACACCAACAAAGGCCTGCTGAACTCCAAAGCCCTAACAAACCCACTGCCCTCAAGTCCATGCCAACTCATAGTGGCCCTATAGGACAGGAGTGAACTGTGTATTAGTCTGGGTATGCTAGAGGAAAATCGAGGGAGACTCATGTGTATGAGAGAGAGTTGGTGGTTTTTAAAAATAATTTCCCTATTATTTAATCATTATATTAGGGATTCATACACCTCTTATAACAATCCATCCATCCATCCATCCATTATAAAGCACATTTATACATTCATTGCCCTCATCGTCAAAACATTTGCTCTCCACATAAGCACCTGGCACCTGCTCCTCATTTTTCTCCTCCCTCCCCACTCCCCCCTCCTTATGAACCCTTGATAATTTTATTGGGGGCTCATACAACTCTTATCACAGTCATTCATTCCATCCATCCATCCATCCATCCATCCATCCATCCATCCATCCATCCATTCATCCATCCACCCATTGTGTGTCAAGTACATTTGTACATGTGTTGCCCTCATCCTTCTCAAAACATTTGCTTTCTACTTGATCCCTTGGTATCAGCTCCTCATTTCCCCACTTCCATCCTCCTCCCCCTCCCTCATAAATCCTTGATAATGTATAAATTATTTTGTCATATATTACACGTCAAACATCTCACTTCCCCCACTTTTCTGTTGTCCGTCCCCCAGGGCAGAGGTTTTATGTAGATCCCTGTAATCGGTTCACTCTTTCTACCCCACCTTCCCTCCACCCTCCTGGTATTGCCACTCTCACCACTGGTCCTGAAGAGATCATCTGTCGTGAATTCCCTGTTTCCAGCTCCTGTCTGTACCAGAGTACATGTTCTGGTCTAATTCTACCTTATAAATCCAGAGAGAGAGTTTTATATCGAACAGTAATTGTACATTAAGCAAACGTCCCAGCCCAGTGCAGATCAAATCCATAACTCTGATATTAGCCCATATGTCTGATACCAATCTATAAATTCCTTTTCAGACCCATAAAACTTGTGCAGTGATGCTGAATGCAGGATAATCACAGGCCAATGGGTGGAAAGTCTTGTGGATCCAGTGGCATTGTAAGCATCTCAGTGCTGGCAGCGACCTCTCTGAGGCTTCTTTGGCTTCAGAGTTCTGGTCGCATCCATTTGGCTTGCCTTCTGTGATGTCTCCCAACGAGTAGCAGAGAGAGAGAGAGACAGAGAGAGACAGAGAGAGAGAGAGAGAGAGAGAGAGAGAGAGAGAGAGAGAGAGAGAGAGAGAGAGAGAGAGAGAGGTGTCTTCCACCTCCAAGGAGGAAGTACCAGATTTCTCAGAGTTCTCAGGAGAAGGCTATGCCCACATAAAATTCTCACTGACTATTTCCAGATTGGCAGCCTAGACTCCACGCCTACACTCCTAATCCTTAACTTGACACAAGATTAGGTGACTACCACAGGCTCCTAATCCATAACGAGCCCATTTATTTTTTCCCTGCATACCGACACCAATCCAATACCCAAAGCTTTACCCAATGGGTAGAGATCTACTTCTAAAACATGAATATAGAAAAATCGCTTTTGCTTGAAGGCTCTCAAGGAAATGCTCACTGAAAACTCCATTCCTATTATCTCACCTCCCCCAAATTAGTCTTCTTCTGGGCTTTCAGTCACACCAAGATCTCTACTGCCCCAAAGTGCCAAGTTCAAAGTTCCAGTTAATCTCCCTGATCCTGAATTTTAAGAACTGTGTGTGTGGGAGGGAAGGGGTTGGGCTGTTTGTTGAACTGCTGGGTTTTGGAGCCATTTGTTATGCAACCTCATTTTGTCAATGACTGGTTAATTAATGCAGCATTCATTTGCCCTTCTTCCACTAACAGCACATGGCTTGTATCTTTGGGATCACTCTTCCACCATGCTCCATCTCCATGCTTCTGCTGGCATTGACCCAATCTGCCAGCTCCAGGCCTGCCTAGTCAGGGCATGACTTTCCTCTGTCCAAAGGGACTGGGTCAGACTCAGTATGTGACTCATGCTAGGTTAATGATATCTAACCCTAAAAATGCCCCAGAAACAATTACCCCATTGCCAATGAGTCCATTTTGAATCATAGAAGGCCCCTGTGGGGTTTCTCAGACTGTAAATATTTATGTGAGCAGAAAGTTCCATCTTTTTCCCTATGAGGTAGCTGGTAGGGTAGCACTGCCAACCTTGCAGTTAGCAATCCAAGCTTACCTGATAGTACCACCAATGATTAGAAAGGAAAAGAGCCTCTCTCTAATAGAATTCCTGAGCTTCTAGATAAAACTACAGCTGTCATCAGGAAGCCTTCGTGAAACTCAAAAGGAAACAGCACTGAAAGGAAAAGGTTCAAACTCTGATGGTATCAACTGAGTGCCAGAACCCAGCTATTCCTGATGCTCTGTCCCCAGACTTACAAATTTCATAAACCTACCCATTCATTCCTTCTCCTGCTCCTTCCCTTCTTACGCCCCAAGGTACTTTGACTTAGCTTTGAAGGCACTCACAACTTCACGGGTTCTGCCTTGCACAGGTGTCTGCTTGCTTCCAGTTCAGTCCTGACATTGTCCCTATCTTTAGCCATGTTAGGCTTGCATCCTAGAGCTTTTCTTTGCTTGTCTCCCTATTGCTCTTGTCCTATGAAGTCTGTGGCTTTATCTTTAAGTATAAGTCCTGCCCTTCCGCTTTCGTAGAAATCTGTCTCTGTATCTTGGCTCATGGCAGGTTGTGTCCTTCAAAGATGACTGTCCTAATGTTGCACATCGCACATTCTCTTGTTACAAGATGAGTTTGTGTTCATTTTTCCAGAAACAGGGCCTGCTTTCCCTCTTCCTTGCATCTTGGCAGGCCTTTGACTATGGCAGAAGTGTTGCTCTGTGACTTCCACCTGGTCGTATTGGGTTGTTCACCATTGGGACCCTGTCAGGATATTGCAAGGAAGACCAAGGCAAATGAAAGTGTCACCTATAGGGTTCTTCTTGAGCTCCAACCAATAGAAGTATCAGTTGTGTGAGGGAGTGAGTCTTAAGAGAGCTGCAGCCTCTGTCCTTTGAGCTACCCCAGCTAATGCTTGATGAAACCAAAACTAGTGTCCTCACTGAGCTCTGCCCAGATTGCAGATTTGTGAGCAAAATTGATGTTATCATTACTTTAAGATGTTATTTGTGGGGATACTATCTGTTTGCAGCAGATCATCAGAATACTGCCTAATCAGACTGCATTGCCAGTTTTACTCTCTCTCTCCATATATATATATATATATATATATATAGATAGATAGATAGATAGATAGATAGATAGATAGATAGATAGATATAGAGATAGAGATAGATAGAGAGAGATAGAGAGATAGAGAGAGAGAGATAGAGAGAGATAGAGAGAGAGATAGAGAGATATAGAGATAGAGATATCCTCCTCTCATCTGTCAGTTGGTTGTACTATAATGATTTGTGTATTGTTATGATGCTGGAAGCTCTGTTCCCAGAATTTCAAATACCAGCAGGATTGCCCATGGTGGACAGGTTTCAGTGAAGCTTCTAGACTAAGACAGACAAGGAAGAGGGGCCTGACCGTCCACTTCCAAAAATTACTGAAAGAAAACCTTATGGATCACAAGAGAACACTGACTGACTAATGTGTTTTGGACACACTATCAGTGGACAATTGCTAGAGGAAGACACCATATTTGATGAAATAGAGGGACAGGGAAGATCCTTGTTGAGGCAGATTGACCTAATCGCTGCAACAATGGACTTCAACATTCAGGAATGTGTGACAATGGTGCCAGATAAGACAGCACTCCATTCCATTTCATATAAGGTCTCCATGGATCACAGTAGACTTGATGGCACTCTCTATATGTTTGTCTTCAGTGACTTCCCATAGGGCTGCTCTGCCTGGCAGCCTCTATTCTTCATGCTTCCAAATGGGGAGCACAACAGGTCCATACTCACTGATATTCCCCTCAATCCCCAGGTCAAGTAAGGAGGCATGAAACTAACTATGTTGTTCTCTTTGCCTTGTCTCTCTTCGTTTTACCCTCCTCCAACAGGGCTAGAGGGGTAAATACTTACCTTGCAGTCTAGAAGAGAATTTCTTCCGCACCAAAATCTTCTCTTTCCTCAAAAGGCACATACATGCTTTTCTACTTGTTTTGAATTAAAATGGCAGATGGGATGGTAGGAAAGAAAATGAACTAGTCTAACAGAATGGCCAAACAGATTTACCTTCCACATAAGAATGCAAATAACTGCTCAATCTTGTTATAGAGTCATGATATGATGAGCTCCATCAAAGCAGAGTAGAACACCACGGAGATCAGACCAGAAAGACCATATTGAGTTGATTTTGTATGAGAGATTCTAGTTGTTAATTATACTTTTCATAACAGACAGATGGCAGGTATAGAAGCCCAGACTTAAAATATCTTTATCTAATTGCCTGCCTAAATATATATTTGCAATATGGTCTTCAAAGGGAATACTTTCTTTACCTTAAATACCATTTCTTTTTCCCCTCTTTTATGTAATTTTATTGAAGTATCATTGATGTACAATAAACCATAGTGTGTTTTGCTCTTTGAGGTTTTTAAAAAGAATCATTTTATTGGGGGCTCCTACAACTCTTACCACAATCTATACATACATCCACTGTGTACATTTGTTGCCATCATCATTGTCAAAATATTTGCTTTCTACTTGAGCCCTTGGAATTAGCTCCTCATTTCCCCTCCTTCCCCCTCCCCCACCCTCATGGACCCTTGATAATTTATAAATTATTATTCTGTCCTATCTTACACTGTCTGACATCTACCTTCACCCACTTTTTTGTTGTCACTCCCTCATGGAGGAGGTTATATGTAGGTCCTTGTAATCAGATCCCTCTTTCTACCCCACCTTTCCTCCATCCTCCTGTTATTGCTACTCTCAGCACTGGTCCTGAAGGGGTCATCTGTCCTGGTTTCCCTGTGTTTCCAGTTCCTATATGGACCAGTGTATATTCTCTGGTCTAGCCAGGTTTGTAAGGTAGAATTGGGATCATGATAGTGGGCGCGGTAGAATTTAGGAACGAGAGGAAAGTTATATGTTTCATCGTTGCTACACTGCATCCTGACTGGCTCATCTCCTCCCAGCGACCCTTCTGTAAGGGGTTGTCCAGTTGACTACAGATAGATCTTGGATCCCCTAACTGTACCCCCAACCCTCATTCACAATTATATGATTTTTTGTTCTTTGATGCCTGAACCCTGATCCCTTCTACATCTTGTGATCACACAGGCTGGTGTGCTTCTTTCATGTGCACTTTATTGGTTCTGAGTTAGATGGCCAATTGTTAACCTTCTAGTCTTTAAAACCCTAGACTCTTTATCTTTTGATAGCTAGGCTCCATAAGCTTTCTTCACCTCATTTGTTTATACACCCACCTTTTGTCTTGAGTGATTGTGTCGGGAAGGTGACCATCATGGAATACCAGTTCCTTAAATTCCATATCTATAGGCTTAAGTCTTATCCACAGGAAGCCTATTTTTATTTTATCCCTTGAACAAAATCTTGCAATAATTTTCTCTTTTTGGGTAAGTCCATCCTCAATCACTTATCCTTTAACATTTACAAGAATTTATCTGTAACCAACCACATTTACATAGTCTCATTCATGCTATTTCCACAATAATTGCTAATAACCCTATTTTTTAGAATCGGCAGAAAGCATCAGCTTCAATATCCCATTGCCACTGAGTTGATTTAAACTCATGAGTACCCTATAGGACAGAATAGTATTGCCTCATGGGTTTCCAAGGCTGAAAAAAAATCTCTTTATTGTGAGTTGGGTGAAGGTTTACAGAATACATCCGTTTGCCATTTGACAGTTCACACATATTTTGCTTCATGATAATGACTGCAATCTGCTCAACGTAATATCACTTATCGCACTTCCTCCTTGTATTTCCTGTTTCCATTCCACCTTCTTTCCTGACCCTTCTGAACTTTATCTTTGAATAAATTATATCCTTTTGATTCAAATAGTTGATTAGTGTTACTTTTTACCTTATAGATCTACCTATTGTTTGGCTGAAGATTGAGCCAAGGGAGTGAGTTCAGTTCCAGATCTGAAGGTGCCTAAGGACAACCGTCTTGTGGGTTCCAAGAACCTCTCTCTGAGCAATACCCCTGAACTTTTAAAATAAGTTTAAACTTTGCTGCACATATTTCTCCTATTCTATCCCAAAATTCCAAAGCAAACTCATTATCATTGTGTTGAAGCTGACACATAGAGACCCTACAAGATAGAATAGAACTTCACCCTTTGATTTTCCAAGGCTTAAATCTTTACCAGAGCAGACAAACTCATATTTCTCACATGGAGCAACTGATAGGGTAGTACCACTTACTTTGTGGTTAGGAGCTCAATGAGGAGTCCACTCTGCCATTAGAGCTCGTTTGGAATGCTATCCAGGATTCCCTAATGCTATCCCTCTCAGATCAGTTGGTAGTGGTAATAAATGTAAATCTTAAGGGGGTCAGACTTCCACATCGTAACTCTTCCTTGGGGAAGATGGTGGGTTTGAACTGCTGATTGATTAGCCCTTAAGTGCTTAATTACTGCCTCACCAGCGTTCTCCTTAACATCAGAACAGTGGGCACTTATTGGTTTATCTTGCTGGTCTCTGTTCCCTAAAAATTGCACTTCATCCACAGCGTTTTCTTCCACAACACACAGCTGCTAGTGTTTTTGGTTTGTTTTTCCACATGACTTCACCTTCCTGGTCAAAGCTGATTTGTCCAGGGCTAAACACACAATGAAAACATAGCCATATTTGCACACTACAAAATTTGAAGTGAGACAGCAAGCTATTGGTTGAGTTTTTTGAATGACAGAAGTCTAAAAGGAAGTGTTGTGATACAGGTAACAGTGAGTTTTGATGTCCAGGATTTATACTGGGGACCCAGTTGGCACTCCGAATGACTATTCAAAGTGATGGTATGAATCCTCCTCTTCCATGACCTACACATATAATAGATATAACCACTAAGTCCATGATTTGACAAATGTCTTGTGTGATTGAGTTTTGGTTCCCCATAGGATTAGATCCTGAGACAAAGGTTTTAATTAAGCCATTTTTGGGGGAGATATCAATAAGGAAATGGGAAATAGAAAAGGGAAAGAAGGCAGCCAATGAAAAGTACATTATGAAACAATTTAAAATTGTGAGCAACTGGAGGTTAATCTTACTGGAGACACTGTAGAAAATCTACTAGTTATTCTGCCCAGAATGTGAGGGAGTGTGGCTATTTGTCCAACAACTCCTATGGGTTATTGGTTAAGGGTTACTCCAGGAAGCAAGAATTAACTCCACAACCTCCTAAGCCATGCATGCTTAGGTACAGTGGTCTACAGAAACTAGAGAAAGCAAGAAGAGAGATGTGCTGGCCATTCGGAATTAGGCTAGCATGCCAAGTTGTCACACATGTCAGGTTCTTGAACTATCATAACTTGAAAGTCACCATGATCCTGTGAGATATACCACTGGTATTTCAAACACAAGCATAGTTACCTGTGGTGGAAAATTTTCAGAAAAGCTTACAAGCTAAATAGACTAGAAAGAATAACCTGCCAATCTACATCTGAAAAAAATAGTGGTGTTTGTGGAGCACATTGATAGCAGTGGAATATTGTTTCATATAGTGCAGGATGATGAACCCCTCAAGTTGGAAGACACTCAAAATATAATTGGGGAAGAGCTGTCTCCTCAAAGTAGAGTTGACCTTAGTGATATAAAGTTTTCAGGACCTATATTTGTTGATGTGGCAATGACTCAAAATGAGAAGAAACAGCAGTACTGCAATAACCACTAACAAGAAGATGGGATGCATGAAATATGGATCTAGAAAAATTGGAAGCCATGAAAAAATGGAACACATAAAGCTCAAACACTCTAGGTGTTATTGAACTGAAATAGACTGGTATTGGCCATTTTGAATGTCACAATAATATGGTTTACATACCAGAGTAACAAATTTGAAAGGAATGGATGACTTACATGTTAAAAAAGAGAATGTTTCAACATCGATTCCAATGTTCACCATTGTTAGGTGTAGGATATATTACACCTACAAGGATGAATAATTAATAAAGTTATTATTCAAATTGACACACCAACCACTAATGCTAACAATAAAGCCATTGAGGATTTTTACCAACCTTTTCAGTCTGAAATTGATGAAACATGCAATCAAGATTACTGATGACTTGAATGCAAAAATTGGAAATTAAGGAGGAGGATCACTAGTTAGAAAATATGGCCATGGGGATGGAAGCCACATGGGAGATCTCATGACAGAATATTCCTATAAGGATGGCTTATTGATTGAACATTTATTTTTCAGTGATGTAAACAGTAACCATAGACATGGATCATGTATATTGGATAGAAATACACAGGAATTAAATCAACTACATCTGTTGAAATAAACTACTATATATACTCGAGTATAACCCAAGGCAACTAATTTTACCCCCAAAGCGGGGGTGCTTTTTCAGCATAAAAAATGTGCAGAAAAAAAACTCGGCTTATACTCAAGTATTTATGGTATAAAGAAGTTCAATATCATCAGTCACGAGACTGGAGACCAACTGTGGAACAAACCATCAATGGCAAATTCAACTCGAATTCAAACAATATTAAAACAAGTCCCCAAGAGTCAAAGTATGAATTTGAGTGTATATCATCTAAATTAGAGGATACTTCAAGGAGAAAGTTGACACATTGAACACAAATCACCTGAGATGATACGAGTTCTGCAATAATATCAAGAACATCATAAATAAAGAAATTCAAAGATAATTAAAAAGATAGAAACTAAAGAAAAGACAAAATGGATGACACCTTGAATGTGGAGTAGCTGAAGCCAATGAAAGAAATGATGAAGTACGAAAAAGAGAGAGAGAGAAATATAGAAATAATTGATGACGTAAAGACGCTGAATAAAGAAGCTGAACATAAAATTTCAAAGGGGAATTCAAAAAGATGGAATAAAGAATTATATGAAAAGGTGCAAAGACCTGGAATTAGGACAGCAAAAATGAAAAGCATGTGCATTTCACTAGCTGAAAAAATGGAAGAGAAATTCAAAATACAGAATTACACAGATAGCATCAAAAGAAGGTGAAAGGGATTCACTGACCACATGAAGCCCAGGCTCCACAGCGCTGAGTCCTGAAGACCAAGATAGCATAGGGTTCTCACTGCAGATTGCTCTGAGAGTACTCACAGTAGTAGGCCCTGGATCAACTTGGGAAAATGTAGAACTCAAAATAAGAAGACTAACCTTAGGATATGATAGGCACTAGTGGAATTCCCATTTGACACCTGACCTCACCTCCATGGCTCAACTTTCAGCCCCCAAATAGGAGACCTATACTGTCAACGATGTACAATTCAGAGCCCAGCATTTGTCAGGGAGTTACTCAGAAGGCAGGAAGGAATGGGAACGAAAGACCAATGGAAACGGCAAACAAAGGGAGGGAATAGGAAAAGTAGTATTGCATTGTAGGTATTGCAATCTATATCATAAAACATTGCATGAATTGTAAGGAAAATCAATTTACTCTGTAGATTTTCCCTCACATCACAATCAAAACAGTGTAAAAAGAAAATTAGTCATATGACCGAGTACACTGGTAGATCTTGCTGAAGACCAATTTCCAGTGTTAAAAGATGTCACTTTGAAGAATAAGGCACAGCTGAGCCCTAGTGGTATAGTGGTTGCAAATATAATGCGTCAGAACCAACCCAGTTGGGTTGCTCAACACAAGATCAACAGTTCAGCTCCCATACAAAGTTCCAGTATTGGAAACCCACAGGGATATCACTCCCCTGTCCTATAGAGTTGCTAAGGGTTGGAATCAACTTGATGGCAGTGAACTGGATGTAAGCCAGGCTGACTAGAGACACAAATCAAGTGCCACTCATATATGTGCAATAAATAGTTTTCTATCAAGAAGTCATTATAGTATTTCTATTTCAAGGAAATATCCCAGGCCAGTCCAACTCAAGTCCATAAGTCCAACACTGGCCCATAAGTTCCTTTCCAACTTACGCAGTTACATGCAATGATGCAGAATGCAGGGATGTCAAAGGCCAGTGATTGCAATGTCTTGTGGACCCAAGGTCGATGGAAGCATGGCAAGACTCTGGCAGCTCTCAACGTGGGCATGGAGCCGTCAGGTGAATGCAAAAAGAAGGGGAGGTTCCCAGGGCCCTCCTTATGAGAAGGCCATGGCCACAAAGAGGCACCATCAGGCTATGGTGTGATTGACAGATTGGATACCAACCTTACACTTTTACATATCTTCAAACTGACATAAAATTATATAACTATCATACTATGGCATTTTCAATCACCTCATATGTACTTGAAAATGGACAATAATTATGAAAGGTAAAATAAAAGTTGATGTCTTTGAATTATGATGCTGGTGAAGAATATTGAATATTCCATGGACTTTCAGAAGAAGGAACAAATCTTTCTTGGCGGAAGTAGAGCCAGAATGCTTCCTAGACGTGAGAATGGCAAGACTTCATATCACATACTTTGGACATGTTAACAGCTGAGCATAGTCCCTAGAGAAGGATATCATACTTGATAAATTGGAGTGGTGAAAAAAAGAAGAAGGTCCTCAATGGGATGAATTGGCATACTGGCTGCAAAAACGGTCTCCAACATTCACTGTGAGGAAACAGGATGTGGGTGCTATGAGTTAGAGCCAAATTAACAGTGTCTAACAATGACAACTCCCCTCCCCCGCCCCATCTGTCAATTTGCTGCACTGTGGTAGCTTGTGCTTTGCTGTAATGCTGGGAGTTAGTCCACTAGTACTTCAAATACCAGGCAGGATCACCCACGGTGAACAGATTTCAACACAGCTTCCAGACTAAGAACTGACAGGACGACAAAACAATCAGTCCATTTCTGAGGGATTCACCATTGAAAACTTTCTGCATAGCAGTAAAATATTCTCTGATATAATGCCAGAAAATGAGCCCCTCAGATTGCAAAACCATCAAAATATCACCGAGAAAGAGAGCTTCCTCAAAGTAGAGTCCACCTTAATGATAACTCAAAACCTCACAACAGGAGCTGCAGATAACATCATAATAAATGGAGAAAATATTGAAGTTATCAAGGATTTCGTGTTGCTTAGATTCACAACTAATGCTCATGGAAACAACAATCAAGAAACCAAATAACATATTGCATTAGGCAAATCTACTGCACATAACCACTTTAAAGTACGGAAGATCAAGAATTTCACTTAGGATTAAGTTGCGCCTGGCCCAAGGCATGGTATTTTCCGCCATATCTTATGCATGTGAAATTTGAACATTGAATGAGAACGACTGAAGGAGAACTGGTGCATTTGAATTAAGGTACTGACAAAAAAATACTGACAGTACCATGGGTGGAGAGAAGAACAAACAAATCTGTCTGAGAAGAAGTGCAGCTAAATGTTCCTTGGCAGATAGGATAGCGAGGCTTCATCTCATGTACTTTGCAGATGTTATCAGGACAGACCAGTCCCTGGAGGACATCATACACATTACAGTGGAGGGGTTGCAAAAAGAGGAAGACACCCGATCAAATGGATCGAGACAATTCCTACAACAATGGGCTCAAACATAACAAAATTTTTGAGTATGGAGCAGGACCAGGCAATGTTTCATTCTGTTGTGTAGGCATTATTATGAGACAGAACTGACTTGAAGGCATCTAGCAACAAAGTGTACTAAAGCTTTCTGGCACCTTCATTTGCTGATGGATTATAATTCAAAATGAGAAAAATCATTGCAACCATTCATTAATAATCAGAACATGAAACGTGAAAAATAAGAATCTAGGAAAATTGGAAATCATAAAAAACGGAATCTGACCTATAAAGATCATATCCTAGGCATTGGTGAGTTGAAATAGTCCCTTTGAATCTTAAAATGATAAGAATGACTATGCTGACAATGACAAATTCAAAAGAATGTCTGTTTCATCCTCAAAAAGAACATTTCTAGATCTATCTTGAAATGCAATGCTGCCTGTGACAGAATAATATCTATCTTCACACACAAGGAAGGCCGGTTAATAGAACCATTATTCAAATTTTCTCACAAACCACTAAAGCCAATGAAGAATTGTACCAACTTCTTTACTCTGAAATTGATCACACATGTACTGAAAATGCATTAATAATTGCTGACAATTGGAATGCACACATGGAAACAAAAAGGAAGGAAGAGTAATTAGAAACTATGGCTTTGGGAATCGAAAAGAAGCTGAAGAATGCATGAAAGAATTCTGCAAGAGCAATAACTTCCTCATTGCAAACATCTTTATTCAACAACAGGAGCGGCATATATACATGTGGAATACACAGGAATGGAACTGATTAAATCTGTGGGAAGACAGGATAGAGAAGCTCCATATCATTGAGACAAAATAAGACCAGGGGCCAACTATGTAACAGACTATCAATTACTAATATGCAAGTTCAAGTCATACCTGAAAAAATTAAAATAAGAACGCAAAAGAGCCCAAATACAGCCTACATTATATCTGTGGTCGGCTGGGGTTTCTAGAGAAACAAACCAGTGATACTGATACATGTAGAAGAAGGAAATTTATATCAATAAAGAATTTTACATTAAGAAGTCCACACAACAAGAAACCCCAGTCCAACTCCAGCCCATAAATCAGATGCAAACTAGAGGCCCTTCCAGACTCATGAAGCTGTTGGAGGAATAGCCCAAGAAACAGGAAAACCACAGGTTGGTGGAGGCAGAGTTGGGAGAATCCAAAGTCAACAGGCAGTTGGCAGGCCACAGACAGCTCTTAGGGTCAGCAGGTCTCATGGTGATTGCCATCCCAAGAAGCCAGACGTAGGGTCCAGGGTCTTTTCATCAGGAAGAAAAAGAGTGAGCCCATTCTCCACAGTCTACTTATAGCTATGAAATAGGTCACACCCCCAAGGAGACTGTGACCTGCACCTTCTGAAGATCCTGGTAAAGCTAAATTGACACCAAACCTTACTATCACAATATCTCACCTGAATTTAGAGCCTATCTCAAGAATGGTTCGGACATATTGAACTTAATGATCAGCTACCAGAAGACTTGTGAAATAGCATCAAGGTCATCAATCTTTTTTTTTTTTGTCATGTCAACTGGGGCTATTTATTTATTTATCATAAATTATTTTATTGGGGGCTCCTCAAAAAGATCATTAATAATACAGGAAAGAAAGAAAATACTACAGTGGATATCAGAGGAGATTGTGAAACTTGCTCTTGAACCTAAAGCAGCTAAAGCAAATGGAAGAAATGATGAAATAAAAGAGTTGAACAGAAAAATTTGAAAGGCCAGCTTGAGAAGATAAAGTAAAGAATTATATTGTAATGTGTAAAGACCTGGAATTAGGAAAGCAAAAGGAATGAGTACAGTCAGCATATCATAAATTGAAAGAACAGAAGAAAAAATCCAAGCCTTGGACTAAAATGTTGAAGGATTATTTATCAAACTATTGAATGATGCAGGGAGAATCCAAAGAACATGGAAGGAGTATACAGAGTCTCTGTACCCAAGAATTAGCTGAGGTTCTACTAGTTCAAAAGGCCAAGAAGAAGTTGCAGCTGCAATGTAAGCATTAGTGAAAAGCAAGGAAGGGATAGGAATGGAAATATTTCAACACGCTCATGCAGTGATAGTCCATGTCAAGAAATTTGGAAGATAGCTATCTGGCCAACCAACTGGAAGTGATTAATATTTGTGTCCATTCTAAAGAAATATGACGCAACAAAATCTGCAAATTAATTTAAAGTAACATTAATATGATATGCAAGTACAATTTTATTGAAGATAACTTTAAAAGTAGTTATAGCAATATGTCAACAGGAAGCTGCCAGAAATCCAGGCTGTATTAAAAGAGGGCATGAGGCAAGGTATATCAATGCTGATTTCAGATGGACCTTGGCTGAAAACAGAGGATACAAGGAAAATGCTTACTTATGTACTATTGACTATGCAGAGGATTTTACTGTGTATCATAACAAACTTTGGGTAGCATATGAATACATATGAGAACAATGGGAATTCCCGTACATTTAATTGTGCTCCTGTGGTACCTGTACATAAACCAACAGGAAGTGGTTCGAATAGAACAAGGGGATACTGCGTGGTTTAAAATCAGGAGAGTGTGTGTTGTGGTTATATCCTTTCACCATATGTGTTAGACAGGGTTCTCTAGAGAAACAAAACCAGGACATTTATGATTTGATAGATAGATAGAACACGAAGGAATATAACAGCTAATTAGTCCACATAGCAGTACAGAGGACTCAGTTTAACTCACTTCCATGCAACAGTAAATATGGCAGTACAGCCAGGCAGCAAACTGCAGAACTAGGTAAGGCAGCCACACACTGGTCTGATCACCAGAGAGCAACTGAGAGATAGGTGTGGCTTGCTGAGCCATTTATCTCTTTGCCCACTAATCAAACTGCGAACTTAGTAATCCCACATGTTCTTATTGGCCAGGTTGGCACTGTAAACCTACCTATCTATCACACTATACTTATTCAAATAATCTGAGAAGCTGCTCTGTATGAAGAAGTTGAGGCATCTGAATTGGAGGAAGAATCATTAACAACCTGTGTTATGCAGATGACCCAATCTTACTGGCTGAAAGTCAATAGGCCTTGAAGTACTTACTGATAAAGTTCATATAAATTAGTCTTCAACACTAAGAATACAAATGTCTTCTCAACTTGACAAATATAAACACACAACATCATTACAAATAGAGAAATGTAGCTAAACTCTATTTTACTTGGACCCACAATCAATACTCACAGAAGCAGCAGTCAATAAATCAACGTATTTCATTGGAAAAATCTGTTGTAAAAGACCTCTTTAAAATGTGAAAGAGCAAATGTTTTACTCTGGGGATTAGCAAGTTATGCCTGCTTTTAGCCTTGATATTTTTAATCACCTTAGATGCATGTGAAAGGAGTCTTAATATCAGTGTCTGCTATGGGTTGAATGACTCACAGCAAGGTTGGTGGTTCAACCCACTTGCTGCTCCACAGAAGAAAGAGGAAGCTATTTGACCCTGTAAAGATTTACAGCCTGAAAACCCTATATGGTCACTATGAATAACAATAGACTTGATGGTAATGTTTGACATATGCATGTGAAAGATGGACCATAATTAAGGAAGACTGAAGAAAATATGATGCCTTTAAAATATGATGTTGCAAATAATATTGAATATACCACGAATGCCCAGCTGAACAAAGAGCTCTGTCCCAGAAGAAGTACAGCCAGAATGTGTTTTAGAAGTGAGGATGGTAAAACTTCATTTCATATACTTTGAACATGGTATCAGGAGAAATTAGTCCCTAGAAAAGGACAAAATACTTGGTAGAGCATCATCAAAAAACAGGTAAACCCGGAATGAGATGGATCAACACAGTGGCTGTAACAATAGGCTAAAATATGACCATTGTGAGGATGTCACAGGACTAGAAAGGCTTTTATTCTATTGTGCATAGGGTCACTATAAGTGGCAGTGTGTGAGTTTTTGTTGATTAACAACACTGGGATATGAGCAATGTCCCCATGTCATATGCTAAACTGTCACCATGCTGGACACAGTTGATCTTTGTGGCTTTAGAGGGTAATTATTTGGAGGGTTATGATTCCACTGATTTTTTTTCTGTGTATTCAAACTATTCCATCCTAAGATTCTACAGATCTATCCAAACCAAGCTCACTGCCATTGAATCAATGCTAACTCATATCGACCCTACAGGACATGGGTAAAATTGTACCTGTGAGGTTCTGAGACTGTACCTCTTTACAGAGTAGAGTCCCATCTTTCTCCCGAAGAGCAGCCGGTGTTTTCAAAATACCGACCGTGCAATTAGCAGCCCAATGTGTAACCAAGAACTATTCAGGGAAGCTAGAGGGAGAGCATGAAAAGAAATGAGTAGTTGAGGTGGCTGGATGCACATCCATCCCTTTGTTCTACTCTCTATGACTTTTTCTGAGTTCATTCAAAATGTAAATTAAGACACAAAATAGAATTCTACCCAACCCTGCTATATGCCTAAACAGTATCCATTTTTCTCATTCTTACTACTAATAGAAGCTCAATTTTGTTTAGGGTGATAATGTACCTACTTAAATCGCTCACTCCTAGGCTGCCTTGCAGCTATGCATAAACATTTGACCCAGTTTGGGCCAAATATGTGTAGGAGAAAGATACTGAGTAGGACTCCCAAGAAAGTTTTTGTTGTTGTTTAAGGCAAAACACTTGTCTGGCATAACCCATTCCATTTTTGTCCTTGGCTCTTCTGCTGTCATGCTCCCTAGTCAGAATATTGAAAGATGGGAGAGTCACATAGGTTACATGAGTTTGGCAGACCAAAAAGCATGCATTCTCCTATATCCAAGATGAGTCCCTGAGCAAATACGCCAGACCTAGGCTACCTATTTCAAGACTTACTATTGTATAAGACAAACCCCTGTGTGGTGCAAAGGGTTAACACAATTCACTGCTAAGCCAAAGATGCCTTGGAAGAAAAACCTGGCAATCTACATTTAAAAATTCAGCCCTTGAAAACTTCATGGAGCACAGTTCTACCCTGAATCATATGGGGTAACTGTAAATCAGAATCAATTCAGTGGCAACTGGTTTGGTATTTTTTCTGTTAATATAAGAAAAATGAAGCTTTTGTGATTAGACCACTAGAGTCGGTTTGTTTTTTTCCCATGTAGCCAGATGCAATTTGGACTGATAGAGAAATAATTAAAAGAATGTAGAGTTAAGTAAGCGTAATGATTATGGAACTAATCATTTAGCAATGGGCTGCTAACCACAAGGTCAGTAGTTCAAATGCACCACTCACTCAGGGGGAGAAAAGTGAAGCTCTCTGCTTCTGTAAAGATTTACAGTCTTGGAAGCCCTATATGGGGTTGCTATAAGTTGTAATCAACTTGATAGCATTGTATTTGTTTGAGTTTGGTGACTAGTATGTAAGCTTTGAGGGGGTAGTAATAGATACTTTGAATACTATTCTTAGCACTATAGGTATTATGTCTTTTGCAAATGGATAAACGAACAAAAGCGATATTCATTTTGTGTTTTCTGTAGTTTGCCTTATTCTTCCAAGAAGATTGCTCAAGTGTTAAGACCCAGTCTTCTCAGGCATACTTGAATAAAAGAATAACTGATAGACACAGACTTGAACCCTTGCCTGTGTGATCATTGGTGTGTCACTGTTTTTCAATCCATTTCTCATCTGTGAACTGGGGATTACACACGTAGCCCACAGGGTTCTTTTGGAGATTCAGAGTAATATGTGTGTCTTTGATTGAGTGCCCGTGCATGCCGAGCTTATTCCTCAGGCCTGGGTGCAGGGAGTCTATTTGAGATCTGATGGCAGGGAGTGGGAATAGGAAAGCGGACGCAAGACTGAGTTAGGGGGAGAAGCAATCACAATGGGAACGGGGTGTTGAGGCTTTTAATGTAGGACACAGGGGCTTGATTCCCCCAGGACTTCTGAGGAACATGGGTTCTGTCCTAGAATTGTCTACCAGAAACAGGAGGCTGGGCTCTTCTTCGCCTGTAGTGGTGTTGAGCATTCCTCCTAGTAAGGTGACCTCTCCTACCTTCCTGGGTTTGGCTTTCCATGCCTTTGAAAAGGCTTCGAGGCAGAAGGACATGGAGAGCTGCGTGCTGCACAGTTGTGATAAGACACCATTTCAGCAGGAGCCTGCACTTACATAGAGCCGTTCGCCACTGCTATGATGGATATCAGGAGGAGCCCTGGAAGTGCAGTGGTTACAAGTTGGTTTGCTAACTTCAAGGTCAGCAGCTCAAAACTACTAGCTCCAAGGAAGAAAGATGGGGTTTTCTACTCCAATAAAGAGTTGTAGTGTTTGAAACTCGCAGGGGGCAATTGTACACTGCCCCACAGGATCGCTATGAGTCGGTATTGACTGGAAGGCAGTGAGATGGTGTCAGAGATGGATCAAAGGAATGTGGCATGGCAACCCTAAGAATCTGCTACAGAACCAGAAAGTGCCTGGGATAGATGAGTTTATTGTGCTTGGCCTTTTAAAACCATCAAACGGGCAACAGTTAGAAAGTCAAACATACCAAGTGTCATTGGAGATCCGGAGAAAGCAGAGAAACACTGCTAATGATGCAGGTTTGCTGCACAGCAATCTGGCAGAGCTTAGTGAAAGTCCATTGAATGGACCCTAGGACCTAGTGAGCCCCTCCTGGGCGTACAACCAAAGAAGCGCAGTCACTGAGTTGACTTTCATTCCTCGTGACCCTATCAAACAAAGCTGAATGGTCCCATGATGTTTTCAAGGCTTCTATTGGGAAGTAGACAGCCATGCCTTTATCCCACAGTGTGTGGAAGACGGCTTCAAACTACTGACCTTTGGGTTAGCAGCCAAGCACTTAATATCTCCCCATCAAAGCTCTCTCCTGGATGTAGAAAAACAAACAAAACCCCAGTTGATTCTTCCTCATTAGCAACCCTACAAGGCACAGTAGAATTGCTGCTTTAGGTTAACAAAACTAAATTCTTACGACAGCAGACAGCCTCTCTTTGCTCCATGGAATAGCTGGTGGGTTGGAACTGCTCACCTTGGGGTTAGCAGCCCAACACATAATTCCTGGGTATATAGGCCAAGCTATTTATCCAATTCACAGGGCCCTTGGGACATTTTTACAAGAATGGTCACCACACTGATACCTGCAGTAGAGAAGAGTTGGAGCTGAATTGGATGCCAATCAACAGACAACTGAAGAAGGAAACAAAAGAAAGATGATGATTGCTCATGACCAAGTGGCACGCAGCAGCACATACAATTGATATGCAGCATGGCAATAACTCTTAATGACATTGCAAGGAGTTGAAAAGGTCAAAAACGGAATGAGATTTATATTGCAGTACCATTCATGGAAGCTGAAAGCCCATTCACCAAGCAGCATGGTCTAGTGCACATGGCTGTATGCCTATAAGGACACACACACACCTAGCACCCAGCAGGGGGTATTAGTCTGAAGAGGGGAATGGAAGTGATGTGAATGTGGAAAAGGAGGGACAAAACACAAGCAGGGCCTGACATTGATCAGGGTTCACGGTGTGCTATAAAGTAGGCATGATTAATCACTTCCTTGGACCAGAAGGCTGAGCTAGATTTTTAAAGCAAATCGAGTGGCTGGAACACAATGGTTGTTAGCTGCTGTTGAGTCAGCCTCCATTCCAACTCACTGTGACAACCAGCTCCCAGTGACTCCATGGGCAATATTCTCTCTGGTCCTGCACCATCTCTTTGGTTGTGCATCAGATTGTGATTCACAGGGGTTTTCGTTAACTGGTTTTCAGAAGAATAAAGCCACGCTTTTCTTCATCGCTCATCTTAGCCTGGACACATCACAGAAACAGGTTCAGTCTCAAAGCCGCACCCAACCAAGCTTCCCCATTTCAGTATCATAGCAACACAGAATCAGTTCAGTACCTCAGCAATAACCAAGCATCCCCCTGACAAATGAGTGTTGGATGCACATGAGTTTCATTGTCTTGGACTCAAACCCAGATCTCCCACATGAAAAAGGAGAATTCTACAACTGAACCACCAATTTACCCTCAGAATATAATTTGTATCCAGTAAATGGTTATTAAGAATGTGGCTGCCAGGAAAATCCAGCAATTTCCTGCCAATGCTTAACACTAATATCTTCCCCCACACACTAGAAGGCTGCAGAGGAATGACTTTCTCCATGCCAGCCCTGGTATCTAGACAAGGGACCCTAACACTGAGCCACTGAGCCCCAGCAGGCTGGGGAGCAATGTCAAATTGGATGAGGGACAATCCTGGTTGAGTTAGTTTCCCTAAGCTCGCAGGGCAGTTTAGCATGTCCACAGCTGTGTTCAGAATAGCCATGCGATTACCACCGAGAGAAATTCTACATGCTTTCACACCCCATGCTAGTCGTTGCAGCCATCGTTGAGTACAGTTCATGCTCATCACTATCTAGAACTCACGGTGACGCTGTGGGTGAGCCGTTGGGCAGGTAACCTCAAGGTTGGCAGTTCAAAGGCACCAGTTGTTCACTGAGAGGAAGGTGAGATGATCTGCTCCTGTAAAGATTTAGCCTGAGGAATTTTATATAGGGTCACAGTGAGTCAGGATCAACTCAATGGTGTTGGTTTGGTTTATTAGACCCACTATCAGATCATATTTAATGTTTTTATTAACATGTATATTTGCCACAAATCCAATGTCTTTTATTTTTATCACTGCAGTTCAATACAATTTGTGCCTTTGTGATTCTGTATTTCATTGGAGGTATTTGGAAATATTATTCTGGGGAGTGGGCAGGTGTTCCATAGCCTTTCCTAAATGCCAAAAGGATCCATGGGGTTGCAATGGTTAAGACCCTCTAATAGAGTTTATCAAAGAGCCCTGGAGGCACAATGGTTAAGTGCTCAGCTGCTATCCAAAAGGTTGAAGGTTTGAACCCACCAGTGGCTCTGTTCTTGGAAGAAAAGCCAGGCAACTCATTCTTGTAAAGATTACAGCATAGAAAAGCCTAGAGCAGTGGTTCTCAAACTTCCTAATGCCACAACCCTTTCATACAGTTCCTCATGTTGTGGTGACCTCCACAACCATAAAAATATTCTCATTGCTACTTCATAACTGTAATTTTGTTACAGTCACCCTGTGCAAGGGTCCCACAGGTGGAGAACCATTGGTCTAGAGAGCTCTGCACTGATGCATTGAGTCACTATGAGTTGGACTGGACTAGAAGTTTCCTAACAAAAACACCAACAATCATTTTTTACCATACCTTGTTAACTCAAAAAGATTAACAAGCAATTTCACAAATGAGGACATCCAGTTGCCCCTCCAAACTGGAGTAGCATGAGTTAAATGGTGACCTTGACCCCACGGTGTCCTCCAGTTGGTGCCATGCTGCCTTTATTCCCTCTGCCTCTCAGTTCTGTGGAGAAGAAGGGGAAAGGGAGGGAAAGAAAAAGAAAGAAATGAAAAGATAATTTTCCCAGCTTCTTCACATCACTGAATTGAACTTTACTTTTAATAAAAGTATTATGAAATGGAAATGGTGCTTTCACTATTTTGCTTTTAGGTGATATTCAGAGACATGGTGCTGGTAATTATTTGAGCCAGGGAGGTTAATGTGCGGACTTTCTGAATATGGTTGAGCCAGCATGCCCCCTTTCAGGCCTAGCATTTCCCTGGACTATGAGAAGTTATAGACAGTCTACCCTCTTCTTCCTCTGACTTCGCTGCAAACCATGGACACACTGGTTCTGACTTGACCTGGCTCCAGTACAGAAAAAAATATCCCCCTTGCATAATTGTAGTGCTTGCATTGGAAGGCACCCAGAGACAAATCTCTCATCTGGTGGCATAATGGGTTATATGTTGGGCTATTAACTGCAAGGTCAGCAGTTGGAATTCACCAGTCGCTCCTTTGGAGAAAGATGAGGCTTTCTTCTCCCATAAAGAGTTATAGCCTTAGATGAGTATAAAAACTCAAAATGCATTGGCAGAGATTCCACAGAGAATAAGCCTCCATTAAATCCCCTGGGACCATTCACCAGGGATGGGATTAAACCCTGCTCACCGTCAGTACATCAGAAAGTGTATTGTTGCAGATATGATTAGGTTAAACATTAACATCTTATCATTTGTCTTTACTCTTAACACGTTTTCATTTGTTCTTTTTTTAATATTCTGCTTTCCTTTTTATTGAAAAAAGTAACTAATGTCACTAACCAAGTAGAGAATTTGTTAAATGAGAATCTAATCGGTTATGTAAACTTTCACTGTAAACATAACACAATTTTATTTTTACAAAGAGTTATAGCCTTGGAAACCCAGGAGGCCGGAGTATTTTCTCTCGATAGGATTGTTATGCACCCAATGGCAATGAGTGTTGTTGGATTTTGTTTCTTTATTGTTTTCTGTAGCTATGGTGGGGTATAGGGGTTATGTGTTGGGCTGCTAAACGCAATGTCTGAAATGGCAAATTTGAAATCCCCAGCCACTCCAAGGGAGAAAGATGAGGCTTTCTACTCCCCTAAAGAGTTCTAGTCTCAGAGCAGCCAGTCCACAAAGAGAACAACATGGCTGGCCCCACTATGAGACATGATGCCCCTCAGTGACCAAGGGTGATACAGGGGACAACACTGGAGACACAGTGTGCGAATTGCACCTAACCTGATTCCACCACACCGAGGCAAAGTGTGGTGGAGTGCAGTGGAACAGCAAGGGAATGGAGTGTCAAGGTCCCCAGGGAATGCTGAAAGTGGACTTTGGGGCCAGGTTGTGGTGCCTCAACAGACTGGATTGGAAAACACTCCTAAGGTCCAACAAATGATCCTTGAACTAACTATAAGCTCTTCTTTCTTGATGTGTTTTGTTTTGTTCTTTGTCAGTGGTTTGTTTCTGTTGTTTTGTTGTCTGGTTGTATACTGTTGCTCTGTTTTCCTCTGTCTTGTTTTCGTGCACGTTAGTGTCTCCACATGTCTGTCTAAAAAAGACAGGCTGGATGAACTATCTGGAGGAAAAACAACAGCACCAACAGTTCCGGGGGCACTTGGGATAGGGGGAGGTGCGGGGGGGGGGGGCAAGGAAGTGGTGTTAACAAACACAGGGACAAGGGAACAACATGGGACTCAAAATGGTAGTGAGGGGGAAGTGGCAGGCCTGGTAGGGAATGATCAAGGGTAAGATTACGTAAAGAAGAGGTATAGCTATAACCCAGGTGGGGACGGAGCATGGTAGTGGGACAGGAGGAAAGTCAAGGGAGATGGAGGAGAGAGCTAGGAGTCAAAGTGCATTTATAGAGGTCTAGACAAAGACATGTACATGCAAATATATATATATATATATATATATGGAGATATGTCTCTGTGTCTATATTTATAGGTTTAGTATTAAGGTGGTGGCAGGACCTTGGGCCTTAACTCAAGCACTCCCTCAATGCATGAATACTTTCTTTTATTAAATTGGCACTCTACAGTGCTCATCCTCCCGACACAACTGCTGAAGCCAAAGCTGGTGAACAAGTAAATGTGGTGAAGAAAGCTGATGGTGCCCGGCTATCAAAAGAGATATTGTCTGGGGTCTTAAAGACTTGAAGATAAACAAGCGGCCATCTAGCTCAGAAGCAACAAAGCCCACATGGAAGAGCACACCAGCCTGTGTGATCACGTGGTCCCGAAGGGATCAGTTATCAGGCATCAAAACACAAAAAAATCACAGTATTGGCTGCACACCTCCATGATACGATTGGCGAAGACAAACGGGTGCATAAGCAAATGTGGCAAGAAAGCTGATGGTGCCTGGCTATCAAAAGAGATAGTGTCTGGGGTCTTAAAGGCTTGAAAGTGAACAAGCGGCCATCTAGCTCAGAAGCAAAAAAGCCCACATGGAAGAAGCACACCAGCCTGTGCGATCACATGGTGCCAAAGGGACCAGGTACAAGGTATTATGCAAAAATATATAATATACCATATATATGGTATGTATATGGTATATATATATATATATGTATTATATATATAATAGTGAATGAAGGGGGAAGTGCAGAGTGGAGACCCAAAGCCCATTTGCTGGCTTCTGGAGATCCCCTCACAAAGGAGTTTAGGAGAGGAGATTGGTCAGTCAGGGTGCGATGTAGTACTGATGAAAAACACAGCTTTTCTCCAGATCCTGGATGCTTCCTCCCCACAACTACCATGATCCGTATTCTACCTTGCAGGACTGGATAGGGCAGAGGTTGTACACTGGTACATATAGGAGCTGGAGGCATAGGGAATCCAGGGTGGATGATACCTTCAGGACCAGGAGTGTGAGGGGCGATACTGGGAGAGTAGAGGGTGAGTGGGTTGGAAACGGGGAACAGATTACAAGGATCCACATGTAACCTCCTCCCTGGGAGACAGACGGCAGAGAAGGTGGGGAGGGAGACTCCGGAGAGGGCAAGATATGACAAAATAACAATCTGTAGATTATCAAGGGTTCATGATGGAGTGGGGAGCGGGGAGGGAGGTTAAAAAAAA
This sequence comes from Tenrec ecaudatus, assembly GCF_050624435.1. Taxonomy (NCBI): domain Eukaryota; kingdom Metazoa; phylum Chordata; class Mammalia; order Afrosoricida; family Tenrecidae; genus Tenrec; species Tenrec ecaudatus. The sequence continues at coordinate 410,858 of NW_027459279.1, forward strand.
GAGGACCTGATGCAAAGGGCTTAAGTGGAGATCAAATGCTTTGAGAGTGATTAGGGCAAAAAATGTACGGATATGCTTTATACAATTGATGTATGTATATGTATCGATGGTAATAAGAGTTGTATGAGCCCCTAATAAAATGTTTAAAAAAAAAAGAGTTCCAGTCTCAGAAACTCACAGGTGCAGTTCTACCCCAAACTATAGAGTTGCCATGAGTCGGCATCAACTGGATAGCCGGAAGGACACATAACGATTCAGACCTGGGCTTAGTTTGGGTTCTCACTGAAGCAGACCCTGGCCAAAGACTTAAAGGCAATGAGCTTATTTAGGAAACTCTGAACATGCAGGTAATGATGTGGGGTTGTGAGCCAGTGGAGGGAAGGCCACCGATAACAAATAGATTGTGAATCCAATTACAAACCTGGGAACCTGCTGCTTAATCACTTAGGAAGTCTCCAGGGGTTGGGTGTAGCACACGCCTCGCAGAGTTTTGCCATCCAAGGAGTGAGGGGCCTGGTCAGGGCTGTTCCCAGGGGCATATGTTCCTCAGCACATTCAGCCAGCACCAGCGAAGGGACCTTCAGAGCTGGCGCTTGGTGACTGAGGGGAGTACACAGAATCAGGAATTTGGGAGTGAAGAGAAGGAGCACCGGGAGTGTCTGCTACAGATTGGAGACTGGAAAGTCAACTCATTGCTCCTCAAGGGGACAGGCACTCCCCTCTCTGGATCTCACTTTTAACATCGATACACAAAGGTCGATTCTGTGAGGGGCACAGACTGGGGACTCCCATAGCCAAATGAGGACCTGTGTGGACTCTGGTTGGCCTGCTTATTCACTGCCATCTAGAAGATTCCAACTCACTGTGAGCCTATAAGACGGAGCAGAACTGCCCCTGTGGGTTTCCGAGGTTGAAATTCTATATGGACTAGAAAGTCTCATCTCTGCACAACCCCCCACCCTATCCCCCACCCCCCACTCCCCCAGTGTGACTGGTGGTTTCAAACTACTGACCTTCTAGTTAGCTGCCCAACACATAACCCACTGTGCCACCAGGGCTCTTTGGCCTACCTGGCTTCTATCCAATGTTATTGAATCGCCTTTGAAAAAATCAGGAGGTTTTTAAGAAAACAGGAATTTTGACTTTCTCTAGAAAAATCGATCTGGCATCACTGGAACCTACACTAGAGGATCCACAATTCCACGTGGCTCTGGGAATCTCAACATTTCTTTCTCCTGCTCAAAGTAAAATGGTTTAAGGGGACCTTTCACAGCTGGTGGACTGGTCTCCTTTCTAGAAAGTTGCCTCTGTAAAGAAAATGAATCTTTCTTCCCTTTTACCTAGTTGGGGGTGGTGAGGGTAGCGGGAGCCATTGGGTTAAGAAAAAACAGTCGAGGTAGCTTCAGTCTGCCCTGCCAGGGCTTTAGAGTCCAAGCCTTTTTTGCTCCAGCTGACTGGCCAGCTGTTTCCAGGGCAGCCCCACCATCTGTTCCCAGATGCAGGGAGGGAGCCCACTTTCCTTCATCACACCTGCTCCAAACTCAGGCCCAGAACTACTGTCTAAACACAGAACAACTTTTGTCTGTGGCCAAATGTGGGACCCCAAATTTCTTCCCTCTTTCCCGATACTCCTTCAGTGACTTGATGACCTGGGCCAGGCTGAGATGAATTAGCTTGCTCCTCACAGCTGGCTGCTGGGTTCCAGTCAACTCCCAGAGGCCACTGGCTGTGCCCATCAGTAGAAGTGGGAGTTGAGAACCCTCAGCTCTTGGCTGAGCAGCTCTGTCAGTCTGTAGCTGTTGACTGTAGCTGCTTCTGACAGCCAGTCTAGCTGGTGCTTTAAGTCATTTCAGTCGCTCCACCTCAGCTGTGATTAGTCTAGTCTCTGTAGCCTCAGAGGGAGGGGAAAACAAAACACCTCAATTACTTTGAATCAGAGTGGGTTATCCTCTTTTAAAAGGCAGAAAGTCTGAATTGGAGGATATTTTGGGGGGTCTCTTTTATGCATTTCACATTTACGAAATAAGCACTCACAGTATTTGTTCCAGTAAGTGGATCAGAACCAACTAAGGGCACACTCCCCCCACCAGGCTACGCCTCATTAAGAATAGAGGTCCATCACTTGTCTGGCATTTTGTGGTACTGTGGTGACTTTTGTTTTGTGTGATACTGGGAGCTATGTGATTGGCATTTCATATACCAGCAGGGTCACCCAAAGAACTTCCAGACAAAGAACAGACAATGAAGAAGGAATTGGCTGCCCGCATGGGAAGAATGAGCCATTGAAAACCCTATGGATAGCAGCAACACTGTCAGTTACTAGACCCCCCATGAACAACAGAAGAACATTGTCAGAACGTGTGCCAGAAGATGAGCTCTTCAACTTGGAAAGTACTCAAAATACGGCTGAGGAAGAGGAAGAGCTGACTTTTCTTAGGCAAGTCGACCATAATGATGCAAATCGAGTATAGCTATCAGGACCTTCATTTGCTGATGGGGCACAACTCAAAATGAGGAGAAACAGTTCAAATCGTCATTAATAATTGAAACTTGGTGTGTGGAAATATGAATCTAGGGACATTGGAAGTCATTAAAAATGAAATGGAATACATAAAGATTGATATTGTAAGCATTACTTAGCTGAAATGGACTGATATTGACCATTTTGAAACAGAAAATCTTATGGTTTACTCTGATGGAAATGACACAATCAAGAGAAACAACATTGCATTCATCATCAAACGGACATTTTAAGATCTATTTTAATGTACAATGCTATCTTTGATAGGATGCTATGTAGCCCCCTTCAAGGAGAACCAATCAATACAACTATTGTTCAAATTTATGCACAAACCACCCAAAGCTGGTGACACAGAAATTGAATAATTCTACCACCATATTCAGTCCCAAATTTGTCAGACTTGCTATCAAAATGCTATTGGAATGCAAAAGTTGAAAACAACGAGGAAGGATCAGTAATTGAAAAATATGGTCTTGGTGATAGAAACCAGGCTGGAGATCGCATGACAGAGTTTGCAAGACCAGTAAATTGCTGATAGCATATACTATATTTTCCAACTTCTCTTCTTTCCTCTTAGGCTCCTACATTTGCACTCCAATCACCAATAATTACCAATTTATCTTGATTGTATGTTAGAATTTTGCATGATTAATGATTTCTTCAAACATATGATCAACAACAAAAAAGGTGACCATAAATGTGGACTTCTCCAGATGGAATACACAGAAATCAATTTGACTACACCTGTGGGAAGAGACAATAAAAGAAGCTCAATATCAGCAACTGAAACCAGTCCAGGGGCTGATTGTGGAACAGATCAGCAATTGTTCATATGTGAGCTCAAGTTGAAGTTCAAGAAAATGCAAACAAGTACACGAGAGTCAATATACAACCTTGATAATAACCCACCAAATTTTGAGAACATCTCTGAATAAAGCACAGTGTCATTTTTTAAAAAAGGAAATAAAGAAAAGATACAAGTGCTTGTCAGAAGAGACTGTGAAACTTACTCTTAATCAGAGAGTAGCTAAGGCAAATGGAAGAAATGATGAAGTAAAGAGCTAAAAAGAAAATTTCAAAGGACAACTCGAGAATACAAAGTAAAATATTATCACAAAATGTGCAAAGGCCTAGAGTTAGAAAACCAAAACAGATCATATTCAGCATATCTTAAACTGAAAGAACTGAAGAAAAATGTCAAGTCTCGAGGTGCAATATTAAAAATTTCTATGGGCAAAATATTGAATGATGAAGGAAACATCTGAGGAAGATGGAAACAATATGGAGTCACTGTATCAAAAAGAATAGACCAACATTCAACCATTTCAGGAGGTAACATATGAGCAAGAACCAATGGTCAGGAAAGAAGAAATCCAAGATGCATGGAAAGCACTAGCCCAAAACAAGATGCCAGGAATTGCTGGGATATCTATTGAAATGTATCCAAAAGCCGATAAAGCACTGGCAGCACTCACTCATCTATGTCAGGAAATTTGGAATACAGCTACTTGGCTATCTGACTGGAAGAGATCCATATGTGTATACATAACAAAGAAGGGAGACCAACGGAATGGTCAAATTATGTAACACTATCATTGGCATCACATGTGAGTCAAATTGTACTGAAGCTAATACAACAACAGTTGCATTAATTCATTGACAGAAAGTTACCATATTCAGCATTCAAGAGCCATCGTGGCACAGTGGTTACAGGTTGGATTGCAAACCCCAAGGTCAGCAGTTCAAAACCACCAGTCACTCCGTGGGAGAAAGGCAAGGTTTTCTACTCCCATAATGAGTTACAGTCTCAGAAACTCACAGGGGCAGTTAGTTCTACCCTATACTATAGGGTCAGGATGAGTTGTCATCAACTACAAGGCAGTGAGTTTGGTTTCCCAGAGATTTAAGCCAGATTCAGAAGAGGATGTGGAACAAAGGATATCAGATATCAGATGGATCTTGCCTGAAAGCAGTGAATACCCAAAAGATGTTTACTTAAGTTTTATTAACACCCAAGGTATCTGACTGTGTGGATCATAACAAAACATGGATAGTTTAGAGAAGGGAATTCCAGAACACTTTGTCTTGCTCGTGTGAAACTTGTACATGGATTAAGAAGCAGTAGCACAAATAGAACAAGGGTAGATTGCATGGTTTAAGAATCAAGAAAGGTGTGCATCAAGGTTGCACCCACTTATTATACTTTTTCAATCTGTATGGTGAGCAAATAATCAGAGAAGCCAAATTATATGAAGAAGAACACAGAATCAGATTTGGAGGAAATTTTATTAACAACATGCTATATGCAGACGACACAGTTTGGCTTGCTGACAATGATGGGGGACTTGAAGCACTTGCTGGTGAAGATCAAGGATTGCAGCCTTCAATGTGGGATACAACTCAACACAAAGAAAACCAAAGTCCTCACAACTGAACCAATAGGTAACATGATGATAAATCGAGAAAAACTTGAAGTTGTCAAGGATTTTGTCTTGTCTGGATCCACAAGCAATGCTCCTGGAAGCAGCAGTCAAGAGATGAAAAGATACATTGCTCTGGGTAGATCTGCTGCATAAGAGCTCTTTAGAATTTTGAAAAGTTAGGATGTTACTTTAAGCAGGAAGTGCACCTGATCCAAACCATGGTATTTTCATTTGCCTCATCTGCATGTGAAAAGCTTGCCATTGAGTGAAGAAGACCCAGGCAAACTGTATGAATTTGAACCATGGTACTGGCAAAGAATATTGACAGTACCATGGACTGCAAAAGAACAAACAAAATCTGTCCTGGAAGTACGGCCAGAATTCCCATTAGAAGTAAGGATGGTGAGACTTTGGACATGTTGTCAGTGGAGACCAGTCCCTGGAGAGGCATCATGCTCAGAAAAATGGAAGGGTTGTGAAAAAAGGTTGAAGGCCCTTGAAGAGCTGGATTGACACAGTGACTACAATAAGAGGACTGAGCATAGGAACACTTGGGTGGATGGAGGAGGAGCTGTTATTGTTACATTCTGCTGTGAATAGGTTTGCCATGGACCAGAACCAACTGGATGGCAAACTAACAACAACAACAACAACAACAACAACAACAGGGAGAGACATTAAAAAGCCAAACTCACTGCCATTGAGTTGACCTTGATTCAGAGCAACCCGTGAGTTTCCCGTGAGTGTAACTTTTCACAGGAGGGGAAAGCCTGTTTAACCTACTACTTAGCAGCCCAGCCCATCACCAGGACTCCACAAGGATAGAGAGAAGTACTGTTAGGGCTGGAAAGGTAGAGGCTGTACACTGGTACATATGAGGGCTGGAGGTACAGGGAATCCAGGGTGGATGATACCTTCAGGACCAAGGGTGTGAGGGGCGATGCTGGGAGAGTGGAGGGTGAGTGGGTTGGAAAGGGGGAACTGATTACAAGGATCCACATGTGACCTCTTCCCTGGGAGAGGGACAGCAGAGAACCGGGGAAGGGAGACTCCAGATAGGGCAAGATATGACAAAATAACGATGTATAAATTACCAAGGTTACATGAGGGAGGGGGGTAAGGGGAGGGAGGGGGAAAAAAAGAGGACCTGATGCAAAGGGCTTAAGTGGAGAGCAAATGCTTTGAGAATGATTGGGGTAGCGAATGTATGGATGTACTTTATACAATTGAAGTATGAATATGGGTGTATTGTGATAAGAGTTGAATGAGTCCCTATTAAAATGTAAGAAAAGAAAAGAGGAGAAAAAAAATGATTAGGGCAAAGATTGTACAGATGTGCTTTATACAATTGATGTATGTATATGTATGAACTGTGATAAGAGTTGTATGAGCCCCTAATAAATTGTTAAAAAAATGATCCTCAATTCTATCTGAATCCTTGCCAGGGCTGCAAGTTGCCTTAATAAACAAGAGCAAAAAAAGTACCTCTGGCAGCAGACCGCTCAGGTTCAAATCCAGGCTCTCTAACTTATTGACTATGTGACCTTGGACCTCTCTGTGCTTCCAAAGACTCATTTTCCAAAAGGGAAGTCATAAGCCAACTTTTCTTATTCCTCACTGGGTTGCTTTGAAGATGAAATGAGACATCTGTCTAAAAATGCTTCTGACCATCCCTTGGTTCTCAGAGCTCCACAAATGCTATGGATTATTGTTTTAAGATTATGAATGATTTTTTTCCAAGGGTAGTGCAAAGATTAACATCAGTGCTACTTCTCTCTGACAAAATATAAATCCAAATTTCTAAATAGCAGGGTCTTTACGGATGCACTGTTAACAGCATCTTTCTTTCCTCCCATCACTTGTCACAGTAAATCTGATAAGAAATGCTGGGCTAGGGCCTGCAGCCAAGACCCTCACTGGCAGAGTGCAGGACCTCAGGTTGTTGGCAGGCCAAGGGGCATCACAATGGCAAGAGGAGACGCCACAAAGGGCCCCTGATTCCTCCCCCACGCCCCCCTTCCCCACGTTCAGGGTGAAACGTCAAAATACAATTTTTTTTGTCACATGGTGAAATAATGAGCCCCCATTCCCGTTGCCTTGGTATCATCAGAGCGCAACAGCCACGTGGGGTAATCGCTGTCTCCGTGTTAATGCTGCTCAGTTCAAACATTTTCACAGGCCCTGGCGAAATGAAACCCGTGCTTTCTACCTAGGTGGAGTTTGAGGCGATTCAGCCCATTTGCTTCTGCTGAAGAGGCTACCTCAGAAAAACAGGAAATAAAAACATAGAGGGTGCCATTGACATTAGGTTTCTCGTTTTCTTCCTTTCTTCCCTACCTTCCTTTCTTCTTCTTGCCCTTCTCTTTCTCTTTTCTTCCTTCCCTCCCTTTGCTCACGTCTTCCTGCCTGCCTTCACCTTCCATCTTCCCTCCCGCACTCCTCCATTTCTTCTTCGCTCCTCTCTCCCCACCCCCACCTTTCTCCTTTCCTTCCCTGCCTTTTCCCTTCAGCCTCACAGTCTCCCTCCTTCACTCTCTCCCTTTCCTCCTTCCTTTCCCCACCCTGTTTTGATCCAGTGATTTGTACTCCTTTCTTCCTCTCATCCCACCCCTCCCCATTGCTGGAGAAACATCAGTTCCTTGTGACGCTGGTTTTTTGTCGCCAGACCCTATTCTTTGGGTGCTCACAAGTCTGCATCCTGTGTGCAAACATAAGACAGACATATGATCAGGGTTGGACAGAAGATGGGATTTGACAGGTGTTCTGCACCCCAAATCTCCAGGAGACAAAGGTAAAGTCAGGCTCCTGCCTTTAAGGTTATATCTCCCATTGTAACTGCATTCCACAGAGGCTCCTGCCTCCTGGCCACCTGAGGCCTGCTGCCTGCCTTCCTCTAGCTCCTGGGGAATTGGGGCAGCAGTGGCAAGAACAACAAAAATCCCCAGGAGTTGACAAGAAGGGAGGCTGCCTTGCTCGAGAGACGGCCCCCTCACCCACCTGCATGTTGTTGAGATGCAGGTTCTCATCCCTGTGGCTGGGCAAGAAACGCCCCCTCCCCAAACGCAGTGGCTTCAAACAAGGACCATCATCGTGTGGTTGCTGGGAGGCCACTGGGTCGTGCTTGGAGTCTCCCATGAGTTGGCAGTCACATGGGAAGTGGGGCAGGGGCCTCTGGTGACTCCAGTGCCTACACGTGCACTCAGAGTGCTGGCAGCTGAAGCTGGCCGTTAGCTGGGTGCTTAGCTGGGTTGTTGGTTGGAGTGTCTCCACGTGGCCTTTCCAGGTGGCTCAGGCTTCTTTCAGCATTGTGTCCGGGTGCTGAGAAGTGTCCTGAGAGGTAGCACGTGGAGGCTGGACATTCTGAGGGTGAGCACTCAAGAAGAAGTCTTTGAAGGGATTTTTCAGAAGCTGTGAAGCACTTTGGGGGAGGGAAGGGGGTTGCCCAAACTAGATGTCACAGCGTCATCTTCTCCATAATCTATTGGTCACAGAGGTCATGAAACATCCCAATTTAAGGGGAAAGGGCATAGACTCTACCTTCCTATAGGTAGCCTGTCAAGGAATTTGGGGGTCACATACGAAGACTGGGAGACCCTGGGTGGCACAAATGGTTAAGGACTCAACGTATCAAGAGGTGGGCAGTTGTACCCCTCAGAAGAAATTACTAATGGCCTGCTTCTAGAAGCCCACAGGCTTGAGAATCCTGTGATGTGTAGTTTCTCCCTGGCACCCAGGGGGTCCTCGGGAGCCAGAACCAACATAACAGCAACGGGTTGGGTTTCTGTTGGTTTTGTTTGGGCTAATATTAAAACGACTAGTATGAAATTATATATGTATTGTGTTTAACTCTCAGGACTCTGATTATGCTGAAGTTGAACAAAACCGTCTGCCTCTTCTATGAACGCCAGCCGATGGAGTCAAAGGGTGAGGGTCTGGAGGAAGAATGAATGTCACTTTCCCGTCCTTATGTTTCAGTTGTCCTTAAAGGGCACAGGGGACAAACCAGATGTCTTTGATATTATTTTAACCTAATGATGTACTAGTATGATGATGAGCAGCCAGAAAAGTAGTTTTAACTAATGTCATCCAATATTTGAAAAGTTGACGATTTCACATCGAATTTTATATTCTCAGCATCTCAGTTTCAAACAGAAAAGCAGGCCTTAAAATCCTTGCATTTACCCAAGGCAACAACAGTCTGGAGCTAGAATTTGAATGTCCCCCGTGGATGAGCTGCCACGTGCCTGTTAACCACAGTCCCCATTCATCCCTATTGCCCCCAACACAGAGGTTGGCTACAAGTATCCTTTATCTATATGGCTAAATAGGTTAGTTGGTTTGGATTGGGTTGCTAGTTTTTCCTGTTTTGTTTTTGTTTACTTTTGATTCTTTGGGGGTCTAGGAAATGGTGTGTATTTTGGTACCATGTCTTCCAAAGCGAGAAAATAAAACCCAGTAAGCCAAGAAGGTCAAACAGTCTAGATTAATGATGAAAGGAGGAGCCTGGTTGGTGAAGTAGAGTATGAGTTGGACTTCTAACTGCAAGATCAGAAGTTCGAAACTCCCCTCCCCACCCCCACTCCACAAGAGAAAGATGAGATTTTCTACTCCTGTAAAGATTTACAGCCTTGGAAACACACAGGGGCAGTTCTATACTCTGTCCAAAGGGTTGCTATATGTCAGAATTGATTCCAGGGTAGTGAGGTTTTCTTGATTGACATAAATAATTTTTTTTGAGTATTGAAAAAACCAGTCAATATTATTTTTAATACACATCAAAGAAGGTCCACATTAATTGTTCACACAACCCTGCCACCTTCTTTCTTTATTCCCTTGCCTCTCAGTCTCCTTTCTTCCTCCCTATGGTCTTTTATCTCATTCTTTTTCTTTCAAGGATTAGCCTAGGAGTGGGAAAGTCTGAGTAATTCTTAACCAAAAGACTAAATTGGTTTTATTGTTGGTGTTATTACTTGGGTTAATTTTTTTTCTTTTCCCTTCTTCTATTGGTTTGTGTCATGTAATCCAGAAAATGGGGAACCATTTGGAACATCTAAACGCTAACCTTTCTCAGTAGACTACAAGCATTAAAAGCAACAGAGATAAATACTCCAATAATAACAATAACATACAAGGATAGCTAGAGAGATAAATAGATAGATAGACAAACCACAAAATCTGAGCAGTTGTGGGAAGGAGAATGGGACTAGCCCCATGAATAAATATAGGTTTGCCAGAGAATAGTTCTATATACATATTAGCATATACTATAAATATGTCCATGAATATAATAGTGCATCCAGGAGGCATAGTTATGAAAATGTCTTAGCTATAACAAAACCCCTTGAGGGAGCGTGTCCTAAATATGGGGGATCAGGAACATAGCTCTGAGAGACCTCAAAATCAATTCGTACAAACTGGCTCACAAAGACAATGTTCTGTATCCATCAGGGAAGTGACTGGGGTCTTCAAAAGCTAGTGAGTAGCAAACTAAAAGTCGGTTCTTGGTGTGTGTGTGTGTGTGTGTGTGTGTGTGTGTGTGTGTGTGTGTGTAAAAAGACACCAAGTAAGACACCCTCCAGAGGTTCTACCAGGGTGTGTGTGTGTTTCTGTGTGTGTGTGTGTTTGTGTAAAAAGACACGAAGTCAGAAGCCCTCTAGAGATTCTACAAGGGTGTGTGTATGTGTGTGTGTTTGTGTAAAAAGGACACAAAGTTCGAAGCCCTCCATAGATTCTGCAAGGTGTATGTGTGTGTGTGTGTGTGTGTGTGTGTGTGTGCATGTAAAATCACACGAAGTCAGAAGCCCACTATTGATTCTGCAAGGGTGTGTGTGTGTATGTGTGTGTTGTGTTTGTAATAATTACACCAAGTTAGAAGCCCTCCAGAGATTCTGCAAGAGAGTGTGTGTGTGTATGTTTGTTTGTGTGAAAACGATACAAAGTCATAAACCATCTGGAGATTCTGCAAGTGTGTGTGTGTGTGTGTGTGTGTGTGTGTGTATGTGTGTCAAAAGGACAAGAAGTCAGAAGCCCTCTAGAGATTCTGCAAGGGTGAGTGTATTGTGTTAAAAGGACACGAAGTCAGAAGCCCTCTAGGTTTTCTGGAAAGGTATGAGTGTGAGAGTGAGGGAGTGTGTGTGTGTAATAAGGACATGAAGTCAGAAGCCCTCTAGAGATTCTTCAAGGGTGTGTGTATGTGTAAAAAGGACACAAAGTTCGAAGCCCTCCAGAGATTCTGCAAGGGTGTATGTGTGTGGGTGTGAGTGTGTGCGTGTAAAAATCAAACGTAATCAGAAGCCCACTATTGATTCTGCAAGGGTGTGTGTGTGTGTGTGTGTGTGTGTGTGTGTGTGTGCGTTGTGTTTGTAATAATTACACCAAGTTACAAGCCCTCCAGGGATTCTGCAAGAGAGTGTGTGTATGTGTGTGTGTATGTGTGTGTGTGTGTGTGTGTGTGAAAATGACACGAAGTCATAAACCGTCTGGAGATTCTGGAAGGTTGTGTGTGTGTGTGTATGTGTGTATGTGTGTCAAAAGGACACGAAGTCAGAAGCCCTCTAGAGATTCTGCAAGGGTGAGTGTATTGTGTTAAAAGGACACGAAGTCAGAAGCCCTCTTGGTTTTCTGGAAAGGTATGAGTGTGAGAGTGAGGGAGTGTGTATGTGTAATAAGGACACGAAATCAGAAGCCCTCCAGAGATTCTACAAGTATGTGTGTGTGTGTGTGTGTGTGTGTGTTTAAAAAGGACACGAAGTCAGAAGTACTGCAGAGATTTTGCAAGAAAGTGGCTTTAGGTTGTGTGTGTGTGTGTGTGTAAAAAGGACATGAATTCAGAATCCTTGTAGAGATTCTACAAGGGTGTATGTGTGCGTATGTGTGTGTGTGTGTGTGTGTAAAAAGAACACCAAGTCAGAAGCACTCTAGAGATCCTGCAAGCATGTGTGTGTGTGTGTGTGTGTGTGTGTGTGTGTGTAAAGAGGAAACGAAGTCAGAAGCACTCCAGAGATTGTGCAAAGGTGCTTGTGTGTGTGTATGCCTGTGTAAAAAGATATGAAGTCAGAAGGCTTCCAGAGATTCTTCAAGGGTGTGAGTGTGTGTGCGTGTGTGTGTAAAAATGAAAAGAATTCAGAAACCCTCTAGAGATTCTGCAAGGTGTGTGTGTGTGTGTGTGTGTGTGTGTGTGTGTGTATAAAAAGGACATGAAGTCAGAAGCCCTCCATAGATACTAAAAGGTTGTGTGTGTATGGTTTTGTTTGTTTAAAAAGGACAGGAATTCAAAAACTCTCTAGAGTTTCTGCAAGGGTGTGTGTGTGTGTGTGTATATCTGTGTAAAAAGGACCCGAAATCAGAAACCCTCTTGAGATTCTGCAACGGTGTGTGTGTGTGTGTGTGTGTGTGTGTGTGTTTAAAAAGGACAAAAATCAGAAGCCATCCAGAAATTCTGCAAGGATGCATCTATGTGTGTGCGTGTGTGTGTGTGTGTGTGTGTGTGTGCGTAAAAAGGACACGAAGACAGAAGCCCTCCAGAGATTCTGCAAGAGTGTGTGTGTGTAACAAGGACATGACGTCAGAAGCACTCAAGAGATTCTGCAAAGGTTTGTCTGTGTGTGTGTGTGTGTGTGTGTGTGTGTGTAAAAAGGACCCGAAATCAGAAGCCCTGTTTGTGAGCCCTGGCTCTGTTCCTTAGTGGTCCTTATCTCTCAATTTTGGACTCCCAGATACCTGAGGGTGTCATGGTTCCGTGTTGGGGTTCTAACGGCAAGGACAGCAGCTAGACCCCACCAGGCACTCCAAAGGAGAAAGATGACACTTTCTGGTCCCCTAGATAGTTCATATCGGAAACCCACAGGGGCAGTTTTGCTGTGTTCTGCGGGGTCACTGTGAGTCAGAATCGACTCAGTGACAGTGAATGTGGTTGAGTGTTTGAACACCTTCCTTTCATCCTCTGTGCAGGCAGCTCTGTTTTAGAGGAGTTAGGCCAGTCCCATGTATTAGACTCTCCTTCAGAGCAACTGGGCAGGTGTGTGTCTGCGTGTTTCTAAGGTCATCTTGTTTTTCTCATTCAAGGAATGTGGAGAGCAGCGGTCTTCAAATCGGTTTAAAGAGAGAAAGGGGATAAAAAAGAGAACAAAGAAAAAGAGGGTGAAAAAGGATTGGAGGGGAGGGGCACTGAGGAGAAGAGGGTGTTGCTCAGGCTTCTAAGGCTGTCAATCAGCCTGGTAGCCAGCTGTGAGCTTACCTGGTGTACCTCCAAGATCCCAGAATCCCTAGTTGACAGTGGAATTTGCATAGCGAACTGGCTCATTGAGCCGAGCCGGAGGCCTCTGTCTGCAGCAGAGACCAAGCCCTGTGCGGCACCTCCTGCTCCCATCTGCAAGCAGTGGGGTCCAGATGCGGGTCCTGCGGTCTGCTTCCTGTTGTAAAAGGCAGGGTTGGGACAAGTAGCCTTCTACTGAGTCTCTCCCCCATCTACCCAGTCGACCCCCTTACCTGGGGGAGCAGGTTCCAGGCTTGCTGTGGCCAGCTAATAGCAATTAGTAGGCATAGCGCTAATGAAGAGAGGGGACAGCTGGGCAGAGGGCCTAAACCTGCTGAGCGCCACGGCCCCTGAGACACTGGCGAGCTGTTGGCTCCCAGCTCCTTGTCCCTGACTCTTACCTGCCTCCCTCTCTCGAGTTCACTCTTGAATTTCAGTCTCCATCCAATCTCACCCAGCCTTGCTGCCTGACTGGAGAGGGAGCCTGGAGGCTGTTAGAATGGCGCTGCTCAGACTCATTGGGCTAAAGCGTCTGACATGGGCCAGCAACTCCATGAAGTTCCCTCCCTCAGGCAGTTTTCTGCCCCTCCATCCCACTTAGTCTCCCTGCAGGCCTGGCCCTGGGCCCTGACCTTCCATTTGCTTCCTCATCCAACATGTGGTGGGCTAGCTCTTGCCAAGTACACACATGGGTGCAGACATGAGAGATCCCACTCTCTCCTGGAAACCAGGTCTGTAAACAAGGCCACAGCTGAGGCCTGTTCTTACCCAAATCATGTGCATCCTTCTCTCTGCCCTCTGCCCTGGGGTAGGGACAAGAGCTCTGGGAAGACCGGCCACCCCATCGCTATGGGGCATGTCCCGACGGTGCTGGTGCACAGAGCACTGGGCAAGCAGGGCTCCCTACAGGACCTTGCGCCGTGTGGGGCTACAGAAGGGGAGAAAGGCAGAAGAGTGCTGTCAGGAGCCAGCTGCACTCTGGCAACGTGGGGTCCTCTGGGCTGGGCCGCTGAGGTGGGGTGCTAAGTCTGTGCTCCACTCTCCCTCTCCCTCTCCCTCTCCCAGGTGTGTGGTTGTGCTCTTCAACCCCCAGAAACACAAGCAGCACCACATCCTCAACAGCTCCAGGTAAATGGGCTCTGGGGCTTTGGGGAGTGCCACCTTTCCCCAGGGACGGCCAGAGGGGTGCCACCTGCTTCTCTGTGGCATTGGGCCCTGTTGGGCCCCAGGCATGCGTGGGAAGCAGCACAGGGACAGCGGGTTTGCTGCCCTTGTTTTGAGAGAGGACTGTGAGAGGCCAGACCTGGGCCAGGCTGCCAGTGCCCCTCTTGAGCCTGCCCGATTCCTTTCAGGAAAACCATCACTGCCCTTGCCTTCTCTCCTGATGGCAAGTACCTGGTCACCAGTGAGATGAGTGAGGAAGGACGCTCAGGCACTGCAGAGGGGGTGGCCTGGCCTTAGCAGAGAGTGACAGCCTGCGGCCCGCATAGGACTGGTGCCAATTTTGACTTTCTGTACTGGTGTCCACTTTGGGTGTTTGGTCTGCCCTAGAGCAGTGTTCTTAGGCTGTAGCCTGCATCAGAAGTGCCATGGTCACCCCTTAGTACAGACTGCTGGCTCTGGGGTTCTGCTGGTCTGGGGTGGCTCTCTTCAGTTTGCAATGCTAACAAGTAGTTTCCGGTGAGGCTGAAGCTGCCAATTTGGGAACCACATTTTGGAAAACACCTCCTTAAAACATCCCTTATCCCTGGAGTCCCCCTGCTGGTCACAGTGTGGAACAGGACTGCCCTCCCATAGACTTGCCCTGTGAGGCTGTGAGAGCAAACCGCAGGAGTGGTGGTTCTTGCCCATCCAAATCACGCCAGGAGCCCGTCCCTGAGAGTCCCTGTTCCCCAACACTGATCACATTCCCTCCGGGGATGTCCTTGATTCATGTGCAGGTGCATTAGGTTAGGTGTCCTTCATTTATGTGCAGGCTCTTGTCCAGTGGCTGGGAGGGCCAGGCCTCCATGGATGGGGAGGGAGCTGGCTGCCTCTGGCCTTTACTTCGGGGTCTTAGGTCCCTGCAGAGTGGACACATGCCTGCTGTGCGGGTATGGGATGTGTCGGAGCTCAGCCAGGTGGTGGAGCTTCAGGAGCATAAGTATGGCGTGGCATGTGTGGCCTTCTCACCCAGCGCCAAGTACATTTTCTCAGTGGGCTACCAGCATGACATGATCGTCAATGTCTGGGCCTGGAAGGTGAGTGGGCTGCTGGCCTCAGGACAGGCTGGGCCGGGAGGGGAGCCAAGAAATTGCTGACCGGTGGCCTTCACTTCCGCCTGCTGGTCTCAGTCCCTTTCTAGAGAACTCTGAGCAGAAAGGAGCAACTGGGTATCTAGGATGCTGAAGAAGGGGCAGAAGGAGAGGTCAAGTTCACAGCTTGTCTAACCTACTTCAGTGTGTAAGTTTCTTTTCCCTCAGCTCCTAGAAGCAGAGCCTTGATTTCCCTTGACTTTCTCTCCAGAAAAACATTGTAGTGGCTTCCAACAAGGTGTCCAGTTGGGTGACAGCAGTATCCTTCTCTGAGGACTGCAGCTACTTTGTCACTGCAGGCAACCGGCACATCAAATTCTGGTACCTCGATGACAGCAAGACCTCAAAGGTGAGGCAGCAAGTAGCCACTAGGGTGGGGTCTGCTCAAATCTGTTCCACCTGCGCCCCCTTCTGCATGCTCAAAAGCCCCTTGGAAGTCTCAGCTGGGCCAGGTGCTATGTCAATCTGCAAGGGAAGCCTTCTCCCTCTCTCCCCAGGGCCTGCTTTCCAGGGGATAGCCTGCAGGGTGGGTGGGTGGCACCTGTGGTGGGTCTCCACAGGTGAATGCCACTGTGCCCCTGCTGGGCCGCTCTGGGCTGCTGGGGGAACCTGCGGAACAACCTGTTCACTGAAGTAGCCTGTGTCCGCGGGAAGAAGACTGACAGCACCTTCTGTATCACATCCTCAGGGCAGCTGTGTGAGTTCAGTGACTGGCGACTGTTGGACAAGTGGGTGGAGCTGAGGATAAGTGAATGCTTTGTCGGCACCCTCCTGTCTGTCACCTCCGGGCTCCGGGGCACCTGAGTCTGCATGCACGCTGGGGGAGGCCCCAGGCGGAGGAAGGTGTTTGGGAACCTCTCTGCTCGCTCGTGTTCTCTGTCTCTGCCTCTTCCTCTGCTTTCCTCCTCTGCTCAGCACACAGACAGCATCACAGTAAGTGTGCTGGCCCTGTCCGCTGCCTCTGCTCTCTTTCTCTTGGCCAGCCTTTTTTGGTGTGTCTTTGCCCAAACCTCAGGTGCCTTATAAGGCTTGCTGACTCCTTCCCCCTAATTGCACGGGGCTGTGAGCCCTCTGGCCAGCTGCTGTTAGAGGGAGGGGCATTGAGGGGCTCCAGCCAGGGCAGCTGGCCTGCCTTGCGCTTGTCCTTGCCTCTTGGCTCATGGCTGTTGAGGTGTCGGGTGAAGGAGTGGGCAGACGCCCTTGCTGACTGGGGCTTCTGTGCTCACAGACCACAGTGGCCCACTGCATCTCGGTGAGCCAGGACTACATCTTCTGTGGCTGTGCTGATGGCACCGTGCGCCTTTTCAACCCCTCCAACCTGCACTTCCTCAGCACGCTGCCCCGGCCCCATGCCCTGGGGACAGACATTGCCAGCATCACAGAGGCCAGGTGAGCGGTGTGGGTGGGCCCCTGAGTCCTGTCAGAGCCCCACTCTGTGCCAGGCCATCCCTGGCATGCTGCAAGGAGAGGAGGGCACACATAGACCTCTGGGAAGACCCTTGCAGTCAAGCACAGGTGGGTCCTTTAGCATTTGTTGCTCACTGTGGGCAACCGTGGTAATCTGAGTCTGCAGTGTGGTAATGCATTGTCCTGTAAAGACCACAGCTAGGACAGACGGGCAGTTCCTTAGGGATTCTGAGAGAGACTGGAAACCTGACGGAGCAGGCCTTTCTCCCTCAGGGTGGTCCTGGGTAGCAGCTGCGGTAGGAGGGTCTTATTGTAGCCTCGGGCCTTGGGTTGGGTGATTGCAGGAAGTGAAGTTTTGCTCTGGTTTCAGTGCTGTCAGGAAGCGGGGCAGTTCTGCAGTTGGGTATACTAATTTCTCTTTCAGGGCAGGAGGGGGCTAAATCTGCAATTGGCAGGAAATGATATATGACCATGATTGTGGTTTGCACAGTGCCCTTCCTTGTCTTCTGACGTGAGTCTAGAAGGGCCTAACATCTGCTTGGCTGCATCACGGCCACACACTGTCCCCGCCTGACGTTGGGGGCTATGAAATAGCTTGTGTTCTTTTGGAGAGCCCCATGGCAAGGAATGCCAGGCCAGCCGCTGCGTTCTTTCTCCAGTGACTGCTGGCCAACCTGCTGCTCCTCCCTTTAGTACCCCATTTCATTAGCGCTCACTCACCAGTTTGCCCTGTCTGCCCAGGACACCCCGCTCCCCTCTTTCCTCAGTCGCCTTTTCGCTGGAGTGGCCAATGCGAAGTATCGGGACACCATCGCCTTGACCTTTGATCCTGCAAATCAGTGGCTGTCTTGTGTGTACAGTGACCATAGTACTTATGTCTGGGATGTGAAGGACCCCAAGAAAGTGGGCAAGGTGTATTCAGATCTGTATCATTCCTCCTGCATCTGGAGTGTAGAGGTACGTGGGCCAGGTCTGCTGAGACTGACCGTGTTTCCTGGGCTACCATTAGGAGCTGGGGTTCCTCAAGTGTGGAATTTGTTTCCTCCAGCACCCTTGCTCCCCCAGCAGTGCCCCTGGGTCCCTTCGTATCTGTTAATTGGCTCTGAGGATGCGAGGGGATATTAGTGCTGACTCATCTCAGACGTTTTTCAGTATGCCCCTGTGCAGTCTTAGCTTGGCCTCTTTGGACATGTTCCTGAACTTGACCAAACCTTAGTTTCTGCAATTGTGAAATGACATACCTGATGCATTTGATTTTTACGAAAAGGAGACAATGTAAGTGGGATATTTAGAATGCCTAGTACTTACTAGGTGCTTGGTTAATATATATTCCTTTACTTGTTAAAGACAAGAGCTAATCATTATGACTTGCTTGCTATGGGATAAGCCTGGGGCTAAGTCTTGACCAGCCTTTTTTCTACTCTCATTCCGTCCCATCTCTGTGGGCAGCCAAGGTCTGACCCGGGTCCCTCTGGTCCTTGTGCTCCTCCAGGTCTACCCTGAGGTGAAGGACAGACAACAGGCCTGCCTGCCCCCGAGCTCCTTTATCACCTGCTCTTCTGACAGCACCATCCGCCTGTGGAATACAGAGAGCTCTGGGGTGCATGGCTCCACCCTGCACCGAAACATCCTCAGCCACGTGAGCCTGGTGCCCCCACACCACAGTCTCAGGATCTGGGTCTCCAGACCAGACTGTTCCAGATGTTGTTTGGCCAAACTCTGACAAGGATGTCCTCTTGGCCCGCATATCTCTCCCTGACAGGTGTCCTGTGTCAGGCCTTCCTCACCCACCTCTTCTCCTGACCTGTTTCACTATTACCTCATTAAGATCATCTATATGGATGGGAACATGCTGGCCCTGCTGGACACCGAGCTGCCTGGGGGAGACAAAGCCGATGGGTCCCTGATGGACCCCCATGTGGGCATTCGCTCTATGTGCATCAGCCCCAACGGGCAGCATCTAGCATCAGGGGACCGTATGGGCACGCTCAGGTAAGGCCATTTGTGGAGTGCAACCCGTTGCCTCCAGGGGACAGGATGGGGGAACTTTAGGCCCCCAAGGACAGAGGTTCAGGAGGCTTTAGCTGAAAAGGGTTGGGGACAAAATTTATTATCTTCAAGGGAAAGATACTAACTTGACAATGAAGAAACGGCAAAACCCACCCTTAGCCAAGTCATTAAGGTTAACATCCCGTGGCAGCAGCATGAATCTGGTGAGAGGGTACACTGAGAGGCTTCAAAATGCTCCCAGAAAATGTTATGACTCTTAAGAACTCCCAACAAAATGTTGAACACAAACCAAAGTTGATGGAAAGTTTCTTTTAGTTCTGTTTTTCCATGCAGCCTCCTCCTAGCATTGTGTCTGGTATTCTTGACCCAAATGTATAAGGAACTTAGGATAGTCATGAGGAAACATCAGGCAAACTTCATTTGAGGTACACCTGCCAGATTAACTTATCATACTCTCCCAGGTGTCACGGTAGGAAAGACAAGCAAAGACTGAAAGCCATTCTAGACTGGGACAGATGACACCCATGTGCCGTGGGGGCTCCTAGGATCCTGGAGCAGAAGAAGGACATTCATGGGATAAACAAACTCATTGGCATTGGGTTGATTCCAACTCAGAGCAACCCCCGCTGGTGACATTTAAATAAAGTCTAATAATGTTGTACCAGTGTGACCTCCGTGGTCCTTATCACTGTATACTGTAGTACATAAAACATTAATACGAAGGGAGACCAGGTGAGAGAGTTGAATGTGACATATCTTGACTCATTTTTCTAAGTCTAAAGGTTCAACCCAAAAGGTAAAGTAAAACAGCTCTTGATGGAGAGGAAAAGGTGGAAGGGGGTGGGTGATGATTCTTTCCCCCGCTGCCTGGCACTGAACGGCCTCTCCTCTCTTCTCATTTTGCAGGGTCCATGAATTGCAGTCCCTGAGTGAAATGTTGAAGGAGGAGACCCATGAGTCAGAGATTCTGTGCCTGGAGTACTCGAAGCCAGACACAGGTACCTGGCCCTGGCCTAGAATGGCCTTGAGTGAGCCCCTCCAGTCTGGCCAGAGCCACTGATACTTGTCCTGCCTCTTGACTATGGGGCTGATCGTTCTTTTGGCTACCAAAAGAGTTAGTGATCCTTCTTGATGTCTCTGAAGGCTTTGGGGGAGGACTGCATCTCAACTCTGCCCGACTCCATGGCTCATGTGTCTTAAGGATGTGGGGCTCAGTTTCTCTGGGTGCTCTTTGCTGGGCACTCATCAGCTGACGGAGTTCATCCCATCCCAGGTCTGAAGCTGCTGGCCTCAGCGAGCCGGGACCGGCTGATCCATGTGCTAGACGCAGGGCGGGAGTATAGCCTGCAGCAGATGCTGGACGAGCACTCCTCCTCCATCACCGCTGTCAAGTTCGCAGGTGTGGGCAGAGCACTTAGACACACTCTGCCACCTACCACCCCTGCAACCTGCCTGCCACGCCCAACACTCCATAGATTCTGAAAGGGTGTGTGTATGTGTGTGTGTGTGTGTGTGTGTAAAAAAGTCATGAAGACAGAAGTCCTCCAGAGATTCTGCCAGTATGTGTGTGTGTGTTTGTAAAAAGGACACCAAGTACGAAGCTCTCAAGAGATTCTGCAAGGATTTATGTGTGTGTGTGTGTGCGGGTGTAATAAGGTCACGAAGTAAGAAGCCCTCCAGAGATTCTGCAAGGGTGTGTGTGTGTGTGTGTATGTGTGTGTGTGTGTGTTTAAAAAGGACACAAGTAAGCCATCCAGGAATTCTGCAAGGATGTGTGTGTGTGTGTGTGTGTGTGTGTGTGTGTAAAAAGGACAGGAAGTCAGAAGCCCTGTAGGAATTCTGAAAAGGCATGAGTATCAGTGTGAGGGAGGGTGTGTGTGTGTTTGTGTGTGTGTGTGTGTGTGTGTGTAAAATGGACAGGAAGTCAGAAGCCCTCCAGAGATTCTGCAAGGGTGTGTGTGTGTGAGTGTGTGTGAGTGTGTGTGTGTGAGTAATAAGGACACGAAATCAGAAGCCCTCCAGAGATTCTACAAGTGTATGTGTATTTGTGTGTGTGTGTGTAATAAGGACACAAAATCAGAAGCCCTCCAGAGATTCTACAAGTGTGTGTGTTTGTGTGTGTGTGTTTAAAAAAGGACACGAAGTCAGAAGGACTGCAGAGATTTTGTAAGAGAATGAGTTTGGGTTGTGAGTGTGTGTGTGTGTGTGTGTGTGTTTGTGTAAAAGGACACAAAGTCAGTAGCCCTTCAGAGATTCTGCAATTGTGTGTGTGTGAGTGTGTGTGTGTGTGTGTGTGTAAAAATCACACGAAGTCTGAAGCCCACTATTGATTCTGCAAGGGTGTGTGCGTGTGTGTTGTGTTTTTAATAAGTACACCAAGTTAGAAGCCCTCCAGAGATTCTGCAAGAGTGTCTGTGTGTGTGTGTGTGTGTGTGAAAACAACACGAAGTTATAAACTGTCTGGAGATTCTGCAAGGGTGTGTGTGTGTGTGTGTGTGTGTGTATGTGTGTGTGTTTCAAAAGAACAGGATATCAGAACCCCTCTAGAGATTCTGCAAGAGTGAGTGTGTTGTGTTAAAAGGACACGAAGTCAGAAACCTTCTAAGTTTTCTGAAAAGGTATGAGTGTGAGAGTGAGGGAGTGTGTGTGTGTGTGTGTGTGTGTGTAATAAGGACACGAAATCAGAAGCCCTCCAGAGATTCTACATGTGTATGTGTGTTTGAAAAAGGACACG